>NC_091321.1:30337383-30532738 GCF_038502225.1 Cherax quadricarinatus | reverse complement strand
ATCGACCGACTTTTCCTGTTATTCCTTTAGCACGCATTTTGTGCGCTATTATGCCATGGTCACACTTGTCGAAGGCTTTTGCAAAGTCTGTATATATTACATCTGCATTCTTTTTGTCTTCTAGTGCATTTAGGACCTTGTCGTAGTGATCCAATAGTTGAGACAGACAGGAGCGACCTGTTCTAAACCCATGTTGCCCTGGGTTGTGTAACTGATGGGTTTCTAGATGGGTGGTGATCTTGCTTCTTAGGACCCTTTCAAAGATTTTTATGATATGGGATGTTAGTGCTATTGGTCTGTAGTTCTTTGCTGTTGCTTTACTGCCCCCTTTGTGGAGTGGGGCTATGTCTGTTGTTTTTAGTAACTGTGGGACGACCCCCGTGTCCATGCTCCCTCTCCATAGGATGGAAAAGGCTCGTGCAGTTCTTGATGAACACAGAGTTCCATGAGTCTGGCCCTGGGGCAGAGTGCATGGGCATGTCATTTATCGCCTGTTCGAAGTCATTTGGCGTCAGGATAACATCGGATAGGCTTGTGTTAATCAAATTTTGTGGCTCTCTCATAAAAAATTCATTTTGATCTTCGACTCTCAGTCTGGTTAGCGGCTTGCTAAAAACTGAGTCATATTGGGACTTGAGTAGCTCACTCATTTCCTTGCTGTCATCTGTGTAGGACCCATCTTGTTTAAGTAGGGGCCCAATACTGGACGTTGTTCTCGATTTTGATTTGGCATAGGAGAAGAAATACTTTGGGTTTCTTCCGATTTCATTTATGGCTTTTAGTTCTTCCCGCGATTCCTGACTCCTAAAGGATTCTTTTAGCTTAAGTTCGATGCTTGCTATTTCTCTGACCAGTGTCTCCCTACGCATTTCAGATATATTGACCTCTTTTAGCCGCTCTGTTATTCTTTTCCGTCGCCTGTAAAGGGAGCGCCTGTCTCTTTCTATTTTACATCTACTCCTCCTTTTTCTTAGAGGAATAAGCCTTGTGCATACATCGAGTGCCACCGAGTTAATCTGTTCTAGGCATAAGTTGGGGTCTGTGTTGCTTAGTATATCTTCCCAGCTTATATCGGTTAGGACTTGGTTTACTTGGTCCCACTTTATGTTTTTGTTATTGAAGTTGAATTTGGTGAATGCTCCCTCGTGACTAGTCTCATTATGTTCGTCTGGGGCTCCACGCATACATGTCTGAACCTCAATTATGCTGTGATCTGAGTATATTGTTTTTGATATGGTGACATTTCTTATCAGATCATCATTGTTAGTGAAGATGAGGTCTAGTGTATTCTCCTAGGCCATTCCAGCATATTCAAGCCTATCCTACATTATCCTAGGCTATCCTAACCTATCCCACACTATGGTAGGCTATCCTAGCCTATCCCACAATGTCCTAAGCTATCCTAGATAATCTTAGCCCATCCCGCACTATTCTAGGCTATCTCAGCCTATCCTACACTATCCCAGGATACCCCACATTAATCTAGGTTATCTCAGCCTATCCCACAATATCCTAAGCTATCCCAGATAATACTAGCCCATCCCACACTATCCTAGGCTATCTCAGCCTATCCTATGCTATCCCAGCGTATCCCACATTATTCTAGGTTATCCCAGTCTATCTCATATTATCCTAGGCAATCCCAGCCTATACTACACTATCCTAGCCTATCCTACACTCCTAGGCAATCCCAGCCTCTCACTATCTTAGGGTATCTCAGCATATCCCACACTATCCTAGGCTATAGTAGCCTATTCCACACTATCCTAGCCCATCCAAACCTATCCTAGCCTATCTCACAGTATGCTAGGCTATCCCACATTATCCTATGCTATCAGTCTATCCCGCATCATCCTAGCAAATCCCTGCAAATCTCACACTATCCTAGGCAATCCTAGCCTATCCCACAATATCCTTGGCTATCCTAGCCTATTCTCACCTATTCCACTATCCCACGTTATCCCAGCCTATCCCACACTAACCTAGGCTATCCAAGCCTATCCCACATTATCCAAGGCCCAGCAAATCATAGTCTATACCTCACTACTGTAGGCTTATCCCAGCTTATCATAGCCTATCCCACACTATCCTAGGCTATCCCAGCCTATCTTAGCCTATTCTACGCTATCCTAGACTATCCCAGCTTATCCAACATTATCCTAAGCATTCCCAGCCTATCCCACACTATCCTAGGCTATTCTAACCTATCCCACACTATCCTAGGCTATCCCAGCCTATCTTAGCATATCCCACACTATCCTAGGCTCTCCCAGCTTATCCAATATTCTAGGCATTCCCAGCCTATCCCTCACTATCCTAGGCTATCAGCCTATCCTAGCCAATCGCACACTATCCTAGGCTATCCCAGGTTATCCCACACCATCCTAGGCAAACCTTGCCTATCAGACACTATCTTAGGTTATCCTAGCCTATACTTGCAAATCTCACAGTATCCTAGCACATCCTTGCATATCCCACACTATCCTAGGCTATTCGAACCTATCCTTGCCTATTAAACCCTTTCCTAGGTTATCCCAGCCAATCATGGAATATCCTTCATTATCCTAGCCCATCCCACATTATCCTAGGGTATACCAGCCTATCCTGTCCACTTATATCCTAGGCTATCGTATCCTTGGAACTCCTAGCCTTTCCCACACTATCCTTGGCTATCCCAGTGTCTTAGCCAATCCCACATTATCCTAGGCTATCCCAGCCTATCCCACACTATCCTAGCCTATCCCACAATATCCTAGGCTATCCCAGCCTATCCCACAGTAACCTATGCTATCTAAGCCTATCCTTACATATCCCACACTATCCAAGGCAATCATAGCCTATACCTAACTACCGTAGGCTATCCCAGCCTATCCTAGCCTATCACACACTATCCGAGGCTATCCCTGCCTATCTTTGCCTATCCCACACTATCCCAGCCTATCCCACACTATCCTAGGCTATCCCAGCCTATCCTAGCTTATCCAACATTATCCTAGGCATTCCAAGCCTATCCCATACTATCCAAGGCTATTGTAGCCTATGCCACGCTATCCTCTATTCTATCCTATCCCACACTACCCTAGGCTATCCCAGCCTATATCGCATTATTTTAGGCTATCGCAGCCTATCCTAGGCTATCCCAACCTATCCCACATTATCCTAGGGTATCTCAGTTTATGCTTCCCTACACTATCCTAGGCCATCCTAGCCTATCCCACGCTATCCTAGGCCATCCTAGCCTATCCCACACTATCCTAGGCTATGCTAGCCTACCCGACACTATCCTAGGTTATCCTAGTCTATCTGACACTATGCTAGGCTATCCCAGCCTATCCTAACCTATCCCACAATATTCTAGACTATCCCAGCCTATCGCACATTATCCTAGGCTATCATAGTCTATCCCACACTATCCTAGCATATCCTTGCTAATCCCACACTATCCTAGGTTATCCCAGCCATTCCTATCCTATCCCACCCTTTCCTCGGCTATCTCAGTCAATCCTAGTTAATCCATCACTATCCTGGGCTATCCCAGCCTATCCCACATTTTCCTAGGGTATCACAGCTTATTCTACCCTACCCTATCCCACAATCCTGTGACAAGTGTACACACAAAGGCTTGAGTTACCACTTAAAATGAAATGACTAGGATACCGATACATAAGAACATAAGAATGGAGGAACCCTGCAGTTGAACCGGCGATCCAGTTTACACTAGAAGAGTCCAATGACAAGCTACCTTTCCTCGACGTCCTCATTCACAAAGTAGACAACAACCTAAGATTTCAAGTTTATCGGAAACCAACCAATAAAAATGATCTCACACACTTCTATTCCAGTCAAGATACCAAGACCAAAAGAGGCATCATCATCGGGTTTTTCCTAAGAGCATACCGAATTTGTAGTCCTGAATTTCTTGACGAGGAATGCACATACATTCACCAAACATTCACTGAGTTACATTTTCCTTCTTTTTTCATCAAAGACCGCAAGAAAAGAGCTCTTCAGATCATTAATTCTCCACGCATCAACACCACTCCCAACAAAGTTATAATTCTTCCTAACAGCCAGGTTGCACTAAACGTCTCAAAAGTACTTTCACAAGCTAACACCAGAGTCGCCATCGCTTCTAGCACTTCAATAAAGGATCTAACCAGGACAAAATCCAAGCACCACGAACCAGTCAACGCAGGAGTTTACACTATACCCTGTGGAGGCTGTGACAAGATTTTCGTAGGTGAAACAGCAAGAAACCTCGACACCCTCCTCAATGAACACATTTACGCATGTAGGAACGATAACTTGAACAACGCCTGTGCACAACACCGAAATTCCACCAATCATCTCATGAAATTCAGAGACGCCCAATCAGTGATCAAAGAAACTAATTTCCGCAGACGCAAGTGCCTCGAATCAGCACTGATCGCTGTTTCTGAAGTCTTAGCAAGAATCCTCCTGAAAACAGTAAACCCTGCCATCACATAGTCTCTCCTGTTATACTACACAAAGCACATTACAGAGAGTGAACACTGAAACAACCTGCCTCTTTCCACTCTATATTTGTCCAACCTATTATGTTACCCAAGTAATAGCTTTTATATCCTTTTACTCGTGTACGAATTAATTGCTCTACAATATTGTATTACTTTTGTCACTACTACTACTACTACTACTACTACTACTACTACTACCACCACTAGTGAACATCGAAATGGTACCTCACTAATATTGCACCTCATACTGAGCCTTTATATACCCTCTGTGTCCATATATTGTTTGTAATGGCTTGATAAAGCTCCTGGAGAGCGAAACGTTGTCACAATAAAATGTCACATTAGTTGCACTTGTGCCCTTTTACTTTACATCAAGAAAGGTGTTTCTGGATCTGTAATAAGGATGTGGAACTATGGACAGGTATCAGGAAAGTACTCAGGAGGTTAAATAATAAGCATGAAAACAAAGAGGAACTACTGGATACCTGGAGTTTACCTGGAGAGAGTTCCGGGGGTCAACGCCCCCGCGGCCCAGTCTGTGACCAGGCCTCCTACTTAAAATAAATAGAAGCTGGGAGGATGGGAAAGGAGTCAAGTTTAACATTTAGAATGCCCAGTCTACAACAGTTGACCCAAAAATAGACACCCACTGTAAAAAACACAGGAAACAAAAACATCATCTAGTTCAGCCCCCAGCCCTAGGGCTGATCAAGACTCAGCTCCCAGCCATAGAGCAAATCTGGATTCGGCTAAAGACTTCCACAGCCACCACAGCCACAGTCCTTATTGCAGATGTAGAAGAGTCCTCTTCTGGGGAAAATGTTGACCTCCTGAAAACAGATGATGTTTCTGGCTTGGCTATGAAAGACTGTAGTGCAGTTCTAGGATCTGCAGAAATTGGAAAGACATTCACCACGAATTGTATCCAACCAAAAACAAAATGGTGCAAATTCTATGCTTGGGGCATCTGTAAGCATGGAATATCGGGGAAAACAAATGGGACATGCAACTTTGAGCACTCCAAAAAATGAAGCGACCTCCTGTCTAAAGGAGTGTGTCATTCTACCTGTTGCAAATTCTTCCACCCTGAGATGTGCCACTCTTCAGTCCTCAAGTTTCCAACAGTTCAAGGAACAGCTATCGAAAATTAACTACTGTCTGGAAAACCTTCCGGTCCCATTCCCAAACAGCTTGCTGCTTGGTGACTTCAATCTTAAGGCATACAAAATGGAAGAATGTAGCAAATAATGTTGTGGAAGGCGAGCAAACTGTCTTTACACGACCTTACTAAAAATTCTGACATCTAGTTAGGATGTCATACACATCTCTTAGTGACCAATGGGGACGAAAACTTAAAGGCACACTTAAATCAATGTAGAGGATTTTTTTAATACCGTCTGCTTCCTAAAGAAGCTGGGTGGCCCCCCCCCCTCCAAAAAAAAAAAACTATCAACGTTTTTCTTGTTTTTACAGGAGAAGGTCTTGCTGGCCCCTTGCTCCGGGAATTTTTGTCGCCTCCTACGACACGCATGGCTTAACGAGGATGGATTATTTTCCACTTCTCCATGGAGAGAGGACGAAACATAGAATTAAAATTCAAGTTAAGCTCAAGACTTCCACTTTCGGGGAACAATATTTTTCCGAACAATGAACGTGTAAAATGTTTCATTCATTGATCAGTTTTTTTCTGAAAAAATATTTTAATTTTTTCATATTCGCTCAGAAGTGATTTCATAAAGGAACAGCGTAGTTCACTGGCATGGTCAGAATACATTGCATAAAAAAGTCTTCAAAGAACATCACTGATCATTAATTCTCTTAAGACTTACTTCTTGCTAGCCAGGGTCTTCCTGTCGGAGGTATCAATTGTAGAGGCTCTGGCATCATTGATCAGCTTGTAAATGATTAGAAGAGTTTCTCTTCTTAGAGATCTGTGAAACCAGTTGTAGCTTCCTGTGAGCACGGTATTAATATTTGATGGCAATACTTCTGATGTACGAGAGCATGCCAGGTGAAGGGAATGACATGTATGCTTTGTAAGAAGGTAAGGTGTGTCCCTCTTCTTTAAGGTGTAAAAATAAATAGTGAAGCTCCATCTGTTCCAATTGCAGAACACGGTCTTAAATTAACCACAGTCGCACTAAAATATTCCTTTATGTGTTGATGCAAAGACTCTGTTATAGTGTTAGTATTTGGAATAAGTACAAGAATCTGAAGAAAAAATGATCTTATTTCGATTAGCTCTATAATAACGCATATACACGCATAACTGCCTTGCACGTTCAGTATCTGTTGATTCTTATACAAGAGAAAAAGAGAAACCTTCAAATCACGTACTTGTTGATCAGTGCTGGTGTTATCACTTCTTCCTAAGATCCGTGTATTTTGTTCTGTGAACAGGTAAATTTCCTGGGCTAGAGCTGGAAACGAATGGATGCCAAATGGATGACTGACAATAACTTATACTAACAGCTGTATTTGAAGTTTATATATATTTATAAATATTATATAAAAAAAGTGTCTGCGTAAAAAAAAAAAAAAACAAAGGGATGAGTAGTGGAGAGGAGGGATTAGATCCTCCTGCTACTGTGGCAAGACAGAGTCTGATCCCCAACTACCAGAGGCGAGATCACACCGGTGATCTTGACAAATTTCCCAACATTCATCAAATTAAGCAAACGACCGTAACAGCGTCAGAACAGCCAATCACAACACATTTTCTGCCAGTGTGCAAACTGTGAAAGTTCATCTTTCCTACTCTTACCTTTGACGAAGATGAGTTTCGAGAGTTTTTCTACTCCCGGAGCCCGGCCATGGGCCATGCTCGTTTCTTAAACCTAAATATAGATAGTAAAACAATATAAAATATTATCATTTTAGGTATTAACGAAAATAAATAAAGGTTTATATTAAATATTAAACACAAAATGTACAAAAATACCACATGCCTTATTAAGTTAACTGCAGAGGCACGACAGTGCATGTGTGGTTGTGTTTGTATATACATGCATGGCGTAAGTTTAGAAATATAGTGTTTAATAAATTTAAAAAGACTGCCTTTCAGGGCTGTTGTTCTCCCGTCTATATCAAGGAAACTAATAGACAGATATGAATGAAGGTGACCACTTAAAGGTACCCCGTCAATAACAATAATAGTAAGACAAACATCAGTAATACTTCACAGCTTCCTGTCTCTCAATAAAGAGTTAATTATGAGTTTTTAATGCAGTTAAATGTTTGTCTTGAAGATATGATGCCAATCAGAAGAGGTTATTCACATGTTATCAACTGGAAACTAACAACCCTGCTCCTTTAATAATAATGACAAATTAGGACACAACCCAAAACAAATTCGAATCATCCACTAACAAACATCAGCTTACAGTGTTTAACCCCGATCTGAAGATTCATTCTTTAGTTTCCTCACAGAGACCAGTGTACCAAAATATGTATACCAGCATCAACAGATGTATTATTATGCTGTTGACGTTAAAGGTTTGAAGGAGTCCTCAGGTTGTTCTTCAACTCTATACATCCTTGGTTAGGCCTCATTTAGATTATGCTGCACAGTTTTGGTCACCGTATTACAGAATGGATATAAATTCTCTGGAAAATGTACAAAGGAGGATGACAAAGATGATCCCATGTATCAGAAACCTTCCCTATGAGGATAGACTAAGGGCCCTGAAACTGCACTCTCTAGAAAGACGTAGAATTAGGGGGGATATGATTGAGGTTTATAAGTGGAAGACAGGAATAAATAAAGGGGATGTAAATAGTGTGCTGAAAATATCTAGCCTAGACAGGACTCGCAGCAATGGTTTTAAGTTGGAAAAATTCAGATTCAGGAGGGATATAGGAAAGTACTGGTTTGGTAATAGAGTTGTGGATGAGTGGAACAAACTCCCAAGTACAGTTATAGAGGCCAGAACGTTGTGTAGCTTTAAAAATAGGTTGGATAAATACATGAGTAGATGTGGGTGGGTGTGAGTTGGACCTGATAGCTTGTGCTAACAGGTCGGTTGCCGTGTTCCTCCCTTAAGTTAATGTGACCTGACCTGACTAGGTTGGGTGCATTGGCTTAAGCCGGTAGGGACTTGGACCTGCCTCGCATGGGCCAGTAGGCCTTCTGCAGTGTTCCTTCGTTCTTATGTTCTTATGTTCTTAAGACATTCACAGATTATCACGCGAAAATCATTATTTCAATTTACCCAAATTTTTTAAACTAAAAATGGCAAACTTGGATCTACCATATTTTTCTCTAAGCAAGATCCACCAGCACCTGAAGTTTGAAGCATATCAGAAGAAACATTCTTCAGTTATTTCACAACAAACCATATGTTTAATAAAAATGGGCAAATTGAAACACCCTCAATTCAAAATCAAGGCAATATTTCCATGGCGAAAAACACATCTGCTCTAAAAGTTTGAAGTCAACCAGAAGATGCGTTCTCCAGTTACTGCACAGAATCCAACAAATATCAATTTATTAAACTTTGCACCCACATAGCCTAAAGGAACAAAAGTTGAATTAATTTCACAAGATTCATCAGCATTAAAGATTGATGACGCTGAGGTGTAATCAATACAACAGTAGTAGTCAGGTGATCCAGTAATCACTTGTCGGAGATGTCAGGTGTGATGAAAAATATACTGGAGAATATTCCAACTACATCGCATGAGACACTTTAGATCAAATAATAAAAGTGGCTATGAGAATATATGCAAAGCCTGTAGGCTTTATTATAAAGCCTGAAGGCTTTATTATAAAGCCTGAAGGCTTTATTATAAAGCCTGAAGGCTTTATCATTAAACCTGTAAACCATTTCGTGTACAAGTTAACTAATTATCTTATAAGGAAGGACGCCTTTAAAATATTCAGAAATATCACGAGGAACATATTAAGTAATAATCAAAGAATAAGAAGACACAATACCGTGACTGGAATAATACACAAATAACCCGCACATAGGAGGCAGGAGCTTACCACGACGTTTCGGTCCGACTTGAACCATTTACAAAGTCACACTAGCGTAAGCTCCTTTCTCCTACGTGCGAGATGTGTGAGCAATGATTAATTCATTTTGCAAAATGCCTATGCAAATTTTTATATTCTCTCGTGAGATTTTTTTTTAAATAGGAATTAGGGTTATCAGCGTTATCATCAAATGTTGTGTAAAAAGTTAGAGAAATTTGGGAGGAGGCAAAGAGTGGAAGGCCATTGTGAACACAGAGATTACCGTCAGACCTCGGAAGTGGGCAGAGTTATAGGCCTATGGTATCCTGATATTTCAAGAGTTGGCCGGTTGCGTCATACTGTAATCTTCTCTGTTACCACCATCTTGCCAACACCAACCATATTCCACCCTGCTGGACCTGCTACTGCATCTACTGGATACTCCGGACCTGCTACTGCTTCTACTGGATACTCCGGACCTGCTACTGCATCTACTGGATACTCCGGACCTGCTACTGCTTCTACTGGATACTCCGGACCCATCTACTGGATACTCCGGACCTGCTACTGCTTCTACTGGATACTCCGGACCTGCTACTGCATCTACTGGATACTCCGGACCTGCTACTGCATCTACTGGATACTCCGGACCTGCTACTGCTTCTACTGGATACTCCGGACCTGCTACTGCTTCTACTGGATACTCCGGACCTGCTACTGCATCTACTGGATACTCCGGACCTGCTACTGCTTCTACTGGATACTCCGGACCTGCTACTGCATCTACTGGATACTCCGGAACTGCTACTGCTTCTACTGGATACTCCGGACCTGCTACTCCATCTACTGGATACTCCGGACCTGCTACTGCTTCTACTGGATACTCCGGACCTGCTACTGCATCTACTGGATACTCCGGACCTGCTACTGCATCTACTGGATACTCCGGACCTGCTACTGCTTCTACTGGATACTCCGGACCTGCTACTGCTTCTACTGGATACTCCGGACCTGCTACTGCATCTACTGGATACTCCGGACCTGCTACTGCTTCTACTGGATACTCCGGACCTGCTACTGCATCTACTGGATACTCCGGACCTGCTACTGCATCTACTGGATACTCCAGACCTGCTACTGCATCTACTGGATACTCCGGACCTGCTACTGCATCTACTGGATACTCCGGACCTGCTACTGCATCTACTGGATACTCCGGACCTGCTACTGCATCTACTGGATACTCCGGACCTGCTACTGCATCTATGGATACTCCGGACCTGCTACTGCATCTACTGGATACTACGGACCTGCTACTGCATCTACTGGATACTCCGGACCTGCTACTGCATCTAATGGATACTCCAGACCTGCTACTGCATCTACTGGATACTCCGGACCTGCTACTGCTTCTACTGGATACTCCGGACCTGCTACTGCATCTACTGGATACTCCGGACCTGCTACTGCATCTACTGGATACTCCAGACCTGCTACTGCATCTACTGGATACTCCGGACCTGCTACTGCATCTATTGGATACTCCAGACCTGCTACTGCATCTACTGGATACTCCGGACCTGCTACTGCATCTAATGGATACTCCGGACCTGCTACTGCATCTACTGGATACTCCGGAACTGCTACTGCATCTACTGGATACTCCGGACCTGCTACTGCATCTAATGGATACTCCAGACCTGCTACTGCATCTACTGGATACTCCGGACCTGCTACTGCTTCTACTGGATACTCCGGACCTGCTACTGCATCTACTGGATACTCCGGACCTGCTACTGCATCTACTGGATACTCCGGACCTGCTACTGCATCTACTGGATACTCCGGACCTGCTACTGCTTCTACTGGATACTCCGGACCTGCTAACGCTTCTACTGGATACTCCGGACCTGTTACTGCTTCTACTGGATACTCCGGACCTGTTACTGCATCTACTGGATACTCCGGACCTGCTACTGCATCTACTGGATAATCCAGACCTGCTACTGCATCTACTGGATACTCCGGACCTGCTACTGCATCTACTGGATACTCCAGACCTGCTACTGCATCTACTGGATACTCCGGACCTGCTACTGCATCTACTGGATACTCCGGACCTGCTACTGCATCTACTAGATACTCTGGACCTGCTACTGCTTCTACTGGATACTCCGGACCTGCTACTGCTTCTACTGGATACTCCGGACCTGCTACTGCATCTACTGGATACTCCGGACCTGCTACTGCATCTACTGGATACTCCAGACCTGCTACTGCATCTACTGGATACTCCGGACCTGCTACTGCATCTACTGGATACTCCAGACCTGCTACTGCATCTACTGGATACTCCGGACCTGCTACTGCATCTACTGGATACTCCAGACCTGCTACTGCATCTACTGGATACTCCGGACCTGCTACTGCATCTACTGGATACCCCAGACCTGCTACTGCATCTACTGGATACTCTGGTCCTGCTACTGCTGGATACTCCGGGCCTGCTACTGCATCTACTGGATACTCCGGACCTGCTACTGCATCTACTGGATACTCCTGACCTGCTACTGCATCTACTGGATACTCCGGACCTGCTACTGCTTCTACTGGATACTCCGGACCTGCTACTGCATCTACTGGATACTCCGGACCTGCTACTGCATCTACTGGATACTCCAGACCTGCTACTGCATCTACTGGATACTCCGGACCTGCTACTGCATCTACTGGATACTCCAGACCTGCTACTGCATCTACTGGATACTCCGGACCTGCTACTGCATCTACTGGATACTCCGGACCTGCTACTGCATCTACTGGATACTCCGGACCTGCTACTGCATCTACTGGATACTCCGGACCTGCTACTGCATCTACTGGATACTCCGGACCTGCTACTGCATCTACTGGATACTCCGGACCTGCTACTGCATCTACTGGATACTCCGGACCTGCTACTGGATCTACTGGATACTCCGGACCTGCTACTGCATCTACTGGATACTCCGGACCTGCTACTGCATCTACTGGATACTCCAGACCTGCTACTGCATCTACTGGATACTCCGGACCTGCTACTGCATCTACTGGATACTCCAGACCTGCTACTGCATCTACTGGATACTCTGGTCCTGCTACTGCTGGATACTCCGGACCTGCTACTGCATCTACTGGATACTCCGGACCTGCTACTGCATCTACTGGATACTCCGGACCTGCTACTGCATCTACTGGATACTCCGGACCTGCTACTGCATCTACTGGATACTCCAGACCTGCTACTGCATCTACTGGATACTCCAGACCTGCTACTGCATCTACTGGATACTCCAGACCTGCTACTGCATCTACTGGATACTCCGGACCTGCTACTGCATCTACTGGATACTCCGGACCTGCTACTGCTTCTACTGGATACTCCGGACCTGCTACTGCATCTACTGGATACTCCGGACCTGCTACTGCTTCTACTGGATACTCCGGACCTGCTACTGCATCTACTGGATACTCCGGGCTTGCTACTGCATCTACTGGATACTCCGGACCTGCTACTGCTTCTACTGGATACTCCGGACCTGCTACTGCATCTACTGGATACTCCGGACCTGCTACTGCATCTACTGGATACTCCGGACCTGCTACTGCATCTACTGGATACTCCGGACCTGCTACTGCATCTACTGGATACTCCGGACCTGCTACTGCATCTACTGGATACTCCAGACCTGCTACTGCATCTACTGGATACTCCAGACCTGCTACTGCATCTACTGGATACTCCAGACCTGCTACTGCATCTACTGGATACTCCGGACCTGCTACTGCTTCTACTGGATACTCCGGACCTGCTACTGCATCTACTGGATACTCCGGACCTGCTACTGCTTCTACTGGATACTCCGGACCTGCTACTGCATCTACTGGATACTCCGGACCTGCTACTGCATCTACTGGATACTCCGGACCTGCTACTGCATCTACTGGATACTCCGGACCTGCTACTGCATCTACTGGATACTCCGGACTTGCTACTGCATCTACTGGATACTCCGGACCTGCTACTGCTTCTACTGGATACTCCGGACCTGCTACTGCATCTACTGGATACTCCGGACCTGCTACTGCATCTACTGGATACTCCAGAACTGCTCCTGGAGTGGTACCTCCTAATCTCTCTCGTGTTGACAAGAGACGCTAGTGTGTGTTATTAAGTGAAGAAAACTAGTAAGAGTTAAGTGATTACTCACTGACGAATTTTAAAGTGAACATTATACAGGTTCTCTTCACCAATGCTGTACTCTGCGTCCGGTCTGTCCTCTTCTTGTCCACAATGCGTGACCTTGCATTTGTTTGGTTAAACTCGAGAAGCTGCTGGACAACATCTACATTCTTTCGAGGAGTCGATCACTGTCTTCTCCTGATCCTATTGTTCTCATTCAAAGAGAGAATGTATGTGTGTGTGTGTGTGTGTATTCATTTGTACTAACCTACTTGTAGTTGCAGGGTCGAGACCCAGCTCCTGGCTCCGCCTCTTCACTGATCGCTAATAAGACCTCTCTCCCCCTGCTCCATGAGCTTTATCATACCTAGTCTTAAAATTATGTATGGTTCCTGCCTCCACTACGTCACTTGCCAGACTATTCCCCTTTCTGACAAATCTATGACTGAAGAAATACTTCCAAAGATCTCTGACTCATCTGAATCTTCAACTTCCAATTGTGACCTTTTGTTTCTGTGTCCCATCTCTGGAACATACTGTCTCTGTCCACCCTGTCAAATCCTCGCAGTATTTTGTATGTCATTATCATGTCTCCCTTAACCCTCCTGTCCTCCAGTTTCATCAGGCCTATTTCCTTTAACTTTTTTTCGTAGGACAGTCTCCCTAGCTCTGGAACCAGCCTTGCTGCAAACCTTTGCACTTTCTCGAATTTCTTGATGTGCTTGACCAGGTGTGGATTCCAAACTGGTGCTGCATACTCTAGTATGGTCCTGACGTACACGGTGTACAGTGTCTTGAACGATTCCTTACTGAAGTATCGGAACGCTATTCTCAGGTTTGCCAGGCGCCCATATGCTGCAGCAGTTATCTGGTTGATGTGCACCTCAGAAGATGTACTCGCTATTATACTCACCCCAAGATCCTTTTCCTTGAGTGAGGTTTGCAGTCTTTGGCCACTTAGCCTATACTCTGCCTGCGGTCTTCTTTGGCCTTCCCCAATCTTCATAACTTTGCATTTGGCAGGGTTAAATTCGAGGAGCCAGTTGCTGGATCAAGCTTCCAGCTTGTTCAGGTCTCTTTGTAGTCCTGCCTGATCCTCATCAGATTTAATTCTCCTCATTAATTTTACATCATCTGCAAACAGGAGCACCTCTGATTTTATTCCTTCCGTCATGTGATTCACACATATACCAAAAATAGCACTGGTTTTAGGTTTTAGGACTGACCCCTGTGGAACCCCGCTCGTCACAGGCGCCCACTGTGATACCTCGTCACGTGCCATGACTCGTTGTTGCCTCCTTGTTAGGTATTCTATGATCCACTGCAGTGCCCGTCCTGTTATACGTGCCTGATCCTCTAGCTTTTGCACTAATCTCTTGCGAGAAACTGTGTCGAAGGCCTTTTTGAAGTCCAAGAAAATGCAATCTACCCACCCCACTCTCTCGTGTCTTACTTTCGTTACCTTGTCATAAAACTCCAGTAGGTTTGTGACACAGAATTTGCCTTCCCTGAATCCGTGCTGGTTGTCTTTCATGAGCTTGTTCCTTTCTAGGTGCTCCACCACTCTTCTCCTGATAATCTTCTCCATGACTTCGCATACTAAACACGTCAGTTACATTGGTCTATAGTTTAGTGCCTCATGTGTCTCCTTAAAAATTGGGACTACATTTGCCGTTTTCCATACCTCAGGTACTTGCCCAGTTTCAACGGATGTGTTGAAAATTGTTGTTAGTGTCATACACAGTATCTGCTCGTTCTCTAAGGACCTACGGAGAGATGCCCGATCCCACCGCCTTTGAGGTATCAAGGTCACTTAGCAGCTTCTTCACCTCCTCCTCTGTTGTGTGTATTTCATCCAACACTTGTTTTTATCTACCTTGTTGGTGTACCCCTCTGTTCTGACTTCCCAGAGTCCTTTCTGTCTCCACTGTAAATACATCCTTAAATCTCATGCTGATCTCCTAACATACTTCTTGGCCGTTTCTTGTGAGCTCCCCACCTTTCCTCAGCCTGATTACCTGGTCCTTGATTGTTGTCTTCCTCCTGATGTGGCTATACAACAGCTTCGGGTCAGACTCGACTTTTGATGCTAAGTCGTTTTTGTACTGTCGCTGGGCCTCTCTCCTATCTGTGCACACTCGTTTCTGGCTCTTCGACTGATCTCTTTATTCTCCTGGGTTCTTTGTCTTCTGTACTTTTTCCATTCTCTAGTGCACTTAGTTTTTGCCTCCCTACACCTTTGGGTAAACCAAGGGCTTGTTGTGATCTTCCCATTATTTCTGTTGCCCTTGGGAGCAAGCCTTTCCTCTGCCTTCTTGGATTTGGTTGTTACGTAGTCCATTACGTTTATTGACTTTCCTACCCATTCTCTTTCCTACTGAACCTCCTGCAGGAAGTTCCTCATATCTGTGTAGTCCCCCCTTCTTTAGTTTGGCTTTTCCCATCCTACTCCTGTTACCCTTTCCACCTGTAACTCAACTATGTATTTAAAGCTCAGAATCACATGATCACTAGCTCCGAGGGGGCCTTTCATATGTGATGTCCTCAATATCCGAGCTACTCAGGGTGAACACGAGATCCAGTCTTGCTGGTTCATCCTTCCCTCTCTCTCTCTCTCTGGTTTTGTCCCTAACATGTTGATGCACGAGGTTTTCCAGTACCACCTCCATCAATATGGCTCTCCATGTTTAGGGACCCCCCCATATGGCTCCAGGTTTTCCCAATCTCCCTGTGGTTGAAATTGCCCATAACTAATAATTTTCCTCTACGCATGTAAGTTCTTCTGGCCACCTCAGCTAGTGTATCCACCATTTCTCTGTTGCTCTCTTCATAGTCTTCTCTTGGCCTCCTGCAGTTCTGTGGCAGGTTATACATCTCTGCAATGACTACCTTATGTCCCCCAGACTGAATTGTACCTACTATGTAGTCATTTTCCAATTTCGTCCATTCCTTCCATTTCCTCAAATCCTCATTGGTTTTTAATGAGCAGTGCAACTCCTCCTGGTCCCCTCTGCTCTCTCTATCTTTCCTCAGGATCTGATAACAGATGGAATCTTCCCACCCGGATATCATCTGTGACTACTATAATGTTTGAGGACGTCTTCTTGATTCTCTCATGCCACTCCTCACATTTATTATTCCATCCACATTCGTATACCAAACTTTCAACTTTTTTTTCTAAAACTGTGGTCTGGGGAGAACGTTGGGGTTGGGGGAGCGGGAGACCTGGCGAGGAACTATGGGGGGGAGGTGCTGTGGGGGACGAGCTTGTGATGATGTGTGTGTGTGTGTGTGTGTGTGTGTGTGTGTGTGTGTGTGTGTGTGTGTGTGTGTGTGTGTGTGTGTGTGTGTGTGTGTGTGTGTGTGTGTGTGTGTGTGTGTGTGCGTGCGTGCGTGTTAACACCAGGAAGCTACAAGAGCAACAACTGGTGGTCTGGAGCGCCAGTAAGTGGATAACTTCTCCTGGGTAAGGTAAGACAGTCAGATTAACAGTCACATTCACAGCAGACAATAACAGTAGCAACATTCTCACTCAAAACAGACAATAACAGTAGTAACGGTCACATTTATAACAATCACATTCAAAATAGAAAAAACAGTAGTAACAGTCACATGTGTAACAAACAATAACAGTAGTAACAGTCACATGTGTAACAAACAATAACAGTAGTAACAGTCACATGTGTAACAAACAATAACAGTAGTAACAGTCACATGTGTAACAAACAATAACAGTAGTAACAGTCACATGTGTAACAAACAACAGTAGTAACAGTCACATGTGTAACAAACAATAACAGTAGTAACAGTCACATTTAGAGCAGACAATAACAGTTGTAAGTCAAATTTACAACAAACAATAACAGCGATAACAGTTACAATAACAGTCACAGCAACGTTGACAGTCACGGACACAAACACAATAATAGTCACAGTCATAGTAACAGTGACAGTAACAATGACAGTGACAGTAATAATGACAGTAATAGTAACAATGACAGTAACTGACAGTAACAATAACTGGCAGTAACAGTAACTGACAGTAACAGTAACAATGACAGCAATAATGACAGTGACAGTAACAATTACGGTGACAGTAACAATGACAGTAACAGCAACAATAACAGCCACAGCAACAATGGCAATCACAGCGACAATGACAGACACAACAACAATGACAGTCACAGCATCAGTGACAGTCACAGCAACAATGACTGTCACAGCAACAATGACAGTCACAGCAACAATGACAGTCACAGCAACAATGACAGTCACAGCAACAATGACTGTCACAGAAACGATAACAGTCACAGCAACAATGACTCTCACAGTAACAATAACAGTCACAGAAACAACAGTCACAGAAACAATAACAGTCACAGCAACAATGACTGTTACAGCAACAATAACAGTCACAGAAACAACAGTCACAGAAACAACAGTAACAGAAACAATGACAGTCACAGCAACAATGACTGTTACAGCAACAATAACAGTCACAGAAACAATAACAGTCACAGCAACGATGACTCTCACAGCAACAATAACAGTCACAGCAACAATGACTCTCACAGCAACAATGATAGTCACAGAAACAAGTCACAGAAATAATAACAGTCACAGCAACAATGACTCTCACAGAAACAATAAGTCACAGCAACAATAACAGTCACAGCTACAATAACAGTCACAGCTACAATAACAGTCACAGCTACAATAAGTCACAGCTACAATAACAGTCACAGCTACAATAACAGTCACAGCTACAATAACAGTCACAGCTACAATAAATCACAGCAACAATAACAGTCACAGCTACAATAACAGTCACAGCTACAATAAGTCACAGCAACAATAACAGTCACAGCTACAATAACAGTCACAGCTACAATAACAGTCACAGCTACAATAAGTCACAGCAACAATAACAGTCACAGCTACAATAAGTCACAGCTACAATAACAGTCACAGCTACAATAACAGTCACAGCTACAATAAGTCACAGCTACAATAACAGTCCCAGCTACAATAACAGTCACAGCTACAATAAGTCACAGCTACAATAACAGTCACAGCTACAATAAGTCACAGCTACAATAACAGTCACAGCAACAATAACAGTCACAGCTACAATAACAGTCACAGAACTGAGAACTTCTCCAGTAGAGTGCTGAGTATACATTACTCATCACATTATTTGTTGTATATTCATCAAGTGGCTTCGTATGCGCCACTGACCAATGTTTATGATACTTTTGTGTTTGGATGAATTTATATATTCCTCTCAAATTTCAATGATTTTTTTTAAGTCCATCGTGTAAGTCAATTTCATTAGAGTTCAGTTTCTTAGATTGTTTAATTATTCTGGAAGTTAGTGAAATGAAATACAAATTAAAGTATTTATGCAACACTTTGAAATTGTTATTTTATCTGCAGATCGAAGTGTCTGAGGGAGTTGAACGATGGCTAGTCTGCTGCTGCTGCTGCTGCTGCTGCTGGCCGGTACGTCGTCTGGTTTATTAATAACATTGCACTTCAAAGGGACAGTAACATCAGTGAATTTGTTTTTGATAACTCTACAGATGACACTAAAATAAGCATGAAAGTCAGTACGGTAGAGGATACTGAAAAAGTACAGGAAGACATAAACAGGGTTTTCCAGTGGGCAGTGGAGAACAACATGACGTTCAATGGTGATAAGATCCAGCTGCTTAGGTATGGAAAGAATGAAGAACTCAAATGGAACACTATATACAAAACTCAAGAGGGCCACCAAATAGTACGTAAGGAACACGTAAAAGACCTAGGAATAATTATGTCAGCGGACAAAGATCACGACAGCCAGGAAGATGACTGGGTGGGTATTGAGAACTTTCAAAACAAGGGAAACAATGCCGATGGTAACACTTTTCAAATCGCTAGTGCTCCCTCACTTAGAATATTGCTCAGTGCTGACGGCCCCGTTCAGGGCAGGAGAAATATCGGAGCTGGAACAAATATAGAGATCGTTTACGGCTCACATTGAGCCAGTAAAGCACCTAAACTACTGGGAACGCCTGCAAGTCTTGAACATGTACTCATTGGAGCGGAGGAGAGAGAGAGGTACAAGATAATATATACCTGGAAGGTACTCGAGGGCTTGGTCCCAAATCTGCACACTGCCATAACAACATACTGGAGTGAGAGATAAGGGAGGAAGTGTAAAATAAACCCAGTGAGGAGCAGGGGTGCGGTGGGGACAATAAGGGAACACTGTATCAACATCCGGGGTCCCAGACTTTTCAACATCTTACCAGAAGATATCAGAAACACTGTAGGAACAAGTGTTGAGCTTCCATCAAGAGGAAACTAGACAAGTATCTTCACCAGGTGCCAGATCAACCAGGCTGCGATGGATATGTGGGGCAGCGGGCCACCAGCAGCAACAGCCTGGTTGACCAGGCGAGCACCAGACACTGCCTGGAGGATGGTGTGGATGGTGACTCTCTCTACCCCTCTGCTAGCTGTAGTGCTGCCTGGAGGATGGTGTGGATGGTGACTCTCTCTACCCCTCTGCTAGCTGTAGTGCTGCCTGGAGGATGGTGACTCTCTCTACCCCTCTGCTAGTTGTAGTGCTGCCTAGAGGATGGTGTGGATGGTGACTCTCTCTACTCCTCTGCGTTGTAGTGCTGCCTGGAGGATGGTGACTCTACCCCTCTGTTAGTTGTAGTGCTGCCTGGAGGATGGTGTGGATGGTGACTCTCTCTACCCCTCTGCGTTGTAGTGCTGCCTGGAGGATGGTGTGGATGGTGACTCTCTCTACCCCTCTGCTAGCTGTAGTGCTGCCTGGAGGATGGTGTGGATGGTGACTCTCTCTACCCCTCTGCTAGTTGTAGTGCTGCCTGGAGGATGGTG
Source organism: Cherax quadricarinatus (assembly GCF_038502225.1). Taxonomy (NCBI): domain Eukaryota; kingdom Metazoa; phylum Arthropoda; class Malacostraca; order Decapoda; family Parastacidae; genus Cherax; species Cherax quadricarinatus. Next base: position 30,512,169 of record NC_091321.1, on the reverse strand, counting down.
TGGATGGTGACTCTCTCTACCCCTCTGCTAGCTGTAGTGCTGCCTGGAGGATGGTGTGGATGGTGACTCTCTCTACCCCTCTGCTAGCTGTAGTGCTGCCTGGAGGATGGTGTGGATGGTGACTCTCTCTACCCCTCTGCGTTGTAGTGCTGTCTGGAGGATGGTGACTCTACCCCTCTGCTAGTTGTAGTGCTGCCTGGAGGATGGTGTGGATGGTGACTCTCTCTACCCCTCTGCGTTGTAGTGCTGTCTGGAGGATGGTGACTCTACCCCTCTGCTAGTTGTAGTGCTGCCTGGAGGATGGTGTGGATGGTGACTCTCTCTACCCCTCTGCTAGTTGTAGTGCTGCCTGGAGGATGGTGTGGATGGTGACTCTCTCTACCCCTCTGCTAGCTGTAGTGCTGCCTGGAGGATGGTGTGGATGGTGACTCTCTCTACCCCTCTGCTAGCTGTAGTGCTGCCTGGAGGATGGTGTGGATGGTGACTCTCTCTACCCCTCTGCGTTGTAGTGCTGTCTGGAGGATGGTGACTCTACCCCTCTGCTAGTTGTAGTGCTGCCTGGAGGATGGTGTGGATGGTGACTCACTCTACCCCTCTGCTAGTTGTAGTGCTGCCTGGAGGATGGTGTGGATGGCGACTCTCTCTACCCCTCTGCTAGTTGTAGTGCTGCCTGGAGGATGGTGTGGATGGCGACTCTCTCTACCCCTCTGCTAGTTGTAGTGCTGCCTGGAGGATGGTATGGATGGCGACTCTCTCTACCCCTCTGCTAGTTGTAATGCTGCCTGGAGGATGGTGTGGATGGTGACTCTCTCTACCCCTCTGCGTTGTAGTGCTGCCTGGAGGATGGTGACTCTACCCCTCTGCTAGTTGTAGTGCTGCCTGGAGGATGGTGTGGATGGTGACTCTCTCTACCCCTCTGCTAGTTGTAGTGCTGCCTAGAGGATGGTGTGGATGGTGACTCTCTCTACCCCTCTGCGTTGTAGTGCTGCCTGGAGGATGGTGACTCTCTCTACCCCTCTGCTAGTTGTAGTGCTGCCTGGAGGATGGTGTGGATGGTGACTCTCTCTACCCCTCTGCTAGTTGTAGTGCTGCCTGGAGGATGGTGTGGATGGTGACTATTCTTTCTTGTGGTCCTGGGTGCACAATAAAGATAATAAACTTAGTTATAACAACAAGTCGGGTACAGGGTTAATGAATCTGTTCTTACCAAGTATCTCTCTCACTTTGTGTGTGTCATCACCTATTTGTGGTTGCAAGGGTTGATTCACAGCTTCTGGCCCCACCTCTTCGCTGATCACTACTAGGTCCACTCTCTTCCTACTCCGTGTTATATCTCTTCTTAGAGCTATGTATGGATCCTGCCTCCGTTACATCACTCTCCAGATAGTTCCACTTCCTGACAACTTTATGACTGAAGACATACTTCCTAACATCCCTATGACTCATCTGAGTCTTCAGCCTCCTGATGTGACCCCATACTGCTGTGTCTCATCTCTGAAACATCTTGTCCATATTTACCCTGTTAGTTCTTCAGTATTTTATACGTCCTTATCAGTTCTCCCTTACCCCTCCTGTCCTCCAGTGTCGTCAGGTTGATTTCCCTTAATCTCTCCTCGTAGGACATATCCCCCTTAACTCAGACTAATCTTGTTGCAAACCTTTGCATTGCTTCTAATTTCTTGACGAGCTTGAGCAAATGTGGGTTCCATATTAGTGCTGCATACCGCAATATGTGTCTGACGTACACTGTGTACATTATTATTATTATTATAATCAAAGGGGAAGCGCTAAACCTGGAGGATTATACAGCACCTGGGGGGGGATGTGGAAGGCATTCAGGCTTAATTCGGGGAACTGGAGCACAGATCCAATTCCCTAAATCAAGAGTCCCTCGCCAACATCAAGGAACCTTCCTTGAGGGGTAAACTGTGTACAGACTCTTGAATGATTCCTTACTAAGGTGTTGAACCGCAATTCTTAGGTTTGCCAGGTGCACATGTGCTGCTGCAGTTACTTGGTTGATGTGCGCCTCAGGAGATGTACTCATCCCAAGATCCTTTTCATTGAGTAAGGTTTGCAGTCTTTGGCCAAATAGACTGTACTGTCTGCGGTCTTCTTTGACTTTCCCCAATCTTCATGACTTTTCATTTGGTTGGGTTAGACTCCAGGAGTCAGTTGCTGGATCAAGATTACAGCCTTTCCAGATCCCTTTGTAGTAGTAGTAGTGTATGTGTACTCACACTATCACTACTTGTGGTTTCAGGGGTAGAGTTTCTGTTCCTGTCCCCGCCTCTAGGCGGGCAGCTACTGGGTTCACTCCTGGCTGGGTGAGCCCCGTCTTACTTAATCAGAGCTGTATATCGATCCTTCTTCTACCACTTCGTTATCTAAGTCGTTCCACTTCCTGAACACTTTAAAGCTAAATATTTCCTGATATCCCTGTAACTCATCTGTTTTTTTAGCATCCAGCTGTGTCCACGTGTACCTGAGCCACGCTTCTGAAATACATTTGTCCTTACCACCCTGACAATTCCTCTTTGTATACTGTACGCTGAAATCATGTCACCTCTGGTCCTTCTGTCCTCTAGTGTCATCAGGTTTAGTTCCTCTAGTTTCTTCTCATAACTCATACCCCTCATCTCTGGAACAAGTGTCGTTGTAGACCTTTCCTCTTTACCAGTTTCTTTACATACTCTATCTGATGCGAGTTCGATACTGGCGCTTCATTCTCCAAGATGGGCCTTGTATATGCCATGTATAAGGTCGTGAATGCCTCCTTGTTGAGATGCCTGAAGGTTACCATTAAATTTGCAAGTCTTGCCTTTGCCGTGGCCATTATTCGGTGTATGAGTGCCTCAGGCACAATGCTTGGCACTATGCTCAATCACAGCTCCTTCTCTTTCAATGTGACTTACAGCTTTGTTCCCTAAGCCTGTATAATGGCCCCGATCTTCTTTTCCTCTTCCTAAATTTTCATAATTTTGCCTTTGATGGTTTTAAATTTTAAGTCACTTGTCAGACTAATCCTGGGACTTGTCGAAATTCATTTCAATTTTTTTCTGGTCTGCTTCCGTTTGTATCTTCTTCACTGGTGCTATGACATCTAAAAACAGGGAGTTCTCTGACTCGATAACTAAAGTCGATTGCATACATGAACATTGTGTGTGTGTGTGTGTGTGTGTGTGTGTGTGTGTGTGTGTGTGTGTGTGTGTGTGTGTGTGTGTGTGTGTGTGTGTGTGTGTGTAAACTAACCTAAATGTGGTTACAGAGGTCGAGTTTTAGCTTCTGGCTCCATTTTGCCGTTTGCCTGATTTACTCTCTTCTAGCGTCGTAGGCCTTATGGAATGAGGGGCGGCCCAGAATTGGGCCAGCTGGGAAAACGTTGGGTAGTTTAGAGGAGTTCTGTGAGTTTGGGTGCTTCCAGGGCGCTTGACGGGTCTTCACCTACTCACTAAGTTCTCTCTCCGTAGCTGTAATATTGCAATCCAAATAATCACGATTGTATAATTGCGTTGTCTTCAACTGTACTTGTCGTCGTAATATCCTGTCCTGAGCAATATGGGATCTGAAAGTTCATTTGATCGAGCGCTGCTTGCCTTAAGGTAAACTTCCAATCTTCTGAAAATTTGCCACCTACGTAATCTTCTGTCCTCCAATACACTATATGATTGACATAACGTCAAGTTCCTCTTCTTTCCGTTTCCTACTTCGCGGGCCTCCTTCGTCAGACTTGTACCCTTCGTAGTATTCTAGTTCATACCTTTCCTTCTCCTGTTACTTATTCTTCTGGTGTCTACTCCATTTCTTGCTCCTCTTGTGTTTTCCAGTACGTTGGTGAAACTAGCAACCTTTTATTTTTGTGAAGTTAGAGATCACAGACATCCTATTAACTGGTCCTTTGATAAATTAGACACATGTGCAACACTTGGGTATCTTTAATGAGCAAACGTTTCGCCATACAGTGGCTTCATCAGTCCATACAAAAGATAACGGTGAAGAACAGGAGGAGTTTGAGGTAATCAGTCCCTCAGCCTTGAGGGACTGATAAAGCCACTGTGTGGTGAAACGTTTCCTCATTAACGATACCCAAGTGTTGCACATGTGTCTAATTTATCAACTTGTCGGTTCTCTGAACCATTCATCTACATAACTGGTCCTTTGCTAAAACTGTCTTCTACTAACCTTCACGGACTTCAACTTGTTATATAAATTATGTAAAAACAGAAAAACAGAAATCCGACAAGTAGACGGATAAGACACTTGTGCAATTCTTGGGTATCTTTACTGTGGAAACGTTTCAAAAGCCAGTGGTTTCGTCAGTCCAATACAGAAGAGAACGGCGGAAAACGAAAAGAAATTTGAGGTAATCAGTGCCCGAGGACGGAGTCGATGTGTTCAGTCCATTAATCTTGATTAAAGTCAGTCCATCAAGACTGATGGACTGAATACATCGACTCTAGGCTGAGGGACTCATTACCTCAAACTCCTCATCTTTCACCATTCTTCTCTGTATTGGACTGAAGAAGCCACTGGCTGGTTAAACTTTTCCACAATAAAGATACCCGAGTATTGCATAAGTGTCTAATTCACCAGACTCCATCTTCTCGAATCATCTATTATAAACATCATTTCTAACATGACTTAATTGTAGCTTTGTTTCTGAAGATGTCTGCCTTTCTCAATGCGTTATTAAATAATCTATTTTCACAACAATCGTGACTTCATCTGACCTTTGTCCCCCGACTTTCATGTTTTTTCATAACCTGTCTTCCGTATCACCTTTGCCGTATTTATATTATTTATATTCTGAATTTGCTCACCTCCCTCTTTCTCACTTCCCTTTCTTTCCTACCCAGGGCCGGTAGGCCTAGTGCAATTCTTCTCTGCTTCACTGAGGACAAATGTTAAGTGTGTAGAAATACTTTAATGCTCACTGGTTTGAGATTTAATTAACTTTCATTACTCTGTTACCAGTCTTGCTCAAGGTGGACCAGCAGATTCACTGCAGTGCTCCTCTGTTAGTCTGTTCCTATCTACTACTACCACCACTACCAATTCGTTCATCTATACTACATTCGATTCTACGCCTAGTACTACTATTTCTACTACCTCATTACTAATACTACCTTATTACTACAACTGCTACTAATACTACCAATTCATTAACTTCTACACTATCATTTCTACCACTAGTACTACCATTACTACTACTACTACCTCATTACAAATACTGCTACCATTGCTTCTACTGCTGCTGCTACAAATTATACCTCTGCCACTACTATGCTTGCCAACTACTATGTCTACTCTTACTGCTACTACTACTTTCTTCCCTCTTTCTCCTCCCTGCCTGTCTTTTGGCCTTCTCCTTTTCTCGCCTCATTGTCGACGTAATAATGATCCAGGATGGATATACACCTCGTCATAAGATTTCTAAGCACTGGTTATATGAGAAGTGTTCAAATAGTATATTCTGTATATTCTTTGTTGAGGATTCATGCCCTGCACCTGCCTTGTCAGGAGGTGGGTGTGGGGGACTCATGCCCTGCACCTGCCTTGTCAGGAGGTGGGTGTGGACTCCTACCCCAGTACCCTTCTTATCAGGAAGGGGTGTATGTATCATGCTATTAGATTCTTTGAAATATGATGTAACGAAAACACTGCCCAAAGGGCGCCCCAATATAAAAATTTTTGCAGTTTATATAGTTTTGAAACCAGTATAAAAAAATCTTTAATATAATGAACTAATAAAGCACAGACTCACCTGCCATGGGAATTAAACCCATGACAGGTGAGTCCTAAAGCTCAAAGGTCAGTGTGTAGTTCCGTGATTTATGATTTCATGAGACATGTATTACACAACATAGTTCAAGCAAAGTCCCCCAAATTATTTTTGAAAGTCATATATGTTTTTAAGATCATTATAATACGAAGATTAAAAGATGTGTCATTCAGTACATAAAAAGGTCCCCCTGAAGGTGGGCGGCGTCCCTCATGGAACACCGCTGCCGCTCCATTAAACATTTTGGAATGTCATATATTATAGGTTAAAACCTGCTCCTGCATGCACAGAAGACAAGCTTGGTTGCACTGGCTTTCGTAGGAACTGAATTACAGAAAACTCATCCACAAACATTCTCAAATGTGCATATACAGTAGTGTGCAAATTGATTGGGACAGGAATAAATTTTGTGATCTCATATTTCTTAGACTCCGGTTTAATTAATGAAGTTTACTACTAACTTCTGCTACTAACTTCTGGCAACCATCCAGCTGTGGTGTTACCTTGGTACTCTAGTCAGTGCTACAACAGCTGACGTTCTGTAAGGCTATTCTTGCAAGCATGCTCTATGAGCGAATGTAGTTTCGCCAGATTTTCCCCATCAATTCATGATAACTGCTGAAATTCATGATGGATGTTACACCTAGGAAGCGTGCAAGTACTGTAGCTCTTAGAAAACATGCTGATTTGAGTATCAGACAGATCGCCGAAAATTTGAGCCTAGCAAAGTCAACTGTTGGTCGGATTCCGAAGAGAGCTGACGACACTGGTGATTGTGGAGCGCTGCGTATAGGAAGATGTGAAAGAAAATAAAAGTCAACACCTCACGATGACAAGGTTATAAGAAATAGCGTGAAGGATCCCAAGAAAACCAGCAAAGATCTACAGGAGATTTAGCTTTAGCTGGCGTAAATGTTGATTCTTCAGCTGTTCGGCGAAGGTTCCTTGATGTTAGCATAACTGCCAGAAAGCCAGTAAAGAAATAATTGACTGCTATGAAGAAAAAAACGGCTGCGGTGGGCACTCAATCATAAGGAATGAACGACAGATGAATGGAGAAAAGTAATATTTAAATATGTGTCGCATTTTGAAGTACACGAGTACAAATTAGTGGTTGTGAGACGAAGCAAAAGTGAACCTCTTCGGAATGGACACATTCAACAAGCGCCAAAACACCCACCTAAGATGTTTTGGGGTAGTTTTACTGCTAAAGACCCTGCTATTGTTGAGGGAACGATGAACAGTGACAAATACAAGGCAATCCTGGCAACTCACTTGCTTTCCATTGAGGATAGACACTTTCCTGATGGAGAACCCCTCAAGGAGGTTCTTGACGTTGGTGAGGAGCTTTTGATCTAGAAAATTAGAGCTGTGCTCCGGTTCCCTGAATAATCCTGAATGTCTTCCACATCCGCCCCCCCACAGGCGCTGCATAATCCTAGGGGTTTAGCGCTCCCCCTTGATTATAATAATCCTGATGGAGAAGGCATTTATGAACAGGATCCTGCTCCATGTTACACTTCCAGAAAAATGGTGACATTCTTCGAAGAGAGTGGGCTAAGCTTTCTAAATTGGCCTGGAAACTCTCCTGACCTCAACCCAGTTGAGAATCTATGAGCAGTAACCAAACGCAGGATCGAGAAACAGGACAGTTCAACTGTGGAGAAGCTGACTGTTGCTATTATTAAGACTTGGTACTACGATGAAGAACTTGCCAAAATGTGTTCAACATTCGTCGATTCTGTGCCAAAGCTTGTAGCAATGATTATAAAACCAAAGGATAGTTATTTCTCTTATTAAATCAATTATCTGTCATATCTTTACCGTGTACTTTTCAAATAAACATTAATTTTCCAAATAAATTTACCTTTACTCCTGGCACTGAGGTTCTGTCGTTAGCTTTTTTAGAGTGTTTATACATTAGTTCTGTTTAAACCCGTTTGAATAAATCATGATGAGACAATAATTTCTAATTTTTCATCTTCAGATATATCTTACCAGTCCTGTGACTTTCTCCAGCACCATAGCCAACACCAGAGTTATCAGAACCTAGAACAGTTGCAACAACATCTTCAGCTGCAGCAGCAACAAGACCAGAAGAGCTCATGGGCAGGCTGTGGGGGCAGTTCCATGTCGCTACAATTGCGACAGGCAACAGTGGAGGTGGTCAAGGCGTCAGAAATCACGCAACTTTATCTCGTCTTCCAGGAAGAGACTGGTGAGTGTTAGGTATATATGTACGTAGGAGATGTAGAATAATTTACATTTCCCATGTATGTTTCACCTTCCTTTATGTCATTAACCAATGGATTTCTCTTAAGTTTAATTATTATGTGATGCAGTATTAGTGTAGAATATTTTAATATTTGAAGTTGGTAAGATACCTTCATTCCAAACGAGAACAATTAAGTTAGATTAGTGTACCTCGGTACGCTGAGCAGGACGTCCTATCACTGCCTGATACAACACTTCCTATGTGATGACAATTATTTACAGCCAGTCAGGGATTTCAGTTAACTAGATTTTTATATTTCTGTTATTAATGCCTTACTGTTGCAAATGAAAAATACAGTAACTGTTATTAAATAAATTTCATCTGGAAGCCTGTTGAAATAAATTAGTTTTTTAATGTATTTATAATATTCTTAATACTCTTAAGACAAGGAGTTATTCTTTCTCGGCAAAACCGGCGACTTATATCGTCAATCACGACCTGTCATCAGAAAGAATCCTTATTTAGTTCCCATACATCGAAAACCTTCCCGCTAAGGATTTGATGCACCATGTGCCCAGTACATCTATTACAGGTGGTCGGTACAACTATTAGAAGTGGCTGGTACATCTATTAGAAGTGGCCAGTACATCTACTACAAGTGGCAGGTACATCTATTAGAAGTGACTGGTACATCAATTAGAAGTGGCTGGTACATCAACTAGAAGTGGCTGGTACATCTTTTAGAAGTTAGGCTAGATAAAACATTATGCCAGCGTTAAATTATTGACCACCTTGCAACTAATAAGTGAGCGTTATGGCTGTGTTCATTGTTTATTTCTTTTGATGTACATAATGCTGCCACCCTGCCTTGGTGGGAATCGGCCAGTGTGATAATAATAAAAAAAAAATAATAATGCTGCTAGTGATCCATTTAAAACCAGAATACAGTTCACCCACATACTTGAATTAACTTGTTAAATATTCCACGATTTGTGGAGATAAAAGATTCTAAGGTAGAAGCGAGGGAGGTCCCATACATTCGGTAGTCCTCTCTGAATGTAAGTACGTACCTTGTATTTTATAACAAGGGGAACAGAGAGGGAAGGAATATGAAAAGTGGACACCATTCCCACGAGCCCTTCTAGGGCGGGGAAGGTGCCAAGGCTAGTTACCACCTGCAGCTCACAAGACTACCATTGCCACGAGCTTCCCTGGGGCGGGGAAGTTGGCAGACCAGAGGTCTAGCTTCTCCCTGCGAGCCCCGTGAGGGCAGGGAATGGGGCTAGGCCAGGGAGCAGTTGGTCCCAGAAGATGAGGAGGTACTTGTACTTCCTCCCGTGGGAGATAGGTCTCAGACACTCCCAAGACAGGGAGCCAAGGCCGGGTCACCATTTGGAAAAGACCCGGGCCGGAAGAGTACCGGCGAATCAGGAGGAAGGGATATGAAAGGCAAGGAAATGAGCAAACAGTGCACAAGCTTGATAGCATCAGAAATGATAGATACGATTTGGCAGCTATTACCAAACTTCACTGTTTGAAAGGTCAGAATTTTCCCACAAATGATGACAGCTATAAGCTAGGTGTTGATTTGTCGAGTCTCCGTATGTGGATGAAAATCAAATTAGAGGTCAGGCTGGAGTATAACTCTGCAGATGTACTCGGTGCTCACGATTACATACTACTGAAGATTGTCGCACTAAATTATACTTCGGAAGAGGTCATAGTACTTTGTAAAACTGGAAAAAACAACAGGCTGCAATCTGCTGTTACTAACATTAAATTAGGAGGTAACGTAAACCAGAGGGGCGTAGTAGATGTAACGTTGACTGTAGTTAAGAGTTCCATTACATGATACATAACGCAAAGGGAAACTGTAACTGTATTTGTTGAATGTTCACAAAATCTTTCATCGGGACATTATAGTGAAAGGAGATACTGGTCGCCGTTGCCCAGCGGTGAGAGTAGCGACTCTCATTGCTGAGGCCCAGGTAATAAACCCTGGACATTAACATAAACATATAGTGAAAGGATTGCACACAATACTTAGGAAACCTGTAAGGATGAGATTATCACACTTTTTGACTGATACCCAAGCTCACTAGTATGACACTGTAAATATTACAGGTGAGCTGGGTAAACAATGGAAGGATATCAGCAATCGTTGTAGACAGACTTCCTGATATGATCACAATTAAGGGTATAAGTAATGAAGCTCACAAGAACGTGTTATGCTACCTAAAAAGAATATTCCACAGGGTCCCGTGGTTCATTTACTAACATCCTCAGCTTGCATATTGAGGTTCCAGGGTTCGATCCCGGAACGGGTGGAAACGTGGGGCATTTTTCTTTAAACCTTTACATCCTTGTTCACACTTAGCAACGAGAAGTTACGAGGGTGTTAGTAGACCGGTGTGATATAATAACAGCTCCTAGCCTGTAAATTCAACTTTAAGAACATAGGAATAGTAGGACTAGTCAGATTTAATTGGTAGTGATTATTCATCGTTCGTTAGAAATATTATTAACAAGGGTGGAATTTTCGTTGAATACTCTAGGAGATAATATGATAAATGGCATGATCGCCAACACTTGTATGTGACTAACAGAGCAGTTGTAATAACCACGAGTATGTACCCCAGTACACAAAATCGCTGCTTTACGAAGCAGAGGAACTTGTTCACAAGCTATGGGAACTGGATACCATAGGGATAAATACAAGCGAGACCCTGGCGGTAAACTTGTAAGAGAAATTTACCTCCAAGAGGTGAGATACGATCAGAGACAATTCTGAGTTTACGTTCCTTAAAAAGTCTAACCAAACTTGATTTACCTACTGATTACAGAACGGCCTTTCGCCAGAGCACAGATCTGTCTTCTTAGTAAGCATCCTGAGTTAACAGATCTGTCTTCTTAGTAAGCATCCTGAGTTAACAGATCTGTCTTCTTTGTAAGCATCCTGAGTTAACAGATCTGTCTTCTTAGTAAGCATCCTGAGTTAACAGATCTGTCTTCTTTGTAAGCATCCTGAGTTAACAGATCTGTCTTCTTAGTAAGCATCCTGAGTTAACAGATCTGTCTTCTTTGTAAGCATCCTGAGTTAACAGATCTGTCTTCTTTGTAAGCATCCTGAGTTAACAGATCTGTCTTCTTTGTAAGCATCCTGAGTTAACAGATCTGTCTTCTTTGTAAGCATCCTGAGTTAACAGATCTGTCTTCTTTGTAAGCATCCTGAGTTAACAGATCTGTCTTCTTAGTAACCATCCTGAGTTAACAGATCTGTCTTCTTAGTAAGCATCCTGAGTTAACAGATCTGTCTTCTTAGTAACCATCCTGAGTTAACAGATCTGTTTTCTTAGTAACCATTCTGAGTTAACAGATCTGTCTTCTTAGTAACCATCCTGAGTTAACAGATCTGTTTTCTTAGTAACCATTCTGAGTTAACAGATCTGTCTTCTTAGTAACCATCCTGAGTTAACAGATCTGTCTTCTTAGTAACCATCCTGAGTTAACAGACCTGTCTTCTTAGTAACCATTCTGAGTTAACAGACATTTGAAACAAATTATTCAAGAAAATTTACAAAATAAATTAAATTAAGAAGGGCCTCAGGACCAAGATAAAATTTATGGACATTATCTGTACAATGGAGTTAAGAAAAGGCTCGTTTTTAATTGCAGTGGATAGGTGAATTTAAATGTCCCTAGCCTAAATGACAGGTCCCTCAGTAACTAGGAAACTAGGAGATATACTTCTTAACTTTAGAGCAAAAATATATGCCCTTACGTCAAATGTTAGTCAAGTGTTTCCTATAACTTTTAAAGCTTATTTTCTGGAGAGTGAAACTGCAAAGCTTAGCAATATGGATAAAACTGGGATTCTCAGTAAGTCACTTTAAACAACTAACCTACTACAGTAGTTGTAGTTATATGCCAACTAAGTGAACTGAAAGGACTTTGCTTCACGAGGTCAATTCTTGGGACCATTAGGGTTAACTCCCATAACATTCAGGAAGTTGGAGACTGAAATTCAAGTGTTGGTGAAGTTCTTCCCATGAGAATAAAGACTCAGTGGGACGAGTTAACTTGTTAATTTGCTCTACCATCTAGAATGAATTTCCCCAGAAGGATAGCACAACATAATTTAAATAATACCTTCCAATTTTTTTTACAGTGCCTTAATAAATGTGTATGGTCCTGTTGCCTGTTGTAATGTACTCCCAAAGCCTACGTAATTCTTTTATGGAACAACCTTTACCTCAAAGCTGGCGGCTTTTTGTGTTGGAGTTAAGCTAGCTGTGTATATCAGAAGTATCCTAAAATCAGTCTTTATTACCATAACTATTGTTTGGTCAAACAAGAAAGTTAGCAACCGTAAGTGCTAGGAAATGTGTTGCTGAAATACCGCAAGTGCAAAGCATCTATAATTGCAAGTCTGAATATAATACTAAATTAGTGAAAAAATCCTGTAGATTTATTATCCCGCCGATTATCGTTTAAGAAATTTCAGAGTAATTAATTACTGTTTAGGGGAAAGAGCTGACTGGGTGGCGAACATGACTGGCCAGAGGAAGAGTTATTTAGCACACACAGCAATCGTTCCTCTCACTCAAGCTGAGGTTTCAAAGTTAAAGATATCACCAGACTGTCATCCTTAACCAAACCTTTCACATTACTTTTTTGCTCTATTGTGTGGTTAAGGTTTGTACTATACTCCGTTCTAGCTATTATTTCCTCCAGTTTTCATAACTGAGTAGTTGAAATTAGTCCTCATTGAACATCATATTGTTTCCCATTGCCCATTCAAAAACTTGGTTTATATCCGCTTGGAGATTTACCGTGTCCTCAATAGTTGATAGCCTCATGTAGAATCTAGTATCGTCTGCCAAGGACACGGTGCTATGGTTTAAATCTTTGTCTATGTCTGATATGAGGATGAAGTACAGTATGGGGGGTGGGTACTATACCTTATGGAACAGAGATGTTCACTGTGGCAGTGTCCCACTTAACTCTACTACTAATCTGTGTGTTCGATTGGTTAGAAAGTTGAAGATTCATCTGCCAACTTTTCCAGTTATTCCTTTAGCACGTATTTTGTGCGCTATTACGCCATGATGGCACTTGTCAAAGGCTTTCGCGAAATCTGTATATACTACATCTGCACTCTGTCCTCCACTGCATCCCAGATCAATAGTGCTACCGTGCGCGCAATGCATTTCTTAGAAGCTACTGACCCGAGAGGGGAAACTTGTATTAGATTATTTAGGTTTGTTGCAAGGAGATCGTGCCCGAGGAAGATCATCTCTGACAATGGTACTCATTTTGTGGCAAATTTTCGGGATTTAAGTTGTTTAACCAAGAGGTATACTGAATACTCCAAGACTGAAGGTGCACCTCTTACTCTCGGGGATCCATGGCTTGACAGCGAAGTCTTGAGAAAATCTTGATACTTAAATATAATTCACTTACATTATTTACTGGTAACCTCCAATACTTATAACAGTTTGTGGATATAAATAAAAGATTTAAATAACTTTAGGTGATGTATATAGTATGATTGGCGGAGCAATTTAGGGACAGAGATGAGAGAGGATCCACAATCTTTATTCCACCTGATAAGTACTCATTATTTACCTTCATTATCCACGAGGATCATACAACGACTGGGGATTGGGAGTCGAGCTGATTCAACCCATGGAAGGGGAGGGTAGTTTAAATTCTTTGAATATATCTATATAATAGCTAATCACGGAACGGGTGGAGCTTGAACCTATGGCATATGAGTGGGTTAAAGTCCCATCCCTCCCATGATTTAATTGCAATCTTGTTATTACGATTTCGTGACCTGTATTGTATGCACATGTGTGCTGTGCAACTAAGTTCTTGATGTCACTCTTCATGTATGTTTGGATGTTTGTACACTAACTTGCCCATTTATGTTGTCTCCAGACTCGTGTCTAGTGCAAGAGTTATGGGACGCAGGTATAACTATGTGGATGTTGGTGGAGCAGATGTGGTGGGCGAGACTGACTAACCTAACCTACATGTCAATCTCTGAGCATATTCTGGTGGGCAATGTTACGTGGCTCTCACACACCTTGCGACAAGTAAGTGTACTTGCTAATTGTAGTTAGGGGGTCGAGTCTTAGCTCCTGGTTCTGCCCGACCTGGTTCACTTCCTCTAACCCAGTGGGACCAACCCAACCTATTATTAAAAGCTATATATATATATATATAATTATATATATATATATATATATATGTGTATATTTATATATATATATATATATATATTTATGTATATTTATATATATATATATATATATATTTATGTATATTTATATATATATATATATATTTATATATATTATATATTTATATATATTTATATATATTATATATTTATATATATTATATATTTATATAAATTATATATATTATATATTTATATAATATATTTATGTATATTTATATATATTATATATTTATGTATATTTATATATATTATATATTTATGTATATTTATATATATTATATATTTATGTATATTTATATATATTATATATTTATGTATATTTATATATATTATATATTTATATATTTATATATATTATATATTTATATATTTATATATATTATATATTTATATATATTTATATATATTATATATTTATATATATTTATATATATATATTTATATTTATATATATATATTTATATATATTTATATATATTATATATTTATATATATTTATATATTTATATATTTATATATATTATATATTTATATATTTATATATATTATATATTTATATATTTATATATATTATATATTTATATATTTATATATATTATATATTTATATATTTATATATATTTATATATATTTATATATATATATATATATATATATATATATATATATATATATATATATAATTTATATATATTTATATATTTATATATATATATATATATATATATTTATATATATTTATATATATATATTTATATATATGTCATGCCGAATAGGCAAAACTTGCCATCTTCGCTTAAATAGCAACGCTCATTTTGCCATATAGGACAAGTGAAAATTTGTGTATGCAATAATTTCGTTAAAATCATTCTGAACCTGACGAAAAAAATATATTTGATTGTGTTTGTTTAGTACTAAATTATTGTAAACGTATTTAAAATATATTTAGTTGGGTTAGGCTAAAATAAATTGCTCTTGTTATAATAAGGTTAGGTAAGTTTTCTAAGATTCTTTTGGTACAAAATTAAAAATTTTTACATTAACATTAATGAAAAAAATATATCTTTAAACGTATAAGAGAAAATTTTAGAAAAGACTTAATTTTAAATTAGTTCTTGCTAATTGACCAGTTTTACATATTCGGCACGACATTATATATATATATATATATATATATTCTGAAACGTTTCGCCTACACAGCAGACTATCAGTCGAATACAGAGACGATGTGATGCCATCAACCTTGACGTAGTTTGAGATGGTCAATTCCTCAAATAGTTCAAGGTTGATGGACTGATCACATCTTTATCTTTCCACTGCTTCTGTTGTTTCCATATTTGCAACCTGTGCATTCGACTGATGAAATCTATTGTTTAGGTGAAACTTTTCGGAATAACATATCCGTTAAATACGTTATTCCGAAACCTGTATACGATATGCCTCCATAACTTCACTGGATTCATTCTGACCCTGAAGCAGCTGCTAAATGTCACCTTTTAGACTTCAGAGGGGTGGGCGGGTAAGCCAGTGGAAGGCCTCGGTCAGCTGACCAGAAGCTCCAGTATCAGGTCATCATATGACCAAGACCAGCATCAGGAAACATTTGTCCTGTTTCCTGATGGATCTTACCTAACCTAACTTATCAAGCCCGATAGACTTGATACGTTGAACTTCATAATTCATCTCTTCAGGTCCTCCTGACTTCTAATATCGTCAAGGTCAGCTCTTCACTTTCCCTCAGCACTGATGTCTGCTTACTAACATCTGCACTTCTGTGAGTTCGACACTGGTGTTGCGTACTCTGAGTCTTATATACGTAGTGTCAAGAAGGATTCTTGAGTTTATGTCAACTAATCATGTATTTGCTAAACATACATTTTGCTACACAAGGTATTCAGTTAATGTGCACCACAAGTGATATGTTGGGTAGTATGCTCGGTGATATGCTGGGTATGCTCAGTGATATGCTGGGTAGTATGCTCAGTGATATGCTGGGTGGTATGCTCAGTGATATGCTGGGTAGTATGCTCAGTGATATGCTGGGTAGTATGCTCAGTGATATGCTGGGTAGTATGCTCAGTGATATGCTGGGTAGTACGCTCAGGGATATGCTGGGTAGTATGCTCAGTGATATGCTGGGTAGTATGCTCAGTGATATGCTGGGTAGTATGCTCAGTGATATGCTGGGTAGTATGCTCAGTGATATGCTGGGTATGCTCAGTGATATGCTGGGTATGCTCAGTGATATGCTGGGTAGTATGCTCAGTGATATGCTGGGTACGCTCAGTGATATGCTGGGTATGCTCAGTGATATGCTGAGTAGTATGCTCAGTGATATGCTGGGTACGCTCAGTGATATGCTGGGTAGTATGCTCAGTGATATGCTGGGTAGTATGCTCAGTGATATGCTGGGTATGCTCAGGGATATGCTGGGTACGCTCAGTGATATGCTGGGTACGCTCAGTGATATGCTGGGTACGCTCAGTGATATGCTGGGTGGTATGCTCAGTGATATGCTGGGTATGCTCAGTGATATGCTGGGTGGTATGCTCAGTGATATGCTGGGTAGTATGCTCAGTGATATGCTGGGTAGTATGCTCAGTGATATGCTGGGTATGCTCAGTGATATGCTGGGTGGTATGCTCAGTGATATGCTGGGTAGTATGCTCAGTGATATGCTGGGTAGTATGCTCAGTGATATGCTGGGTAGTATGCTCAGTGATATGCTGGGTAGTATGCTCAGTGATATGCTGGGTGGTATGCTCAGTGATATGCTGGGTGGTATGCTCGGTGATATGCTGGGTGGTATGCTCAGTGATATGCTGGGTGGTATGCTCAGTGATATGCTGGGTAGTATGCTCAGTGATATGCTGGGTAGTATGCTCAGTGATATGCTGGGTATGCTCAGGGATATGCTGGGTACGCTCAGTGATATGCTGGGTACGCTCAGTGATATGCTGGGTACGCTCAGTGATATGCTGGGTGGTATGCTCAGTGATATGCTGGGTATGCTCAGTGATATGCTGGGTGGTATGCTCAGTGATATGCTGGGTAGTATGCTCAGTGATATGCTGGGTAGTATGCTCAGTGATATGCTGGGTACGCTCAGTGATATGCTGGGTGGTATGCTCAGTGATATGCTGGGTAGTATGCTCAGTGATATGCTG
This sequence comes from Cherax quadricarinatus, assembly GCF_038502225.1. Classification (NCBI taxonomy): domain Eukaryota; kingdom Metazoa; phylum Arthropoda; class Malacostraca; order Decapoda; family Parastacidae; genus Cherax; species Cherax quadricarinatus. The sequence continues at coordinate 30,494,755 of NC_091321.1, read as the reverse complement.
GGTAGTATGCTCAGTGATATGCTGGGTAGTATGCTCAGTGATATGCTGCGTAGTATGCTCAGTGATATGCTGGGTGGTATGCTCAGTGATATGCTGGGTGGTATGCTCGGTGATATGCTGGGTGGTATGCTCAGTGATATGCTGGGTGGTATGCTCAGTGATATGCTGGGTAGTATGCTCAGTGATATGCTGGGTAGTATGCTCAGTGATATGCTGGGTAGTATGCTCAGGGATATGCTGGGTAGTATGCTCAGGGATATGCTGGGTAGTATGCTCAGTGATATGCTGGGTAGTATGCTCAGTGATATGCTGGGTAGTATGCTCAGTGATATGTTGGGTAGTATGCTCAGTGATATGCTGGATAGTATGCTCAGTGATATGCTGGGTAGTATGCTCAGTGATATGCTGGGTAGTATGCTCAGTGATATGCTGGGTAGTATGCTCAGTGATATGCTGGGTAGTATGCTCAGGGATATGCTGGGTAGTATGCTCAGTGATATGCTGGGTAGTATGCTCAGTGATATGCTGGGTAGTATGCTCAGTGATATGCTGGGTAGTATGCTCAGTGATATGCTGGGTACGCTCAGTGATATGCTGGGTAGTATGCTCAGTGATATGCTGGGTACGCTCAGTGATATGCTGGGTAGTATGCTCAGTGATATGCTGGGTACGCTCAGTGATATGCTGGGTACGCTCAGTGATATGCTGGGTAGTATGCTCAGTGATATGCTGGGTAGTATGCTCGGTGATCTGCCGGATAGTATGCTCAGTGATATGCTGGGTAGTATGCTCAGTGATATGCTGGGTAGTATGCTCAGTGATATGCTGGGCAGTATGCTCAGTGATATGCTGGGTAGTATGCTCAGTGATATGCTGGGTGGTATGCTCAGTGATATGCTGGGTATGCTCAGTGATATGCTGGGTGGTATGCTCAGTGATATGCTGGGTAGTATGCTCAGTGATATGCTGGGTAGTATGCTCAGTGATATGCTGGGTAGTATGCTCAGTGATATGCTGGGTAGTATGCTCAGTGATATGCTGGGTAGTATGCTCAGTGATATGCTGGGTGGTATGCTCAGTGATATGCTGGGTGGTATGCTCGGTGATATGCTGGGTGGTATGCTCAGTGATATGCTGGGTAGTATGCTCAGTGATATGCTGGGTAGTATGCTCAGTCATATGCTGGGTAGTATGCTCAGTGATATGCTGGGTAGTATGCTCAGGGATATGCTGGGTAGTATGCTCATGGATATGCTGGGTAGTATGCTCAGTGATATGCTGGGTAGTATGCTCAGTGATATGCTGGGTAGTATGCTCAGTGATATGTTGGGTAGTATGCTCAGTGATATGCTGGATAGTATGCTCAGTGATATGCTGGATAGTATGCTCAGTGATATGCTGGTAGTATGCTCAGTGATATGCTGGGTAGTATGCTCAGTGATATGCTGGGTAGTATGCTCAGTGATATGCTGGGTAGTATGCTCAGTGATATGCTGGGTAGTATGCTCAGTCATATGCTGGGTCGTATGCTCCGTGATATGCTGGGTAGTATGCTCAGTGATATGCTGGGTAGTATGCTCAGTGATATGCTGGGTAGTATGCTCAGTGATATGCTGGGTAGTATGCTCAGTGATATGCTGGGTAGTATGCTCAGGGATATGCTGGGTAGTATGCTCAGGGATATGCTGGGTAGTATGCTCAGTGATATGCTGGGTAGTATGCTCAGTGATATGCTGGGTAGTATGCTCAGTGATATGCTGGGTAGTATGCTCAGTGATATGCTGGGTAGTATGCTCAGTGATATGGTGGGTAGTATGCTCAGTGATATGCTGGGTAGTATGCTCAGTGATATGCTGGGTAGTATGCTCAGTGATATGCTGGGTAGTATGCTCAGGGATATGCTGGGTAGTATGCTCAGTGATATGCTGGGTAGTATGCTCAGTGATATGCTGGGTAGTATGCTCACCTTCATAAGTGATATATGTAGCCTCTTTTCCCAGAGTTTTTAAGTAGTTTCTACCAGGAGTGTCTCCAAAATTTCTATATTGTGATGAGGCAGGACACACCCAGGAGAGACTGCATTGATCGAGCAACCACACTGTTATTGCTTGGTGTATATCACACATCAATAAGAGGGCAATGTTTTCTGAAGATCTTTTTGGTCGTATTTTATACATGTTAGAAAATTGTTCATGTCAAAGAATAAGAAAAAAAATCACATGAAATTGCATTACGTATGCCATCAAAATAATGATATTCACCTGGGAATATTAATGCAGTGGTACATAGATGAATCATAACATGTACTTTCTGCTCTAAAGTGAGAAGCCCAGAGTCAGTAAGAAGTTATAGTAGCGTGATTCTTCTGTTGTAGTTAGAAGAGAAAGCATCAATGATACTTTCAACACTTAGACTCTTGGTTCTTTTTCGAGTTTATAGATATAAATCTGCGGTGTGATTTGTTTTACCATTACTATCATTGTTCCTCGAGACATTTTGTCAGTCCCGTGCTGAAAAAACTATGTTCATATGTTGCAGAATTAACTGGCATGAGTTGAATAAATGATGATTTTCATGACACCTGACTAAGCTGAAGGAAATTATTGGAAGATAATTTGTCTTTTGGTCCTTTTTTTTTCTTCCCTCCCAATTTTCCTCACATCGGATTTGCTGAGGATGAATTCCAGCATTTACTAGCTTGACCTGTTCTGCAGTTTGTCCAAGTCATGTTATAATCTTTTCTTGATCTTCCTCGATTTATTTTCAATAGTTTCGCTTCAGCTGCTAACTAGGATGTATACTGCAGCACTTCATCTCTTTCGATACTTTGTTCCCATATACCAGAAACAGTATGGATGAATTTGTCTCTAAACCCTTTCAGGTCATTAAACTTTTCGTACGTGATCCATTAACCTTCGTTAGATTCTTTTCTATATTATTTTACGTAGTGTGCTTGTCAACGAGGCTCTCCTGCAGTTTAATACTTGTCTGTTGTCGTTCTTACACACTGCACCCACATTTGTTATAGTCCACATTTGACACCTGTCCCATATCCAGTGACATGTAGATTTTAACTAGTGGTTCATATTGCCTCTTAGGACTCATGGTGACACACTGAGGTACTCTACTCATTGAGGTTTCTCACTTCCTGTATCCTTGTGGGGTGTATGGTGTCCAGATACATAGTGTGATAATTGTCTGTCTCTTTGGTGTTGCTTATGTTTCCAGAAAGAACACTTGACATCAGTTGTTCAACTTCTTACAGGCTTCCTTGTCATTCCTTGAGTTCTCCTCCTTCCTGAATCTTACTGCATCATCTTTTCTGTGTCATATTTCTTTTGATGTATCTATGTAGCAGTTTGTGTGTGTGTGTGTGTGTGTGTGTGTGTGTGTGTGTGTGTGTGTGTGTGTGTGTGTGTGTGTGTGTGTGTGTGTGTGTGTGTGTGTGTATGCGTATGTGTGTGTGAGGGAAAAGTTCAACAGATAAGAGTAGCGAGTATATGGTGACGATAGTTTGATTGCCCGGCTGCTTGTTAAGGTAGGGTCAGTCTAGCTCCTGCTATCCCCCTCCCCTTTTTCCCCATCCGGAAAGGTGACGTGTGGGGCTCGGACCAAACAGTAATCACTTGACTCACAGCTCCCAGCACAACTGTAAGTAAAAGCCTCTGCTCCTATTCTAGTGGATATATTGGTTGAAAGCTTCACTTTTGACCAATAATAAACTTAGTCCTTTCAGCCTTGATAATCACCATTTCTTTTAAATATTGTACTTATCATGGAGAGTGATTTCTTAAGCAGTAGGTAACCTTTGTCTCTTTCTAGCTTGGAATGTCAGCTCGGGTATCTGGCAACTAAAGAAACAGTGTTGAAGGAGACGAACTTTACCTAAGTTCTGAGACGTCACCATTTTATCTGCATACCTAAGTGTAGTCAACCCCAGGCAACTACCTCTCATCTTTGCAGTGGTGAAAGACCTGAGTTCCTATCATCCTGACGGACTATTCAAGGCTAGAGACTGTGAAGAACTAGTCGTTGGGTTGTCACTCGACATCTGTGATTCCCCCCCCCCATCATCAGCAACGGCTACAATTTCTACAACACGCGGTGTCAACATCAGACACCCCAGTCTAACTTTATATATTAGCGTTGAATTCAGATATTTTTATATTTCATTTTTCATTTCTTTCAAGTAGGACAAAAATTCATATTTAATTGTTTTATATTTTTATTTCTAAATAATAAAGTGTTTATATTTGACTGTTATTATTCCTTTTTTATTCATTAATTTTCCTGAGGAGGAGCCAGCCTTGGTAATACTGAAGTTGTTACAGGGCTGAGTAAGCCTTCACAGTGTGTGTGTGTACTCGCCTATTTGTACTCACCTATTTGTGGTTGCAGGGGTCGAGTCACAGCTCCTGGCCCTGCCTCTTCGCTGATTGCTACTAGGTCCTCTCTCTCCCTGCCCCATGAGCTCTATCATACCTCGCCTTAAAACTATGTATGGTTCCTGCCTCCACTATATCACTTTCTAGGCTATTCCATGGCCTGACTACTCTATGACTGAAGAAATACTTCCTAACATCCCTTTGATTCATCTGAGTCTTCAACTTCCAATTGTGACCTCTTGTGTCTGTGTCCCATCTCTGGAACATCCCGTCTTTGTCCACCTCGTCTATTCCGTGCAGTATTTTATATGTCGTTATCATGTCTCCCCTGACCCTCCTGTCCTCCAGTGTCGTCAGGCCGATTTCCCTCAACCTTTCTTCATAGGACAATCCCCGTAGCTCTGGGACTAGTCTTGTTGCAAACCTTTGCACTTTCTCTAATTTCTTGACGTGCTTGACTAGGTGTGGATTCCAAACTGGTGCTGCATACTCCAGTATGGGCCTGACGTAGATGGTATACAGAGTCTTAAACGAATCCTTACTGAGGTATCGGAACGCTATCCGTAGGTTTGCCAGGCGCCCGTATGCTGCAGCAGTTATCTGATTGATGTGCGCCTCAGGAGATATGCTCGGTGTTATACTCACCCCCAGATCTTTTTCCTTGAGTGAGGTTTGCAGTCTTTGGCCATCTAAACTATATTGTGTCTGCGGTCTTCTTTGCCCTTCCCCAATCTTTATGACTTTGCATTTGGCAGGGTTAAATTCAAGGAGCCAGTTGCTGGACCAGGCTTGTAGCCTGTCCAGGTCTCTTTGTAGTCCTGCCTGATCCTCGTCCGATTTGATTCTTCTCATTAACTTCACATCATCTGCAAACAAGGACACTTCTGAGTCTATCCCTTCCGTTATGTCGTTCACATATACCAAGAACAGCACAGGTCCTAGGACTGACCCCTGTGGAACCCCGCTTGTCACAGGCGCCCACTCTGACACCTCGTCGCGTACCATGACTCGTTGTTGCCTCCCTGTCAGATATTCTCTGATCCATTGCAGTGCCTTTCCTGTTATGTGTGCCTGGTCCTCTAGCTTTTGCAGTAACCTCTTGTGAGGAACTGTGTCGAAGGCCTTCTTGCAGTCCAAAAATATGCAGTCGATCCACCCCTCTCTCTCTTGTCTTACTTCTGTCACCTTGTCATAAAACTCTAGTAGGTTTGTGACACAGGATTTTCCTTCCCTGAAACCGTGCTGGTTGTCAATTATACACTTGTTTCTTTCCAGGTGCCCCACCACTCTCCTCCTGATGATCTTCTCCATGACCTTGCATACTATACACGTTAGTGATACAGGTCTGTAGTTTAGTGCCTCATGTCTGTCTCCCTTTTTAAAAATTGGGACTACATTTGCCATTTTCCATACCTCAGGGAGTTGCCCAGTTTCAAATGATGTGTTGAAGATCTTTGTTAATGGCTCACACAATATTTCTGCTCCCTCTTTAAGGACCCATGGAGAGATGTTGTCTGGTCCCACCGCCTTTGAGGTGTCAAGTTCGCATAGCAGCTTCTTCACCTCCTCCTTGGTTATATGTACCTCATCCAGCACTTGCTGGTGTGCCCCCCTGTTCTGATTTCTTGGAGTCCTACTGGTTTCCACTGTAAATACCTTTTAAAATCTTGTGTTGAGCTCCTGACAAACCTCTCGGTCGTTTCTTGTGAATTCCCCATCACCCTTCCTCAGTCTGATTACCTGGTCCTTGACTGTTGTTTTCCACCTGATGTGGCTGTACAACAGCTTCGGGTCAGTCTTTACTTTTGATGCTATGTCATTTTCATATTGTCTCTGAGCCTCCCTTCTTATCTGTGCATATTCGTTTCTGGCTCTTCGGCTGATTTCTTTATTTTCCTGAGTTCTCTGTCTTCTGTACCTTTTCCATTCTCTAGTACACCTAGTTTTTGCCTCCCTACACCTTTGGGTGAACCAAGGACTCGTTCTGTTCTTCCCATTATTTCTGTTTCCCTTGGGAACAAATCTCTCCTCTGCCTCCTTGTATTTTGTTGCTACATAGTCCATCATTTCTTGTACTGGTTTTCCTGTCAGTTCCCTCTCCCACTGAATGTCTTGAAGGAAGTTCCTCATGCCTGAGTAGTTCCCCCTTTTGTAGTTTGGTTTTTCCCAGCCTATTCCTGCTACTCTCTCCACTTGGAGCTCAACTATGTAGTCGAAGCACAGAACCACATGATCACTAGCTCCCAGGGGCCTTTCATACATGATACCCTCGATGTCCGAACTACTACTGCTGGTTCATCCTCTCCTCTCTCTCTGGTAGTGTCTCTAACATGTTGATGCATGAGGTTTTCCAGTACCACATCCATCATCTTGGCTCTCCATGTTTCGGGACCCCCATGGGGCTACAGGTTTTCCCAGTCAATCTCCTTGTGATTGAAATCACCCATAACTAGTAACTTTGCTCCCCCCATGTGTGCTCTCCTGGCCACCTCGGCTAGTGTGTCGATCATTGCTCTGTTGCTCTCATTGTATTCTTCTCTTGGCCTCCTGCAGTACATTACTGCAATTATCACCTTATGTCCCTCAGACTGGATTGTTCCTACTAAGTAGTCCCTTTCGCCCGTGCCATCCATTCCTTCCATTTTCTCAAAACCCCACTGGTTTTTAATGAGCAGTGCAACTCCTCCTCCCCCTCTCCTCCCTCTGTCTTTCCTGAGGATTTGATATCCGGATGGAAAGATTGAATCTGTTATTATTCTGGTGATTTTTGTTTCTGTGAGTGCTATTATGTCTGGGGATGTCTCTTTGATTCTTTCGTGCCACTCCTCATACTTGTTTGTTATTCCATCTGCATTTGTATACCACACCTTCAACTTCTTTTCTAAGATTGTGGTCTGGGAGGTGTATTGGGGTTGGGGAAGTGGGAGACCTGGTAAGGAACTATGGGTTGTTGCTGTGGGGGTGGAGTTTGTAATGTAGTGGGTGGGGGCATTGGATGTGGCATGGGTGTTTTGATTTAGAGTGTTTGGTTGCACTGGGGTTGACCTGGTTGGGAGGCTTCTATAGGAAGTTGTGAGGGAGTCTGTATTTGATCATCTTCCTGGGTCTGGGATCTCCTGTCTGTCTTCTCCATCCCCTCTCTTTCCTCCTTTCGCCTTTGTATCATCTCTCTCAGTTTCTGCCTTTCTTCTTGTGTTCTGTCGCGGTCGAGATACACCTTCCTGTATGCCGTCATGTCCCTTAATCGTGCTTTCTCCTGCAGGATCCTGGTCCGAGTCGCTTCTGCCTTGAAGGTCACTCTCACTGGCCGGGTTCTTTTTTTACAAACCCCCCTATTCTCCGAAAATTTTCCAGCTGGGTCATATCGTCTTCTCCTATTACCTGGAGTTCATTACCTTTGTAAATTGTGAGTTCATTACCTTTGTAAATTGTGAGTTCATTACCTTTGTAAATTGTGAGTTCATTACCTCTGTAACTTGCTCAGCTATCAAAACTTTGGAGTCCAGTCCCTGGACCAATTATGTACCTCTGTAATCTTTTGACTACCGCCCACAGGATGGGTATGGGGTGCATAATAAACATATTAAACTAAACTAACTTTCATGATGCTTTCAATTGCTTTTTTTTCCCCTTGTTTTCTTGCTTCATATGTTTCCCCTTCGACTTCCTGGAGCCCATACACAAAGACTGACCTCACCTTTTCATTCTCCCACTGCATATCCCTGTGTATCCCCTCATTTAATTTGGTTTCCTCCACTGCAGCTTTCCTTTCATCAGTTTCACTGGCTAATGTACTTGGGCTCAGTGGCCTGTCAGTTTCCCTTCTCAGCTTTCCTTGGGCTCTGTTGTTGTCTGTTAGGGCCTCCACATAAAGCTTAGCTCTTTCATTTGCTACAGTCTCCTCTGATAGAGCTTCTCCATGCAGTTGTGCCCCTTCTTTCCCTACAGTCCCCTTGTTTGTGGCTGAGGTAGCAGTCTCTGTTGTCAATCCCAAAATGTTCTTTAGTTCTTTAGGCTGTTTCAGATTTTTCAATTCCTCTTCTAAACTCTGTATCCTAGCTTCTGCTGCTTTGACATGCACCTCCCACTTCCTGCTTTCCATATCTATCCTCTCTTCCATTCTCATGCTAAGTTCTTCTAGTTTCTTTTCCCATTCATGATCCCTTTTTATGAGCTCTGCTGCCCAATCTTCCTTTGCAGTTTCCTCCTCCTGTCCCTTGGTTTTTCTTGTTGCTCTCTGGCAACCCATTTTTGTTTTATCCTGATTGCCTCAGAGTGGGAAACCTATGTAGTTCTGTATGTTAGGTTAGTAGTGTGTATGTCAGTGTGGGGGGAGGGGGAAGTAGTGGAGGAACTTTGGCTATGTGGGAGCGGGGTGGGGAGGGTTTAGGGTGTACGGGGTTGGGGAGGGTGATCGTGGGTGGGGAGGGATCAGGGGAAGTAGTGAGATGTCGGTGGTGAGGGGGGAGTGTATGTGTGTCTGGATATGTGTGTGTGTGTGTGTGTGTGTGTGTGTGTGTGTGTGTGTGTGTGTGTGTGTGTGTGTGTGTAATTTTGTGTGGAATTATGTGTGGGTTTATTATGTACCGAAAGGTAGGTGGCTTGTGCGTTGTAATGTAAGTCTCAGTGGTCCTTGGCTGCCCACACCTTCTTGTGACCTGACCCCCAACCTCCTGGGACTTACCAGCACTTACTTACAGTGTGTGTGTGTGTGTGTGTGTGTGTGTTTGTGTGTTTGTGTGTGTGTGTGTGTGTGTGTGTGTGTGTGTGTGTGTGTGTGTGTGTCTGTATGTGTCTGTATGTATGTGTGTGTGTGTGTATACTCGCCTTATTAGAGTTGCAGGGGTCGAGTCTCTGCTACTGGCCAAATTTCTCGTCTGGCCGCTACATGACTCGCTCCCCCATGGTTGCGTGACAGCTATCATGCTATTCTTAAAACTATCTAAGGATCCTGCTTCGACTACTTCGCTGTCTAAGTCGTTCTGCTTTCTGACCACTCTAAGCTTAAAGAAGCATTTCCTGATATCCCTGTCTCTCGTCTATATTTTTAGCTTCCATCTCACTTGTGTACCTAAGACACGCTCCTCAAACGGACTCTCCCTGTCTAGTACAGTGGACCCCCGGTTCGCGATGCTATCAGTATCCGATAAGATAAATCCGGTAACCGATGCATTGTATCGCAGAAAATTTGCCTTGCTTCCCGATACAAAACCCGGTATGCGATGTGGTTCGTACGAGACGTGTCCATGTGTGCCCTGAACTGCCCCGTGTGTGCCAGTGTTTACAAGCCAGCCAGTGTGCGCGCATCTAAGGATACATTCGGTACATTCCATATTATCACTGTTTTTGGTGCCTGTTTTTGCAAAATAAGTCACCATGGGCCCCAAGAAAGCTCCCAGTGCCAACCCTTCGAGACCAAGGGTGCTAATGACTGTTGAAATGAAGAAAGAGATAATTGCAAAGTACGAAAGTGGAGTGCGTGTGTCGGAGTTGGTCAGGTTGTATAGTAAACCCCAATCAACCATCTCTACTATAGTGAGCAAGAAAACGGCAATCAAGGAAGCTGTTCTTGCAAAAGGTGCAACTGTGATTACGAAAAAGCGACCGCAAGTGTTAGAAAATGTTGAGAGACTGTTATTGGTGTGGATAAATGAAAAGCGGATAGCAGGAGATAGCATCTCTCAAGCAATCATTTGTGAAAAGGCTAGGCAGTTGCATGACGATTTGGTAAAAAAAATTGCCTGCAACTAGTGGTGATGTGAGTGAACTTAAGGCCAGCAAAGGTTGGTTTGAAAGATTTAAGAATCGTAGTGGTATACATAGTGTGATTAGGCATGGTGAGGCTGCCAGTTCAGACCACAAAGCGGCTGAAAAATATGTGCATGAATTCAAGGAGTACATAGAGGCTGAAGGATTGAAACCTGAACAAGTGTTTGTGACGAAACAGGCCTGTTTTGGAAGAAATTTCCAAGCAGGACCTACATTACTCAGGAGGAAAAGGCACTCCCAGGACATAAGCCTATGAAAGACAGGCTTACTCTGTTGATGTGTTCCAATGCTAGTGGTGATTGCAAAGTGAAGCCTTTATTGGTGTATCACTCAGAAACTCCCAGAGCGTTCAGGCAAAAGAATATCCTCAAGGCTAATTTGTGTGTGCTGTGGAGGGCAAACAGTAAGGCATGGGTCACTAGGGACTTTTTCAATGACTGGTTACACCATGCATTTGCCCCAGTGTGAAAAATTACCTAATTGAAAAGGAATTAGACCTTAAGTACCTCCTGGTATTAGGCAATGCCCCTGGTCATCCTACAGACTTGTCAGAGCGACTTTGTGCAGACATGAGTTTCATTAAGGTCAAGTTTTTGCCTCCTAATACGACTCCTCTCCTGCAGCCCATGGACCAGTAGGTCATTTCCAACTTCAAGAAACTGTACACAAAAGCTATGTTTTAAAGGTGCTTTGAAGTGACCACAGAAACTCAATTGACTCTAAAGGAGTTTTGGAAGGATCACTTTACCATCCTCAGTTGTGTAAAACTTATAGGTAAGGCTTGGGAGGGAGTGACTAAGAGGACCTTGAACTCTGCCTGGAAAAGACTGTGGCCAGAATGTGTAGACAAAAGGGATTTCGAAGGGTTTGAGGCTAACCCTGAGAAGCCTATGCCAGTTGAGGAATCCATTGTGGCATTGGGGAAGTCCTTGGGGTTGGAAGTTAGTGGGGAGGCTGTGAAAGAGTTGGTGGAGGAGGACAATGAAGAACTAACCACTGATGAGCTGCTAGATCATCTTCAACAGCAAGAGGCCACACCTGAGGAAACTGCTTCAGAGGAGGGGAGAGAGAGAAATTGAAGTAGTTGCCTACTTCTAAGATTAAAGAAATATGTGCAAAGTGGCTTGAAGTGCAAACCTTTATGGATGAAAATCACCCTCAGACAGCTATTGCAAGCCGTGCTGGTGACTATTACACTGACAATGTTGTGAACCACTTCAGGAAAGTCATAAAGGAACGAGAGGTATAGGCCTCTATGGACAGATATGTTGTGCGACAGAGGTCCAGTGAGACTCAACCTGGTCCTAGTGGCATTAAAAGAAGAAGGGAAGTAACCCCGGAAAAGGACTTGCTACCTCAAGTCCTAATGGAGGGGGATTCCCCTTCTAAATGCTAACACCATCCACTCTCTCCCCTCCTCCCATCCCATCAATCATCACCAGATCTTCATTAAAGGTAAGTGTCAATTATTCTTTCGTTACTTATTGTTATTTATTGTTATTGTTGTTATTGTAATTACTATTCTATTGCATTAAACTTAATATTTCATGTGGTAAAAGCTTTTTTTTTTTTTTCATACTTTTGGGTGTCTTGCACGGATTAATTTGATTTCCATTATTTCTTATGGGGAAAATTGATTCGCTTTCCGATATTTTTGGTTTACGATAAACTCTCAGGAACGGATTAGTATCGCGAACCGGGGGTCCACTGTACTTGTAGTATTTTGTACGTCATAATCATGTCATACGCGGTTCCTATATTCTCTGTCTTCAGGTGTAGCTTCTCTTGTTTCTCCTCGTAGCTCATACACAACTCTAGTATTAGTCTTCTGGCAAGCCTTTTTTCAGCTTTACATAGTTTATTAGATGTGGGTTCCATCCTGGAGCTGCATTCTTCAAGAAGGGACTGACATATACGTGTATAGGGTTGTGAAGGCCTCCTTGTTGAGAATTATAAAAGTCACCCTTAAGTTTCCCAAGCCTGTACGCTGTTCCTGGACGTTTTTGCCCTTCCCCGATTTTCAAAACTTTTCATTTGCTGGGGTTAAATTCTAATAGACAATTGTCAGACCAATCCTGCAGCTTGTCCAGATCCATTTGTAGTATGTCTTCGTTTTCTCAAGTTTGTATTCTCTCCATTAGCCTTACCTCCTCTTGTGTGTACTGTTCACGGCTCGTTGGTGCACTCTCTCTCTGGTAATGTTCCTGATTCCAGTAAGAATACTTCCTTAAATCCTTTGCTCAGTTCCTCGCAGACTTACTGGTCACTCCTAGCGAGTTTCCCTACTTTACTTTTCAGCCTTATTACCTGGACCTTCATGGTTTTCTTCTTTCCGATGTGGCTGTAAAGCAACTTTGGCTTTTAATGGTTTGTCATTCTCAAATTGTTCAGCCTCTCACCGTATCCTTGCGTACTAATTTCTGGCTCTTCTGCTCACTTCTCCGTTCTGACGTTCCTTTCTATATTTCTTCCATTTTCTTGCACTTTTGCCTGCCTGCACCTCTGGGTGAACCATGGCTGTTGCTTCTCCAGCTGTGTAGGAATTTCTGCTGTGTCGCCTGACACTTTCTAGCTACATTTTCCATTTCTTTTGTCTTTTCCTCTAATTCCCTCTCCCACGGCACTGTACGTGTGTGTACACATGTGTACTCGCCTAGTTGTGGTTGCAGGGGTCGATTCATGGCTCCTGGCCCCACCTCGTGTGTGTGTGTATCAGGTAACCCCCAAAACTGGATACTTATTGGAATAAATTTTGTTTTCTTGTTCCAGGGTTTCCATGCCATGACTCGTGAATGCCTCTTCAGATCAGCTTCAAACTTTTAATGCTGATTTATCATATCATTAAACTGTTAAAAAATATCATTTTGTTTTAAACTTTCTGGAACAAACTGTTTTCCCTACTTTTATGTCTCGTAACAGTAAAAATGCTTTCAAATGAGCTGATGTTGGTAACAGCTCTTAGCTGGTCAACAAAGTCAGAATTCCTTAACTTGTAAATAGCTTGTCAATAAAGCTAGGGATCCTTAACCCAACCTTGTCAAACCCTGTGTAAAAGTATTTCTCCATTTGTTTTCCAGGTGCAATCTTTGTATAGGAAGGCAAAACTTCACGCTGTGGTGAGTACATGGCTGGGTGACACACTGATGGTGAGTGTGGCTGGGTTATAGTACCTGGGGACAGTGATGGTATGTGGTTGGGTGTTGCGTTTAGGGCAATAAGAAAGCCTATTAAGCCCTTCAAGCAACAGAGGAACAGGAAAACTTGCTCTACACAAATTCACTCAAGGGTTCAAACGGTAATATCACAGTTTTCTCTGATATTTATTAAATTTCTTAATAAACCACCGAAAGTTTTAATACCAATTCTTTAACACGTAATACAATAAAATATTTGCACAGATATTACAGCCTTTTTCTACGATACATCTCCCCGAACGTGAAGTCATAACACGTTCATAGCACATACACAGTCTTATCCAATTCACAAATGTTCTCCGCCACAACACTTTATACACATCCCTAGTCTCCACGCTAATTATACAAATAGGTAAGACATCTCCCTTAATACGCATATATATAGTCTCCACGAAATGAGTTCACTGACGCAACTGACTGCGTGAGGCAGTTCCTTTAACTCTTCACACTATAGTCACTGGAAAGTTTCTTGAAGATGTAACGACAATCATGAGCGTCTAATTAAATGTGGCCATCCGCATCACAACCGAGCAACCCTGGTAGTAGGCCGACCAGTGGTAGAGGATCGCGAAGGAACCTCAAGTGGGGCATAGGGTTACCTCCAGCAAGCAAGGTGCGACTCTCTCCAAAGGCGAGAGTGAACTGCCCTATAACAGAATTCTCAGACTGACGTCACCTCGGATTAAGAGAGATCAGTGGCTAAACGAGACCCAGGTAGTAAACAACTGTACCCGTAGTTTATAACTCTAAAACATCCTATCTATACACATAACTAAATAAATTAAGGCCAGATAATATTATAAAGTACTCTACTCTCATCTTAGCAACTAATGAGGCTAGAAATAATATAAGTGAAAAAGCCAGTTACACATACATAATACTCGATTGAGAAGGTCTTCGAACGAGGGGCTTAACAATGATGGTGAGTGTGGCTGAGTGATAGTGCCTGGGAGCACAGTGATGGTGAGTGTGGCTGAGTGATAGTGCCTGGGAGCACAGTGATGGTGAGTGTGGCTGAGTGATAGTGCCTGGGGGGACAGTGATGGTGAGTGTGGCTGAGTGATAGTGCCTGAGGACACAGTGATGGTGAGTGTGGCTGAGTGATAGTGCCTGGGAGCACAGTGATGGTGAGTGTGGCTGAGTGATAGTGCCTGGGGGGACAGTGATGGTGAGTGTGGCTGAGTGATAGTGCCTGAGGACACAGTGATGGTGAGTGTGGCTGAGTGATAGTGCCTGGGGACACAGTGATGGTGAGTGTAGCTGGGTGATAGTGCCTGAGGACACAGTGATGGTGAGTGTGGCTGAGTGATAGTGCCTGGGGACACAGTGATGGTGAGTGTAGCTGGGTGATAGTGCCTGGGGACACAGTGATGGTGAGTAGCTGGGTGATAGTGCCTGGGGACACAGTGATGGTGAGTGTAGCTGGGTGATAGTGCCTGAGGACACAGTGATGGTGAGTGTGGCTGAGTGATAGTGCCTGGGGACACAGTGATGGTGAGTGTAGCTGGGTGATAGTGCCTGGGGACACAGTGATGGTGAGTGTAGCTGGGTGATAGTGCCTGGGAGCACAGTGATGGTGAGTGTGGCTGAGCGATAGTGCCTGGGGGGACAGTGATGGTGAGTGTGGCTGAGTGATAGTGCCTGGGGACACAGTGATGGTGAGTGTGGCTGAGCGATAGTGCCTGGGGACACAGTGATGGTGAGTGTAGCTGGGTGATAGTGCCTGGGAGCACAGTGATGGTGAGTGTGGCTGAGCGATAGTGCCTGGGGGGACAGTGATGGTGAGTGTGGCTGAGCGATAGTGCCTGGGGGACAGTGATGGTGAGTGTGGCTGAGCGATAGTACCTGGAGGGGCAGTGATGGTGAGTGTGGCTGAGTGACAGTACCTGGGGGGGACAGTGATGGTGAGTGTGGCTGAGTGATAGTGCTTGGGGGGACAGTGATGGTGAGTGTGGCTGAGTGTGTGGCTGAGAGATAGTGCCTGGGGGGCAGTGATGGTGAGTGTGGCTGAGTGATAGTGCTTGGGGGGACAGTGATGGTGAGTGTGGCTGAGTGATAGTGCTTGGGGGGACAGTGATGGTGAGTGTGGCTGAGTGTGTGGCTGAGAGATAGTGCCTGGGGGGCAGTGATGGTGAGTGTGGCTGAGTGATAGTGCTTGGGGGGAAAGTGATGGTGAGTGTGGCTGGGTGATGGTGCCAGGGGGCACAGTGATGGTGAGTGTGGCTGGGTGATAGTGCCTGGGGGACAGTGATGGTGAGTGTGGCTGAGCGATAGTACCTGGAGGGACAGTGATGGTGAGTGTGGCTGAGTGATAGTGCCTGGGGACACAGTGATGGTGAGTGTGGCTGAGTGATAGTGCCTGGAGGGACAGTAATGGTGAGTGTGGCTGAGTGATAGTGCCTGGGGATACAGTGATGGTGAGTGTGGCTGAGTGATAGTGCCTGGAGGGACAGTGATGGTGAGTATGGGTGAGTGATAAGTGCCTGGGGGGACAGTGATGGTGAGTGTGGCTGAGTGATAGTGCCTGCGGACACAGTGATGGCGAGTGTGGCTGAGTGATAGTGCCTGGGGACACAGTGAGGCTGAGTGTAGCTGAGTGATAGTGCCTGGGGACACAGTGATGGTGAGTGTAGCTGAGTGATAGTGCCTGGGGACACAGTGATGGTGAGTGTAGCTGAGTGATAGTGCCTGGGGGGACAGTGATGGTGAGTGTGGCTGAGTGATAGTGCCTGGGGGGACAGTGATGGTGAGTGTGGCTGAGTGATAGTGCCTGGGAGCACAGTGATGGTGAGTGTAGCTGAGTGATAGTGCCTGGGGACACAGTGATGGTGAGTGTGGCTGAGTGATAGTGCCTGGGGGGACAGTGATGGTGAGTGTGGCTGAGTGATAGTGCCTGGGGGGACAGTGATGGTGAGTGTGGCTGAGTGATAGTGTCTGGGAACAGTGATGGCGAGTGTGGCTGGGCGATAGTGCCTGGGAACAGTGATGGTGAGTGTGGCTGAGTGATAGTGCCTGGGGACAGTGATGGTGAGTGTGGCTGAGTGATAGTGCCTGGCGACACAGTGATGGTGAGTGTAGCTGGGTGATAGTGCCTGAGGACACAGTGATGGTGAGTGTGGCTGACTGATAGTGCCTGGGGACACAGTGATGGTGAGTGTAGCTGGGTGATAGTGCCTGGGGACACAGTGATGGTGAGTGTAGCTGGGTGATAGTGCCTGGGGACACAGTGATGGTGAGTGTAGCTGGGTGATAGTGCCTGGGAGCACAGTGATGGTGAGTGTGGCTGAGCGATAGTGCCTGGGGGGACAGTGATGATGAGTGTGGCTGGGTGATAGTGCCTGGGGGGACAGTGATGGTGAGTGTGGCTGAGCGATAGTACCTGGAGGGACAGTGATGGTGAGTGTGGCTGAGTGATAGTGCCTGGGGGACGGTGATGGTGAGTGTGGCTGAGCGATAGTACCTGGAGGGACAGTGATGGTGAGTGTGGCTGAGTGACAGTGCCTGGGGGGGACAGTGATGGTGAGTGTGGCTGAGTGTGTGGCTGAGAGATAGTGCCTGGGGGGCAGTGATGGTGAGTGTGGATGAGTGATAGTGCCTGGGGACAAAGTGATGGTGAGTGTGGCTGAGTGATAGTGCCTGGGGACACAGTGATGGTGAGTGTGGCTGAGTGATAGTGCCTGGGGACACAGTGATGGTGAGTGTGGCTGAGTGATAGTGCCTGGGGACACAGTGATGGTGAGTGTGGCTGAGTGATAGTGCCTGGGGACACAGTGATGGTGAGTGTGGCTGGGTGATAGTGCCTGGGGACACAGTGATGGTGAGTGTGGCTGAGTGATAGTGCCTGAGGACACAGTGATGGTTAGTGTGGCTGAGTGATAGTGCCTGGGGGACAGTGATGGTGAGTGTAGCTGGGTGATAGCGCCTGGGGGACAGTGATGGTGAGTGTAGCTGAGCGACAGTGCCTGGGGGACAGTGATTGTGAGTGTAGCTGAGCGATAGTGCCTGGGGGGACAGTGATGGTGAGTGTAGCTGAGTGATAGTGCCTGGGGGACAGTGATGGCGAGTGTGGCTGAGCGATAGTGCCTGGGGGGACAGTGATGGTGAGTGTAGCTGAGTGATAGTGCCTGGGGTACAGTGATGGTGAGTGTAGCTGGGTGATAGTGCCTGGGGACACAGTGATGGTGAGTGTGGCTGAGTGATAGTGCCTGGGGACACAGTGATGGTGAGTGTGGCTGAGTGATAGTGCCTGGGGACAAATTGATGGTGTGTGTAGCTGGGTGATAGTGCCTGGGGGACAGTGATGGTGAGTGTGGGTGAGTGATAGTGCCTGGGGACACAGTGATGGTGAGTGTGGCTGAGTGATAGTGTCTGGGGACACAGTGATGGTGAGTGTGGCTGAGTGATAGTGCCTGGGGACAAATTGATGGTGTGTGTAGCTGGGTGATAGTGCCTGGGGGACAGTGATGGTGAGTGTGGGTGAGTGATAGTGCCTGGGGACACAGTGATGGTGAGTGTGGCTGAGTGATAGTGCCTGGGGACACAGTGATGGTGAGTGTGGCTGAGTGATAGTGCCTGGGGGGACAGTGATGGTGAGTGTGGCTGAGTGATAGTGCCTGGGGACAGTGATGGTGAGTGTGGCTGAGTGATAGTGCCTGGAGGGACAGTGATGGTGAGTATGGGTGAGTGATAGTGCCTGGGGGGACAGTGATGGTGAGTGTGGCTGAGTGATAGTGCCTGCGGACACAGTGATGGCGAGTGTGGCTGAGTGATAGTGCCTGGGGACACAGTGAGGCTGAGTGTAGCTGAGTGATAGTGCCTGGGGGGACAGTGATGGTGAGTGTAGCTGAGTGATAGTGCCTGGGGACACAGTGATGGTGAGTGTAGCTGAGTGATAGTGCCTGGGGGGACAGTGATGGTGAGTGTGGCTGAGTGATAGTGCCTGGGGGGACAGTGATGGTGAGTGTGGCTGAGTGATAGTGCCTGGGAGCACAGTGATGGTGAGTGTAGCTGAGTGATAGTGCCTGGGGACACAGTGATGGTGAGTGTAGCTGAGTGATAGTGCCTGGGGGGACAGTGATGGTGAGTGTGGCTGAGTGATAGTGCCTGGGGGGACAGTGATGGTGAGTGTGGCTGAGTGATAGTGCCTGGGAGCACAGTGATGGTGAGTGTGGCTGAGTGATAGTGCCTGGGAGCACAGTGATGGTGAGTGTGGCTGAGTGATAGTGCCTGGGGGGACAGTGATGGTGAGTGTGGCTGAGTGATAGTGCCTGAGGACACAGTGATGGTGAGTGTGGCTGAGTGATAGTGCCTGGGGACACAGTGATGGTGAGTGTAGCTGGGTGATAGTGCCTGAGGACACAGTGATGGTGAGTGTGGCTGACTGATAGTGCCTGGGGACACAGTGATGGTGAGTGTAGCTGGGTGATAGTGCCTGGGGACACAGTGATGGTGAGTGTAGCTGGGTGATAGTGCCTGGGGACACAGTGATGGTGAGTGTAGCTGGGTGATAGTGCCTGGGAGCACAGTGATGGTGAGTGTGGCTGAGCGATAGTGCCTGGGGGGACAGTGATGGTGAGTGTGGCTGGGTGATAGTGCCTGGGGGGACAGTGATGGTGAGTGTGGCTGAGCGATAGTGCCTGGGGGACGGTGATGGTGAGTGTGGCTGAGCGATAGTACCTGGAGGGACAGTGATGGTGAGTGTAGCTGAGTGACAGTGCCTGGGGGGGACAGTGATGGTGAGTGTGGCTGAGTGATAGTGCTTGGGGGGACAGTGATGGTGAGTGTGGCTGAGTGTGTGGCTGAGAGATAGTGCCTGGGGGGCAGTGATGGTGAGTGTGGATGAGTGATAGTGCCTGGGGACAAAGTGATGGTGAGTGTGGCTGAGTGATAGTGCCTGGGGACACAGTGATGGTGAGTGTGGCTGAGTGATAGTGCCTGGGGACACAGTGATGGTGAGTGTGGCTGAGTGATAGTGCCTGGGGACACAGTGATGGTGAGTGTGGCTGGGTGATAGTGCCTGGGGACACAGTGATGGTGAGTGTGGCTGAGTGATAGTGCCTGGGGGACAGTGATGGTGAGTGTAGCTGGGTGATAGCGCCTGGGGGACAGTGATGGTGAGTGTGGCTGAGTGATAGTGCCTGGGGGGGACAGTGATGGTGAGTGTAGCTGAGTGATAGTGCCTGGGGGACAGTGATGGTGAGTGTAGCTGGGTGATAGCGCCTGGGGGACAGTGATGGTGAGTGTAGCTGAGCGACAGTGCCTGGGGGACAGTGATGGTGAGTGTAGCTGAGCGATAGTGCCTGGGGTACAGTGATGGTGAGTGTAGCTGGGTGATAGTGCCTGGGGACACAGTGATGGTGAGTGTGGCTGAGTGATAGTGCCTGGGGACACGGTGATGGTGTGTGTAGCTAGGTGATAGTGCCTGGGGGACAGTGATGGTGAGTGTGGGTGAGTGATAGTGTCTGGGGACACAGTGATGGTGAGTGTGGCTGAGTGATAGTGCCTGGGGACACAGTGATGGTGAGTGTGGCTGAGTGATAGTGCCTGGGGACAAATTGATGGTGTGTGTAGCTGGGTGATAGTGCCTGGGGGACAGTGATGGTGAGTGTGGGTGAGTGATAGTGCCTGGGGACACAGTGATGGTGAGTGTGGCTGAGTGATAGTGTCTGGGGACACAGTGATGGTGAGTGTGGCTGAGTGATAGTGCCTGGGGACAAATTGATGGTGTGTGTAGCTGGGTGATAGTGCCTGGGGGACAGTGATGGTGAGTGTGGGTGAGTGATAGTGCCTGGGGACACAGTGATGGTGAGTGTGGCTGAGTGATAGTGCCTGGGGACACAGTGATGGTGAGTGTGGCTGAGTGATAGTGCCTGGGGGGACAGTGATGGTGAGTGTGGCTGAGTGATAGTGCCTGGGGGACAGTGATGGTGAGTGTGGCTGAGCGATAGTGCCTGGGGGACAGTGATGGTGAGTGTGGGTGAGTGATAGTGCCTGGGCTACAGTGATGGTGAGTGTAGCTGGGTGATAGTGCCTGGGGGACAATGATGGCGAGTTTGGCTGAGCGACAGTGCCTGGAGGGACAGTGATGGTGAGTGTGGCTGAGTGATAGTGCCTGGGGGGACAGTGATGGTGAGTTTGGCTGAGCGACAGTGCCTGGAGGGACAGTGATGGTGAGTGTGGCTGAGTGATAGTGCCTGAGGGGACAGTGATGGTGAGTGTGGCTGAGTGATAGTGCCTGGGGGGACAGTGATGGTGAGTGTGGCTGAGCGATAGTGCCTGAGGGGGACAGTGATGGTGAGTGTGGCTGAGTGATAGTGCCTGGGTGACATTGATGGTGAGTGTGGATGAGTGATAGTGCCTGGTGAGACAGTGATGGTGAGTGTGGCTGATAGTGCCTGGGGAGACAGTGATGGTGAGTGTTGCTGAGTGATAGTGCCTGGGGGACAGTGATGGTGAGTGTGGCTGAGTGATAGTGCCTGGGGGGACAGTGATAGTGAGTGTGGCTGAGTGATAGTGCCTGGGGACACAGTGATGGTGAGTGTGGCTGAGTGATAGTGCCTGGGGACACAGTGATGGTGAGTGTGGCTGAGTGATAGTGCCTGGGGACACAGTGATGGTGAGTGTGGCTGATAGTGCCTGGGGGGGCAGTGGTGGTGAGTGTAGCCGAGTGATAGTGCCAGGGGGGACAGTGATGGTGAGTGTGGCTGAGTGATAGTGCCTGGGGACACAGTGATGGTGAGTGTGGCTGAGTGATAGTGCCTGGGGACACAGTGATGGTGAGTGTGGCTGAGTGATAGTGCCTGGGGACACAGTGATGGTGAGTGTGGCTGAGTGATAGTGCCTGGGGACACAGTGATGGTGAGTGTGGCTGAGTGATAGTGCCTGGGGACACAGTGATGGTGAGTGTGGCTGAGTGATAGTGCCTGGGGACACAGTGATGGCGAGTGTGGCTGAGCAGTAGTGCCTGGAGGGACAGTGAAGGCGATTGTGGCTGAGCGATAGTGCCTGGGGGGACAGTGATGGTGAGTGTGGCTGAGTGATAGTGCCTGGGGGACAGTGATAGTGAGTGTGGCTGAGTGATAGTGCCTGGGGACACAGTGATGGTGAGTGTGGCTGATAGTGCCTGGGGGGACAGTGATGGTGAGTGTGGCTGAGTGATAGTGCCTTGGGACACAGTGATGGTGAGTGTGGCTGATAGTGCCTGGGGGGACAGTGATGGTGAGTGTGGCTGAGTGATAGTGCCTGGGGGACAGTGATGGTGAGTGTGGCTGAGTGATAGTGCCTGGGGGACAGTGATGGTGAGTGTGGCTGAGTGATAGTGCCTGGGGGACAGTGATGGTATGTGTGGCTGAGCGATAGTACCTGGAGGGACAGTGATGGTGAGTGTGGGTGAGTGATAGTGCCTGGGGACACAGTGATGGTGAGTGTGGCTGATAGTGTCTGGGGGGACAGTGATGGTGAGTGTGGCTGAGTGATAGTGTCTGGGGACACAGTGATGGTGAGTGTGGCTGATAGTGCCTGGGGGGACAGTGATGGTGAGTGTGGCTGATAGTGTCTGGGGACACAGTGATGGTGAGTGTGGCTGATAGTGTCTGGGGGGACAGTGATGGTGAGTGTGGCTGATAGTGTCTGGGGACACAGTGATGGTGAGTGTGGCTGATAGTGTCTGGGGACACAGTGATGGTGAGTGTGGCTGATAGTGTCTGGGGACACAGTGATGGTGAGTGTGGCTGACACAGTGATAGTGTCTGGGGACACAGTGATGGTGAGTGTGGCTGATAGTGTCTGGGGACACAGTGATGGTGAGTGTGGCTGATAGTGTCTGGGGGGACAGTGATGGTGAGTGTGGCTGATAGTGTCTGGGGACACAGTGATGGTGAGTGTGGCTGATAGTGTCTGGGGACACAGTGATGGTGAGTGTGGCTGATAGTGTCTGGGGACACAGTGATGGTGAGTGTGGCTGATAGTGTCTGGGGACACAGTGATGGTGAGTGTGGCTGATAGTGTCTGGGGACACAGTGATGGTGAGTGTGGCTGATAGTGTCTGGGGGGACAGTGATGGTGAGTGTGGCTGATAGTGTCTGGGGGGACAGTGACGACAAATTATCGTCAGACACAACACTAAGGTTCCATTACATAATCTTACTATTTAAAATTTAAATAATAGTAGATTGTTATTCATTTTAATTTCCTAATGAGATAAGCAACTTAGATTTATGTTTTTCAAATTATAAATTGCTAGTTCACTCATCTCACACACGGAGAGCCATGGTTCAATCCCCGGTACGGGGGGGGGGGAGAAACATCAGAACGTGTTTCCTTAAGACATCTGCTGTCCATGTTCACCTATCAGTAAAATAGGTACCTTGGTGTTAGTCGACTGGTGTGGGTCGCATCCTGGGACAAAATTGACCTAATTTTCGGGATATGCTGTACATAACAAGCGACTTTCTATATAATAGTATGTCATTGATGTCAGCTAGGACTGTATACCTTGTACATGTACTTGTAGAAATAATTATCTATCTATAAATTTGATTACTTTCTTAATTTGTTAAATAATAATAATAATAAATTAGTTTATATTTTATTAATAAATTAATACTGGGGAAATACTTTTTTTTCATAAAAATTAAGAATTTGAAAATTAAGCAAACTGGTTCAAACCTTTATTATTACTACTGCTAGTTTATTATCATTATTACTACTGCTAGTTTATTATCATTATTACTACTGCTAGTTTATCATTATTATTACAGCAGAAGTCATAACTAAATAATGTGTAACTTTATTCTCATAGTCTTAACAAAACATAAAAACGTTAAGTAAAGAATCAGTGATTCCGAAATGTTAATAGATTCATTAGAGTGTTAGAGAGGTAGTTAATAATTAGGTGTACCCGAAGAGATGATACTTAAGAGATATGCAGCACCTGGGTATCTTTATTCTGAAGACGTTTCGCCAACCAGTGGTTTTATCAGTTTAATGCAGAGGGTATTTGAGGGTGTTGAAACTGCAGACAGTAGAAGACAGGGTAGTCAGTCCCCTAGCCACGATGTAAGTGTTCACCACCTTTCTGGCGAACACTATCACCCTTTATCAAGGTAGTGAACACCTTATTTATCACCCTGTATTAAGGTAGTGAACACCTTATTTATCTACCTGTATCAAGGTAGTGAGTACCTTATTTATCAACTTGTATCACGGCCATATCCTCAATGAAACATGCCTGGAAGAAATCTTAAATAACATGGATCCGAACCAGTGTCTTGATAGGATCATCTCTTTGGCATATCCCCCTAAAAAAAAAGTAAACTGGAAAGAGAAAGACGTTTCCCCTACAGGCGAAGGTGAATATTCACTGAGCTTCTCAACCTCAGTGAAGGAAGCACTGACTAGGGAAATAGAAAATATTTAACTGAAGTTATGTTATTCGCATATGATACAGAAGAGACGGTATGACGTAAAAACAATTAGTGAAATTGAAAGAAATCCAAAATATTTCTTTTCATGTGCCAAAATTAAGGTAAAAACCATTTCCAGTATCGGATCCTTGCTCAAACAAGATGAAATTTACACAGATAACAGAAATGAGTGAGATACTGTAATCTCAGTATGATTGTTTAGCGAGTCATTAATCAGATTAAAGATCGACAGTCCAAATGAATTTTCATGGACGAGCCTCAAAACCCTGTCAATGTAATTTCCGACATAGGCCATCGATAACATACCCATGTATTTGAGCCAGGTCCAGACTCTTGGAACTCGGTGTTCAACAAGAACTGCAAGAAACCCCTTTCGTGTGCCTTAAGTATGCTATGGAGAGGGAGCCTGGACATGGGTGTCATCCCACAGTCGCTGACAACAAATACAGCTCCACTCCATAAAGATAATAGAAAAGTAATAGACCGATAACTCATATAAAACATATAACATCATATAAAATCTACTAGTAAAATATTTGATCACCGAAGGAAGGATGCCGAAGGTGTTCCGTATATTAAGAGGCCTCGTCAAGGACCGGGCCGCGGGGGCGTTGATCCCCGAAATACCCTCCAGGTAGACTTGGATTGCCAACAGTTGTACAACCCTGGGCAACACTGGTTCACAGCAAGTCACTCCTGCCTCTCGCAACTACTGGACCACCATGAGATGATCTTGGATACAGTGAAGGACGAACAGAATGCAGATGTAGTATACACTGCAAAGTTCCTCCATTATATTATGTTCTTATGTTGTGCAATGTTGCATCCTAGTATTAGTTCTTGTTTGGGTCAGCAGAGTCATCACAGTACTGTACTCCCAATGCCTCCTAACTACAACTGTGTCAAGAGCACGCTAACCTAACGTGGTTTCATCACATCCTTAAGGGAGAGGGTGAAATATAATTGCACACGTTCTTAGAGAGCTTAGGTCAATTAAGCTGTTTTATGTTATGTAAACAAAATTAAATTTGTTTCGTTAGTTGGTGTAAATAACAAAAACAAATCCTTAGTACTCGTCAATACCACTTGTCAATACATCATATCTGAAGCCACTACAGAATTATGTTACGTTGTCTCGTTCCAATTTTCCTCAAAGAAAACACGATGGATCTGGGTGGCGACGGATGGAGAAGAGAACCGCTCACTGCTGAAGTCATCCTCGACTCTGGCCTCGCCAGCCTTCACTGATACCCTGCGGATAATCTCTCGGTCTCTCCTGGAGAACATGAGGGGCGTCCTGGTGGCCACCTCCTTCAGAAGACACCCGAGAAAAGAGTTACCAGCTAAGTAAGTAGGTTGCCCAAAAGAATTATTATTAAAATACTAACGGGTAAACCAATAAATCTGTAAGGGTCATTCATTGCCAGTGGATAGCAGAATGAAGACAGCTCTTTGGTTACACCTTTAGATTATACCTCCCGGGTTTGGCATCCATATTACAATATAAATATAAATGTGCTAGAAAATATATAGAGCAGGTTGCCGAAGGTGTTCCTTATACTAGAAACCTTTCGTGCGAAAAAAAAAGCTGAACGGACTGAACTTGCATTCTCTGGAAAGACGTAGACTTAGGGGAGATATAACTGAAGTGTGCAAATGGAAGACAAAATAAGGGGTATAATTAGCTTATGACTTGTTAATGGTTCAAACCAAACCAAAACATCGTCACAAGTTGCGGTCTCCTAAGTGCTGACTGTGTAATATCTAACCAA
Source organism: Cherax quadricarinatus (assembly GCF_038502225.1). Classification (NCBI taxonomy): domain Eukaryota; kingdom Metazoa; phylum Arthropoda; class Malacostraca; order Decapoda; family Parastacidae; genus Cherax; species Cherax quadricarinatus. The sequence continues at coordinate 30,469,211 of NC_091321.1, read as the reverse complement.
GACAGGACTGGCAGCAGTGGATTCAAGTTGGAGAAATTTAGACATAGAAAGGATATGGGGAAGTCCTGGCTTGGCAACAGAGTTGTAGAAAAGTGAAACAAACCCCCAGGTAGCGTCACTTAGGCGAGAACTTTGAGTAGTTTTTAATATAGCCTTGACAGGTACGTAAATGGGTGTGAGTTGTACCTTTCCATTATGGGCCAATAGGCCTGTTACAATGTTCCTTCGTCCTTGTGTTATTTTCAGTGTGAATCACCAGCAGCCTATGTTGGTATCACTAAAATTTACAATTTTTCGCTGAAACAAGTACACAAAAACAAGCAAAATCAAAGGACTTAAGCTATGTTTCTTTAATAACAAGAATAAAGCGCAACTCATTATTCTAGCAGTCTTGTAGTTCATGACATTAATAAGTTATGACATCTTGTAGTTCATGACATTAATAAGTTATGACATCTTGTAGTTCATGACATTAATAAGTTATGACATCTTGTAGTTCATGACATTAATAAGTTATGACATCTTGTAGTTCATGACATTAATAAGTTATGACATCTTGTAGTTCATGACATTAATAAGTTATGACATCTTGTAGTTCATGACATTAATAAGTTATGACATCTTGTAGTTCATGACATTAATAAGTTATGACATCTTGTAGTTCATGACATTAATAAGTTATGACATCTTGTAGTTCATGACATTAATAAGTTATGACATCTTGTAGTTCATGACATTAATAAGTTATGACATCTTGTAGTTCATGACATTAATAAGTTATGACATCTTGTAGTTCATGACATTAATAAGTTATGACATCTTGTAGTTCATGACATTAATAAGTTATGACATCTTGTAGTTCATGACATTAATAAGTTATGACATCTTGTAGTTCATGACATTAATAAGTTATGACATCTTGTAGTTCATGACATTAATAAGTTATGACATCTTGTAGTTCATGACATTAATAAGTTATGACATCTTGTAGTTCATGACATTAATAAGTTATGACATCTTGTAGTTCATGACATTAATAAGTTATGACATCTTGTAGTTCATGACATTAATAAGTTATGACATCTTGTAGTTCATGACATTAATAAGTTATGACATCTTGTAGTTCATGACATTAATAAGTTATGACATCTTGTAGTTCATGACATTAATAAGGTTGTGATCACTGAAAATTTTCGTATGTTATGACATGGCCAGAAAGACCTCAGTAATTCAAAGCCACGACCAAAGCTAAAGCTTGCTTAGCAGCAGTGGCATAGACTTTTTTCATGTGGCTTGAGCTTTTACTCTACCCTTCTTTTGTAGAAGAGGGATAGATGAAATTATGCTTCTGTGGAATGGGAGCCGAGGTGAGCAAACATTTGAGCCAGCAGTAACAGCCTCGTTTATCAGGCCCTGATCCAATGGGAGGCCTGGTCGTGGACCGGGCCGCGGGGGCGTTGATCCCCGGAATGCCCTCCAGGTAGACTCCAGGTAGCTGGAATGCTGGTTCACAAACGTCCGACCAAATGAACTTCAGCTGGACTCTCGAGGGCCTCGCACAAACATTCTGTGAAGCTCTCTCTTAGTAATGTCAACAGTACTTCCTCTCTCAGGAAGCAGAATCTCCCTGTTTACTCCTCTCACATTTTACACAGAGAACCGACGGTTGTGAGGTACTCCAAGGTGTCTTGCAACTCTCCATCACGTTTGTAAATTAAGGTTTCTGAGTTAATGTTCAAGTTTTCGTATTCAATAGGTACAGTCACTGAAAAAAATTGTCTGTTACCTTAGAGTTCATATAGTACAACTTCTGGATAATTTAGCACTGGATATCAGAATTCTACGATGTTGAGCTCTAGCTCTTCAGACTCCCTGTCCATGAGCTCTTATTACGATTCACAATGACTGACCTATTTGCAGGTCGTAATTATATTGTTAATACTTGACTCTCGCTGTAAATTTTACAATTAAACATATGTACCTGAAACAATTTTATAATTATCAATAACGAAATATTGGCCCGTACACAAACAAAACTTAATGGGCACTATTCTGGAAGATTCACCAGCCTTTACTATAGCCGTTACAGAGAGAGAAACTGATTTTTTAACGTGATTTAACGGGAATAAAACTTTCACAGTATTTTTACATAAAATAGTCATATCTTCACCTAAACACTTGAATTTCACTCACCGCCGCCGTCGAATTAAGAGGCAACTTTCTTTAATATCTGAAGCTCCGCCACTGAGAGTTTTGGAAGCAATCAGAGCCATTCCAGGATGCTGGGGAAAAGTTCAACAACTCTGGTCACAAGGCACCTGAACATGATAGTTGTTTAACGAACGTTGAAAATATGAAGCAGATCAGATGAAGTGTTCTCCAGTTATGAACAAAAGAAAAACGAAAAGTTGGAGGAAGAAAAAATCTGGCAACCACTTATAGGTCCCCCATTCAGGGATAATTAATACTAGTAACTACTACTACTAATACTAATGATGATAATGGTGAGTGGGGGATGTCACATACTGTCTAAATCCTGCCCTACAAGATGGTGATTGTACATTAGTTGGTGGGTAATGGTAGAAGTGTTGGTGTAGGTGGATGGTTGTGGTTGGTGCCGTGATGGCAGCAGGTGACGGGTCATGGAAGGTGAAGGTGGCAGCCACCTGGACCAGCAGCAGTGACACACTGAGGATGATCACACCACTGTGGCCACCACCGCCCATCAACCTGCACTCACGAACAGTTAAAATCACCTGCGTCAACGTGAGTTCTTAGATTAAGTTTTTTCGTTTTATTTCATCAAAATTTTTATTTCATCCGCATCATCGTAATGATTCTCCTTGTTTTTAATGAACAATTACCACACGTATATATCTGAGTTAGTGACTTGTATAGTTTAATGAAAGTTAATCAGCAGAGCAATGTTTTTACTATTAACGCTAAATTTTAACAAATCTATTTCAAATGTTGCAGTATTTTTTCTGACAAAACATATCAAACATTACCAGTTTTAAGGATATTTTAGACGATCTAAAATATAAGTTTCTGGCATTATCGCAACATCGGCACTTTGTCCCTCTAGAAGCCACAGGTGTTTGCGTTTCAAGGAAGCAGTAACCTGGACAACTCTACTGGCTACATCGTGGAGATGTTACAAGTCGTGCGTCAACACCTCAACTTCACCAGCGTCTTGGTACCCACTAACAGTTTCGGCCTCCTCAATCCCAACGGGTCATTCGACGGTGCAATTGGAGTGGTACAGAGGGGGGTAAGTGTTCCAACGGTGCTATTAAGTTATGAAATGGCATTAGAGTACTACAATGATTGTTATTAAACCTCAGGGATCTTGAAATAACATAAGGAGGTTGTAGAGAATGACGAGTACTCTAGAGGTGTCATTGAGTCCAGGAACAACATAAGGGGTTGTAGAGAGGCCCGAGTACTCTAGAGGTGGCTCTAGGTTTTGGAACAACATAGTTGGGTAACAGAAGTACGATTCTTGTAGAGGTTTTACTTGATTCTCATGTGAAGTTAGATACTAGATTAGTCAAAAATAAAATGTATAATTTAGTCACCATATCTGACAAGAGATATATGCAAACTAGAGTTTATCAAGGCCAAGTGACACAACTAATGCCCAGGTAGACACATTATAAGTTACTTGAAGTCTGTTCAGACGAAGAAAACTAATTCAATCTTACAAGAGGAAGATTGAGAGAACAGCCTTCAAAGATTGTCAGTAAAGGAAGTTATATTTAATAATTGCGGGAATGCTAAAGCAAATTAACAAGAAGTATCAGAACGACACAGTGGGAAATGTGCAATACAGACGAGATGAAGAATTAGACACACATGCAACATCTGGGTATCTTTGTTGTAGACGTTTTGCCATCCAGTGGCTTTATTAGTACAAATTCAAGGACATAATTGTAAGAGTGTAACTATTTACAAAAAATGAGGTAATCAGTCCCTCAGCCTTGGAGTTGGTGAAGAGCATCGTATTCTTGAAGAGTCTGAAGCAAAGGCATGAAGATTGGCGCTTACCTTCATGGTTATACTTCAGACTCATCACAACCACGGTGCTCTTCACCAGCTCCGAGGCTGAGGGACTGATTACCTCATCTTTCATATATAGTTCTATTGTCTTGCAATTATGTCCTGGAATTTGTATTGATAAAGCCACTGGATAGCGAAACGTCTACAATAAAGATAACTAGATGCTGCACATGTGTCTACATCAAATACCATGTAGCTGCACTGAAACACGTACAAATTTGAGCCATGGAATGGAACAGGGGGAAATGTTAATAGTTTTATAGGCAGGTATGTTAAATATATTGGAAACTACTTACCATGATCAAAAAAATATCTAAAGAGAATTTACCAGAAATATTTAAAGACTGAGAAAAAAATATATACAAATTACAAAGCTAGTAAGAGGATAGAAATACACGACTTTAACAGAAAAGGTGAAAGAGAAGTAAAAAAAAAATGTAATGCACAGACAAACGATGAAAAAAATGGAACACAAGGAAAAAATAATCAGAGAAAAAATCAGAAAACCAGGATGTAACCAACATCCTGAAGATGATGCAGATGTGTGATTCTCCCCCTTTCCCTCACACACACACACACACACACACATACACACACACACACACACACACATACATACATACACATACATACACACATACACATACATACACACACACACATATATACACACACACACACACACACACACACACACACACACACACACACACACACACACACACACACACACACACACACACACACACACGTGAAGCAGTATCGCTAAATAGTGCTCCCAGGATTTAGCGTTTTAGTGGCTGCCCTAAGATATTATTAGCGGTCATCGTCCGTGAGTGAATCAGTGAACATACCTACAAGAGTGTAATAGCTTTCAAGAGTGCGAATAATGTGATTGGATCAAGAATTTTACAATTTAAATTTGAATGAAATTTGAGTGAGGGAGGGTAGCAGTCAGCTGATCAGGCTACTGGCCGCAGTGTTGACACAAAATATCCAAACAGTTAATTGGGTTAACGGTGTGATCTGAAATATTAACAAATACATATGTTGGTTGATTATAGCAGCAGTGTAGTGATAAGGTCATAAAAGAGTGATTAAGTAAATACTGAAAGTAAGAAAAAATTAGGCAATCCCCAGCTGTTGGTGTTGTGAAGGTAGCTAACATCATCAGACTTGTTATGACCATAATACTGTACTAAAGAAAAAAGAGGGAATACCAAGTCTTAAAAGAAAAAGAAAATAAAAACTTGAATGCGTGATAAAGTTCCTGAAGGAGTTACAAATTGAAGGAGTTGATATCAGCCGACCAGCAGGAACCTCCATTGTTGTGCAGACGACATCACTTGCCTATTTGTGGTTAATTTTGGTTAGTGTCTAAAGTCTCAGTGTCTCGCCCTGCTGGTTGTATGCTATACCATCTCTCTCTCCCTATTTCAGTACCAGGAGATAGATAGTGGTTAGTAAATTATCTAAATATCGCCAGGTAAACTCCAGAAGAGTTGTGTAGCCTAGTGAACCCCCCCCCCCCGTTTTTCTGAGGGACAAGCTAGTAAACAAGTACGCACATACAAACACACGTGTGCACCCGTAATTATTGTTATAATAAACATTAGTATATATTAATAAGGAATTGAGTGAGAAAAAATAATCCTATAATCTTCAAAAAGTAAAGTAGCGTAGTGTGCGGAGATCTGGGCCGGGAGAGTACCGGTGAAACAACAATAATAACAAATAGTGTTAACGTAACCCCCCCCCTCTTTTTCAAAGAACGACAAGCTAGTAAACACACACACACAAACACAAGTGTATGCAATTAATATTATATAGTATATATTAGTGCATATTAATAAGGAATTGATTGTGAAATTTTTTTTATAATCTTCAAAAGAGTAGCGTAGCCTAGTGTGCGCACGCACACCCACACACCCACACACACCCACACACCCACACACACCCACACACACCCACACACCCACACACACCCACACACCCACACCCACCCACACACCCACACACACCCACACACACCCACACATCCATACACACCCATGCACACCCACACCCACACACACCCACACACCCACACACCCCCCCACACCCCCCCCACACACCCACCCACCCACACACCCACCCACACCCCCACACACACACACCCACACACACCCACACAAACACACCCACACACACACACACAAACACACCCACCCACACACCCACCCACACACTCACCCACACACTCCCCCCCCCACACCCCCCACACACACACACAACACACACACAACACACACACAATACACACACACACACACACACACACACACACACACACACACACACACACACACACACACATATTGCCAGACTCACACATACACTCCCCCCCTCCCCACCGACATCTCACTCCTTCACCTGATCCCTCCCCTCCCTCTTTCACCCTCCCCCTCCCCACCTCTCCCTCTCCCACTCACCCACTTACCCACTTGCTTCACTCTCCTTCCCACTCCCCCTCCCCACTACTCTCCCATATAGCCACAGTTCCTCCTCTACCTCCCCCCCACACTCTGACATATACAATACTAACCTAACATACAGAATTACATAGGTTTCCCACTCTGAGGCAATCAGGATAAAAAAAATGGGTTGCCAGAGAGCAACAAGAAAACCCAAGGGACAGGAGGAGGGAACTGCAAAGGAAGATTGGGCAGCAGAGCTCACAAAAAGGGAACAAGAATGGGAAAAGAAACTAGAAGAACTTAGCATGAGAATGGAAGAGAGGATAGACATGGAAAGCAGGAAGTGGGAGGTGAAAGTCAAAGCAGCAGAGGCCAGGATACAGAGCTTAGAAGAGGAACTGGAAAATCTGAAACAGCCTAAAGAACTAAAGAACATTTTGGGATTGACAACAGAGACCGCTACCTCAGTCACAAATAAGGGGACTGTAGGGACAGAAGGAGCAAAACTGCATGTAGAAGCTCTATCAGTGGAGACTGTAGTAAATGAAAGAGCTAAGCTATATGTGGAGGCCCTAAAAGACCACAACAGAGCCCAGGGAAAGCCGAGAAGGGAAAATGACAGGCCACTGAGCCCATGTACAGTAGCTAGTGAAACTGAAGAAAGGAAAGCTGCAATGGAGGAAATCAAATTGAATGAGGGGATACACAGGGATATGCAGTGGGAGAATGAAAGGGTGAGGTCAGTCTTTGTGTATGGGCTACAGGAAGTTGAAGGGGAAACATATGAAGCAAGAAAACAAGGGGAAAAAAAGAAATTGAAAGCATCATGAAAGTAATTGGAGAAGACGACATGACCCAGCTGGAAAATTTTCGGAGAATAGGGGGGTTTGTAAAAAAAAAGAACCCGGCCAGTGAAAGTGACCTTCAAGGCAGAATCGACTCGGAACAGGATACTGTGGGAGAAAGCACGATTAAGGGACATGCCGGAATACAGGAAGGTGTATCTCGACCGCGACAGAACACAAGACGAAAGGCGGAAACTGAGAGAGATGATACAAAGGCGAAAGGAGGAAAGAGAGGGGATGGAGAAGACAGACAGGAGATCCCAGACACAGGAAGAAGATCAAATACAACCTCCCTCACAGCTTCCTATAGAAGCTTCCCAACCAGGTCAACCCCAGTGCAGCCAAACACTCTAAACCAAAACACCCATGTCATATCCAATGCCCCCACCCACTACATTACAAACTCCACCCCCACAGCAACCACCCATAGTTCCTTATCAGGTCTCCCACTTCCCCAACACCAATACACCTCCCAGACCACAGTCTTAGAAAAGAAGTTGAAGGTATGGTATACAAATGCAGATGGAATAACAAATAAGTATGAGGAGTGGCATGAAAGAATCAAGGAGACATCCCCAGACATAATAGCACTCACAGAAACAAAACTCACCAGAATAATAACAGATTCAATCTTTCCACCCGGATATCAAATCCTCAGGAAAGACAGAGGGAGGAGAGGGGGAGGAGGAGTTGCACTGCTCATTAAAAGTCAGTGGGGTTTTGAGAAAATGGAAGGAATGGATGGCACGGGTGAAAGGGACTACTTAGTAGGAACAATCCAGTCTGAGGGACATAAGGTGATAATTGCAGTAATGTACAACCCACCACAGAACTGCAGGAGACCAAGAGAAGAATACGATGAGAGCAACAGAGCCATGGTCGACACACTAGCCGATGTGGCCAGGAGAGCACATGTGGGGGGAGCAAAGTTACTAGTTATGGGTGATTTCAATCACAAGGAGATTGACTGGGAAAACCTGGAGCCCCATGGGGGTTCCGAAACATGGAGAGCCAAGATGATGGATGTAGTACTGGAAAACCTCATGCATCAACATGTTAGAGACACTACCAGAGAGAGAGGAGAAGATGAACCAGCTAGACTGGACCTTGTATTCACCTTGAGTAGTTCAGACATCGAGGATATCTTGTATGAAAGGCCCCTGGGAGCTAGTGATCATGTGGTTCTGTACTTCGACTACATAGTTGAGCTCCAAGTGGAGAGAGTAGCAGGAATAGGGTGGGAAAAACCAAACTACAAAAGGGGGAACTACTCAGGCATGAGGAACTTCCTTCAAAACATTCAGTGGGAGAGGGAACTGACAGGAAAACCAGTACAAGAAATGATGGACTATGTGGCAACAAAATGCAAGGAGGCAGAGGAGAGGTTTGTTCCCAAGGGAAACAGAAATAATGGGAAGAACAGAACGAGTCCTTGGTTCACCCAAAGGTGTAGGGAGGCAAAAACTAGGTGTACTAGAGAATGGAAAAGGTACAGAAGACAGAGAACTCAGGAAAATAAAGAGATTAGCCAAAGAGCCAGAAATGAATATGCACAGATAAGAAGGGAGGCTCAGCGACAATATGAAAATGACATAGCATCGAAAGTCAAGACTGACCCGAAGCTGTTGTACAGCCACATCAGGAGGAAAACAACAGTCAAGGACCAGGTAATCAGACTGAGGAAGGGTGATGGGGAATTCACAAGAAACGACCGAGAGGTATGTCAGGAGCTCAACACGAGATTTAAAGAAGTATTTACAGTGGAAACCAGTAGGACTCCAGGAAATCAGAACAGGGGGGTACACCAGCAAGTGCTGGATGAGGTACATATAACCAAGGAGGAAGTGAAGAAGCTGCTATGCGAACTTGACACCTCAAAGGCGGTGGGACCAGACAACATCTCTCCGTGGGTCCTTAAAGAGGGAGCAGAGATATTGTGTGTGCCATTAACAAAGATCTTCAACACATCATTTGAAACTGGGCAACTCCCTGAGGTATGGAAGATGGCAAATGTAGTCCCAATTTTTAAAAAGGGAGACAGACATGAGGCACTAAACTACAGACCTGTATCACTAACGTGTATAGTATGCAAGGTCATGGAGAAGATCATCAGGAGGAGAGTGGTGGAGCACCTGGAAAGAAACAAGTGTATAATTGACAACCAGCATGGTTTCAGGGAAGGAAAATCCTGTGTCACAAACCTACTAGAGTTTTATGACAAGGTGACAGAAGTAAGACAAGAGAGAGAGGGGTGGATCGACTGCATTTTTTTGGACTGCAAAAAGGCCTTCGACACAGTTCCTCACAAGAGGTTACTGAAAAAGCTAGAAGATCAGGCACACATAACAGGAAAGGCACTGCAATGGATCAGAGAATACCTGACAGGGAGGCAACAACGAGTCATGGTACGTGACGAGGTGTCAGAGTGGGCGCTTGTGACAAGCGGGGTTCCACAGGGGTCAGTCCTAGGACCTGTGCTGTTCTTGGTATATGTGAACGACATAACGGAAGGGATAGACTCAGAAGTGTCCTTGTTTGCAGATGATGTGAAGTTAATGAGAAGAATCAAATCGGATGAGGATCAGGCAGGACTACAAAGAGACCTGGACAGGCTACAAGCCTGGTCCAGAAACTGGCTCCTTGAGTTTAACCCTGCCAAATGCAAAGTCATGAAGATTGGGGAAGGGCAAAGAAGACCGCAGACACAATATAGTTTAGATGGCCAAAGACTGCAAACCTCACTCAAGGAAAAAGATCTGGGGGTGAGTATAACACCGAGCATATCTCCTGAGGCGCACATAAATCAGATAACTGCTGCAGCATACGGGCGCCTGGCAAACCTACGGATAGCGTTCCGATACCTCAATAAGGAGTCGTTCAAGACACTGTATACCATTTACGTCAGGCCCATACTGGAGTATGCAGCACCAGTTTGGAATCCACACCTAGTCAAGCACGTCAAGAAATTAGAGAAAGTGCAAAGGTTTGCAACAAGACTAGTCCCAGAGCTACGGGGATTGTCGTACGAAGAAAGGTTGAGGGAAATCGGCCTGACGACACTGGAGGCCAGGAGGGTCAGGGGAGACATGATAACGACATATAAAATACTGCACAGAATAGACACGGTGGACAAAGACAGGATGTTCCAGAGATGGGACACATACACAAGAGGTCACAATTGGAAGTTGAAGACTCAGATGAATCAAAGAGATGTTAGGAAGTATTTCTTCAGTCATAGAGTAGTCAAGTCGTGGAATAGTCTAGAGTGTGAAGTAGTGGAGGCGGGAACCATACATAGTTTTAAGGCGAGGTATGATAAAGCTCATGGAGCAGGGAGAGAGAGGACCTAGTAGCAATCAGTGAAGAGGCGGGGCCAGGAGCTATGACTCGACCCCTGCAACCACAAATAGGTGAGTACAAATAGGTGAGTACACACACACACACACACACACACACACACACACACACTCACATACACACATACACACACACACACACACATCCGGAAGCACACATCAATCAGATAACTGCTGCAGCATATGGGCGCCTGGCAAACCTGAGAACAGCATTCCGACACCTTAGTAAGGAATCATTCAAGACACTGTACACCGTGTATGTCAGGCCCATACTGGAGTATGCAGCACCTGTTTGGAACCCGCACTTGATAAAGCACGTCAAGAAACTAGAGAAAGTACAAAGGTTTGCAACAAGGTTAGTTCCAGAGCTAAGGGGAATGTCCTATGAAGAAAGATTAAGGGAAATCGGCCTGACGACACTGGAGGACAGGAGGGTCAGGGGAGACATGATAACGACATATAAAATACTGCGTGGAATAGACAAGGTGGACAAGGACAGGATGTTCCAGGGAGGGGACACAGAAACAAGAGGCCACAATTGGAAGTTGAAGACACAAATGAGTCAGAGAGATAGTAGGAAGTATTTCTTCAGTCATAGAGTTGTAAGGCAGTGGAATAGCCTAGAAAATGACGTAGTGGAGGCAGGAACCATACACAGTTTTAAGACGAGGTTTGATAAAGCTCATGGAGCGGGGAGAGAGAGGGTCTAGTAGCAACCGGTGAAGAGGCGGGGCCAGGAGCTAGGACTCGACCCCTGCAACCACAAATAGGTGAGTACACACTCAGAAAACGGTCTGATCATTATATATACATGTCGTGCCAAATAGGTAAAATGTGCAATTTTGGCTTAAACAGCAATGGTATTCTTGCCGAATAAGGCAAGCGAAAATTTGTGTATGCAATTATTATAAACTTATTAAAATATATTTAGTTGGATTGGGCTAAATTAAATTGTGTTTATTACAATAAGGTTAGGTAAGTTTTCTAAGGTTCTTTTGATACAAAATTATTAATTTATACATTAACAGAAATTAAAAAAAATATATATCTTTAACGCGTATAAGAGAATTTTTCAGAGAGGACTTAATTTTAAATGAGTTCTTACTAATTGACCAGTTTTACATATTTAGCACACACACACACACATATATATATATATATATATATATATATATATATATATATATATATATATATATATATATATATATATAAATATATATATATATATATATATATATATATATATATAAATATATATATATATATATATATATATATATATATAAATATATATATATAATATATATATATATATATATATATATATATATATATATATATATATATATATATATATATATATATATATATATATAAACACCGCAACTAGCCAAGAACTCGAACCATTGCTGCTTTGGCCAGCCTCATGGTGAGCGAAAACACATGATGCTCTAACCCACAGGGCCACGCAATCCTAGAATGAAATTAGCTCAGAGGCACCACCGTATATCCTCGGATGACGGTAAAGCACCTAGTTTGACTGGGTGCGTCATTCTTGTAGGATTGTGTGGCCCTGTGGGGCAGAGTATCAGGTGTTTTCGCTCACCATGAGGTGGGACCAAAGCAGCATGGGTTCAAGTCCTTGGCTAGTCGCAGTGTTGTTATTGATCAATACCACTCGTTCGTGGTTACAATATATAAAGACGGGGTAGGGGTCGGCCAAGGAAAGGTTGGAGTGAGGGGGTAAAGGAGGTTTTGCGTGCGAGGGACTTGGATTTCCAGCAAGCATGCGTGTGGAAATGTAAACACATATGCAGTATAATGTGATCCTTTACTGACTACGTTTCGCCCACACAGTGGGCTTTTTCAAGTCACAAACAGAACTACCTGGGGTGGAAGGAACGCGAGTATTTATAGTCAGGTTCAGAATGCTGAGGTCAGGTGGAGAATGCTGCATCTGATGATGTACCGAGTGGGGTTATAGAGTCTAAAATCTTGGGTAGCTTGGAAAGGAGATTGGATAAGTTTGTGAGCAGACCTTCTACAGTGTTCTTATGTGGGATAGTGATGAAGTTTCTTGGCAAGTGGTTCAGCTATGTTATAGAAGCCACTTTTCTGGTTGAAGTTGTCGGATATAGAAATAAGTGATGATTCCAGGATTCTTCGGTATTGAGTGTTGTCTTCTGTGGCGATAAGTCTTGAGTTTCTGTAGTGTAATTATAGGCTTCTTCCTGCGTGCACTCAGAATCTGCAGCAATGAGTTTCTTGAAGAAGAATGCACGATGATTGAACAAGTATTTTCTAAACTCCACTATCCTCGTCACTTCATCAGAGACTGCAGACGACAGGCATTAAACATCTTCAACACACCCAGAGAAGACACTGCCGAGAAGAGATACATAGTCCTCCCCACCAACTCCATTGCCAAACACGTTTCCAACATCTTTTCCAATACCTCATTTCAAGTATCTACCTCCACAACCACGACCATCAAGGACATTACCAGTGATAGACAGGACAAACTTCCACCCTCTGCAGGAGTATACATAATCCCTTGTAATGACTGCAACAAGTTATACGTGGGCGAAACATCAAGGGACCTCCAAACACGTATTTCAGAACACCAATACGCAAGCAGGTCTGACGACACAAGGAATGCCTGCGTACAACACCGTAATTCACACAACCACTTGATAAACTACAGAAACTCAAGACTTATCGCCACAGAAGACAACACTCAATACCGAAGAATCCTGGAATCATCACTTATTTCTATATCCGACAACTTCAACCAGAAAAGTGGCTTCTATAACATAGCTGAACCACTTGCCAAGAAACTTCTTCATCGCTATCCCACATAAGAACACTGTAGAAGGTCTGCTCACAAACTTATCCAATCTCCTTTCCAAGCTACCCAAGATTTTAGACTCTATAACCCCACCCGGTACATCATCAGATGCAGCATTCTCCACCTGACCTCAGCATTCTGAACCTGACTATAAATACTCGCGTTCCTTCCACCCCAGGTAGTTCTGTTTGTGACTTGAAAAAGCCCACTGTGTGAGCGAAACGTAGTCAATAAAGGATCACATTATACTGCACATGTGTTTATATTTCCATTGTGTCGGTATTTTATACCATTTATTTCCAAGCATGCGTGTGTTAGATAGGACTGGAGGTGTTATTGGAGTGTGAAGAAAGTAACATTTATGAAGAAAATCAGGGAAACCGGCAAGCCAGACTCGAGTCCTGGAGGTGGGAGGTACAGTGCCTGCGCTCTGGAGGGGTGTTGTTGCAATTTTTAAACTGTAGTGTAGGTGCGCTTCTGTCATGACAGTGATGGAGTGAATGATGGTGTTTCTTTTTTTAGGTCACCCTGAATAAATCACTAAATATATGAAGAAACACACTATTAAGCGGGGATGTCTAAATGTGCGTGGATGTAGAGCAGATGATTGCCAATGTTATGAATGAAAAGAAGCTGGATGTCCTGCTCTTGGCGAAACAAAGCTGAAAGGGGTAAGTGAGTTTCAGTGGGGAGAAATAAATGGGATTAGGTCAGGAATATCTGAGGAAGTTAGAGCTAAGGAAGGGGTAGCAATAATGTTGAAGGATCAGTTATGGAAGGAGAAGAGGGAATATAAATGTATAAATTCAAGGAGTAAAATAAGGGTGGGATGTGAAAAGTGGGTCATTATAAACATGTATGCACATGGAGAAGAGAGGAGTGAAGAGGAGAGAGAGAGAGAGATTTTGGGAGATGTTAAGAGAGCGTGTTGGATCCTTAGAACCAAGTGAGAGAGTAATTGTGGTAGGGGACCTGCCTTTGACTGAACTTTGTATAGAAAGATTTGGTAATAGGTAATGAATATTTAAAAAAAACCCGATAAGTATACAAGATATGATATAGTGCTTAATGACAGTAGTTTGTTGGACTATGTACTGGTACTTAAAAGACTGATGGGTAGACTTTAAGATGTACATATTTATAGAGGGGCCACAGATAGATCAGATCACTTTTTAGTTGTAGCTATAGTGAGAGTAAAAGTTAGATGGGATACAAGGAGAAGGGAATCAGCATATAAAAGAGAGGTGAAGGTTTATAAATTAGAGGAAAGATATAAACTGGAAGAAAGATGGGCTAGTAAGAGTACAGGCAATGAAGCTGAAGATATATGGGATAGATTTAAGAATGTAGTGTCAAAGTGTTCAGCAGAAGTTTGTGGTTACAGGAAAGTGGGTGTGGGAGGGAAGAAGAGCGACTGGTGGAATGTAGAGAGATCAGTAAGAGAGAAAAAGTTAGCGTTTGAGAGGTTTTTACAAAGTAGAAGTGATGCAAGGAGGGAGGAGTATATAGAGAGGAAAGGAGAGGTTAAGAGAGTGATGAAGCAATGTAAAAGAAGAACAAATGAGACAGTGGGTTAAATACTATTAACAAATTTGTTTGAGAATAAGAAAATGTTTTGAAGCGAGATTAATAAGGTAAGAAAGCCTAAGAGACGAATGGATTTGACAGTTAAAAATAGGAGAGGAGAGTTATTAGATGGAGAGTTGGAAGTATCGGGAAGATGGAGGGAATATTTTGAAGAACTGTTAAATGTTAAAGAAGAGAGGGAAGCTGTGATTTTGTGCATTGGTCACGGAGGTATAACATCTTGTAGGAGTGAAGAGGGCCAATTGTGGGTGTGTGGGAGGTGAGGTAGGCAGTGGGTAAAACGAAAGGATGTAAAGCAGCTGGGATTGATGGGATAAAGACTGAAATGTTAAAAGCAGATGAGGATATAGTTTTGGAGGGGTTGGTGATTCTATTTAATATCTGGAAGTGGGTAAATTACCTAGGGATTGGCAGAAAGCTTGAAAAGTTACTTTGCATGATGGCAAATAGGAATAAGCCTGTCGAGTATACCTGGTGAAGTGTATGGCAGAGTTATTACTAAAGGAATTAAGAGTAAGATGATGAGCAGGATCGCAGATGAACAAGGAGGCTTTAGAAAGAATAGGGGGTGTGTAGACCAAGTGAAACAGAGGTGAACCGTATCTAGATAGGGGTAAAGAGGTTTTTGTTGCATTTATAGATTTGGATTATCAAATAAAGCATTAAACCGACAAGGGTCATGTAGTTATGGATATGGAAAAAACATATGATAGGGTGGATAGGGGGATAATGTGGCAGATATTGTAAATGTATGGAATAGGAGGTAGGTTACTGAAAGAAGTGAAGGACAGTGAGGCTCAGGTTAGAGTATGTAGGAGAGAGGGAGATTATTTCCCAGTAAAAGTAGGCTTTAGACAAGGATGTGTGATGTCACCATAGTTGTTCGAATATATTTATAGATGGGGTTGTAAGAGAAGTGAATGCTCGGGTGTTGACAAGAGGTGTGGGGGTTAAAAGATAAAGAATCTAACACAAAGTGGGAGCTGTCACAGATGCTTTTTGCTGATGACACTGTGCTGTTGGGAGATTCTAAAGAGAAGTTGCAGAGGTAATTAAAGTTTGGATATCAGATTGGAGGGTGGGAAGGAGTATGGAGAAATTGCAGGTATTTGGATATTTGGGAGTGGACGTGTCAGTAGATGGATCTATGAAAGACGAGGCGATTCATAGAACTGATGAGGTAAAAAGGTGAGTGGAGCACCGATAAATCTGTGGGGACAAAGAACATTATCCATGGAAGCAAAAAGGGGAATATATGAGAGTATATTTATACCAACTCTCTTATACGGGTGTGGAGCATGGGTTGTGAATGTCGCAACATGGAGAAGGCTGAAAGCGGTGGATATGTCATGTCTGAGGGCAATGTGTGGTGTGAATATAATGCAAAGACTCTGTAGGCTGGAAATTAGGAGGAGGTGCAGGATTACTAAAAGTATTAATCTGAGAGTTGAGGAGGGGTTGTTGAGGTGGTTCGAACATAGAGAAAGGTTAAAAAGAAATAGAATGACTTGAAGAGCGCATCTGTAGTGGAAGGACGGTGGGGTAAGGGTCGGCCCCAAGAAAGTTTGGAGGGAGGGGGTAAAGGAGGTCTTGCGTGCCATGGGTTTGGACTTCCAACAATAGTGCGTGAGCGTGTTAGGAGCATGTAGAGACAAATGGTTTTTATGACTTGACGTGCTGTTGGAATGTGAGCAAAGTAACATTTATGAAGGGATTCAGGGAAACCGGTAACCCGGGAAGTACAGTGTCTTCACTCTGAATGAGGGGTGCCATGTTGCAGTTTTTTAACTGTAGTGTAAGCGCGTCTCTGGCAAGACAGTGATGAAGTGAATGATGATGAAAATGTTTCTTCTTTTTTGGGTCATCCTGCCTTGGTGGGAAACGGCTGTGCTTACATATATCAACCGAGCCAAAGCAGATGCATATCAACCACAGGGGGAAGTAGAAACACTTGCTCAAGGAACCATTCGCGTTGCAACCAATGATAAGTGGTAGAGAATTGGAAATGAAGGTCAACCCAACTTAGGATGCGTCCGTAGAAGCAAGCCAGCTAGAAACAGCTTTCACACTACCACAAATCTCTCTCCTTCATTCACCACTCACAACCACCACCAAGTCTTCCACCAATACCACCACTCATTCCTTCCCATCATATTTCTATCATTATTAATATTCATACCACCAAGGCTTCTCTCACAGTACCACTCTAACTTTTGCTACAGGAGGCGGATTTTGCAGCTATGGACTTTGATCCAGACTTGGACAGGACTGTGGTGGTGGACTTCAGCCCGATCCTTGGGACGGACATCATACTGGTCATCTCGAGAGCTCCTGTCACAATCATCAAGCCCTTCCTCCTCCTCCAGATCTTCTCTCCCTTGGTGAGTAGCGGCTTAGCTCTTTAGCCATTGCAGCGTGTGAAGTATTGCTGACTGTGCCACAAGTTTTTACATTTTATCTATTGCTACAGCCTTTAAGATAGAAAAATGGGTTTTATTTTCCTCGGAGAGTCTGTCCTCAAAACAGGACGGATGTTGTCATACGTACTGCAGTTCCTCGATTCTTATTTGATTTGTTCATTTAGAGGTCTATTGGTAATTCCCCCTTATGCATGCTGGAAGGCAGTTGAACAGTCTTGGGCCCCTATTGTGTTGTCTCTTAGCATACTCATGGCGCCCCTGCTTTTCATGGGGTGATGTTGCAGTGTCTGCAGAGTCTTTCTTTCGTAGTGACTTTGGTGTGTAGATTTAGGACTATTTCCTCAAAGATTTTCCAAGTGTATATTATCATGTATCTTTCTCGCCTGCGTTCCAAGGAGTACAGGTCAGGGGCCTTCAACTATTTCCAGTAATTTAGGTGCTTTATGGTACTTCTATGTGCACTAAAAGTTCTCCGTATATTCTCCAGGCCTGCAATCTCGCCTGCCTTGAAAGGAACCGTTAGTGTACAACAATGTTCTAGCCTAAAGAAAACAAGCGATTTGAAGAGAATCATTGGCTTTGCACCCCTACTTTTGAATGTTTTCATTATCCATCCTATCTTTGAAAGTGAAATGCTGTGACATTACCACTTCCAGGTTGTTGATGTTAGTTTCTCACTCTATTGTGTGATTGGCATTTGATTTATATTCAGATACAGTTTTTATTTCCTCGAGTTTTCCATAGCGAGGTAACTGAAATTTGTTTTCACTGAACTTCACATTGTTTTTTGCGGCCCAGTGAAAGACTTGGTTAATGTACGCTTGAAGATTTTCAGTGTCTTCGATGGTTGACATTATGAAAATTCTGGTATCGTCAGCAAAGGAGGCCACGGTTTGCATCTCTATGTCACATATGAGGATGAGGAAAAGGACGTTGGTGATTACTGTACCTTGTGAAACAGAGATTTTCACTGTAGTTGCCTAATATTTTATTCAGTTTACTATTAGTCTTTGTGTTCTATTTGTTAGGAAGTTATAGAGCCATCTACCAACTTTTCCTGTTATCCCTTTATCACGAATTTTGTGTGCTATTACACCACTACTGGATCACTATGATTATGTTATAGTGATCCAGTATTTGTGAGAGGCTGCCTCGACCTGCTCTAAGCCCGGACAGTTTCTCAAAAAAAAAAAAGTTTGCCGCTAAAAACGTTGTGCCAAGGATGCATATAAAACACAAAAAAAAAAATCACGAGCTTTACCAGGGAACTTAGAATATACAAAACATAAATAGCTGGTTATCTGACTTTGGTACACCGTCGGTAGCAAACTTTTTATCTGCGTTGCAGTCCAACGATTCTCTTTTGCAGATGTGGTATCAATTTTAATTAATTTTTTCAGGTCTTTAGGAATTATTTATTGTAATCTTACATTTCTGAAAAGCTAATTTAATGTTTTAATTATATTTGGAAGGCTATGCTGTAGAGGGTAGAGCATCGTGTATAGGAACATAGCTGCCTTGAACAGCGGCAGTCGGTTTGGTGTGTTAGTTTTAAGCTAAAGTAACATCATATCTCCCTATGAAGTTTACGGAGGGTCCCCACCATAGGTTAGATTAGGTTAGGTTAGAGGAGTGTTGACACTTCACCACTGTGCCCTGCTACGGCACTCCTTCGGGAGCCACAGACAAGTCATCACTTGGAGAAGACCCGTGTTGGGAGTACACTCCTGGCGAATATACACTCCCACTGCCACCACCTACGTATCCCTCACCCCGGGAACCATAAAACATACCGAACACACACTATTTTTAAAACAAAGCACCGCCTTTGTTTATTGTTCTGAGCTTCAGGTATGAAGTTTTCTTAAAGTAGAAACCACAAATAGATCTCGTATAAAATTTTAAAAATATATTGCTGACAAAAAAAGATATACTGTATTTAAAAAAATAATTTACAACACTGCAGCTTTATAGAGGAATAAGAGCGCTAATTAGCAAATACCTGAATTATATATTTCGTTTGGATGTTCTTTTTCCGGGTTTTTCTTGATCTACGCATCAATGACACCACGGGAAATTTTCCCAGAAACTACATAGCAAATGTTGATGACAACAAAGTCGTAATGAGTTTCATCTTGGTAGATTACCGAAGCATTTATTTAACTCTACAAAGAAATGCATTGGTCACCCGAGAATATCATTAGATCACCCCAAGAAATTCTTTATCACCCCTCCAATTTTACCCCAATTACTTTAAAATGGATTATTTTACTAATTACTTTAAAATGGATTATTTCACTAATTAACTTAAAATGGATTTACTGATTACCTTAAAATGTATTATTTTACTAATTACCTTAAAATGGACTATTTTACCCTAAAGTTCTCGCCCCAATAACTCGCCTATAATACTTATTCCCTGCAACTTTATTGGACTTAAGGTAAAGATAATAAGAACTAAGGACCACGGTGACCGAAGGATTGGTAAGGTCTGAGAAGCAAGGCAAGTGACAGGATTCTTGAATACAATGAAATAGGAATAAGGATGTATAGAGAGGTGGTTACACGGTATAGTGACTCAGTCACCTTGATTTATGATGAGTAAGAGTATGCAAAATTTTTTTTTGCAACAGACAAGGTACATATACCTGTGTCTCTCCATTTTCAATATTTATCCAAAATTATCATTATATATATATATATATATATATATATATATATATATATATATATATATATATATTTATTATCACACTGGCCGATTCCCACCAAGACAGGGTGGCCCGAAAAAGAAAAACTTTCACCATCATTCACTCCATCACTGTCTTGCCAGAAGGGTGCTTTACACTACAGTTTTTAAACTGCAACATTAACACCCCTCCTTCAGAGTGCAGGCACTGTACTTCCCATCTCCAGGACTCAAGTCCGGCCTGCCGGTTTCCCTGAACCCCTTCATAAATGTTACTTTGCTCACACTCCAACAGCACGTCAAGTATTAAAAACCATTCGTCTCCATTCACTCCTATCAAACACGCTCACGCACGTCTGCTGGAAGTCCAAGCCCCTCGCACACAAAACCTCCTTTACCCCCTCCCTCCAACCTTTCCTAGGCCGACCCCTACCTCGCCTTCCTTCCACTACAGACTGATACACTCTTGAAGTCATTCTGTTTCGCTCCATTCTCTCCACATGTCCGAACCACCTCAATAACCCTTCCTCAGCCCTCTGGAGAACAGTTTTGGTAATCCCGCACCTCCTCCTAACTTCCAAACTACGAATTCTCTGCATTATATTCACACCACACATTGCCCTCAGACATGACATCTCCACTGCCTCCAGCCTTCTCCTCGCTGCAACATTCATCACCCATGCTTCACACCCATATAAGTGTGTTGGTAAAACTATACTCTCATACATTCCCCTCTTTGCCTCCAAGGACAAAGTTCTTTGTCTCCACAGACTCCTTAAGTGCACCACTCACCCTTTTCCCCTCATCAATTCTATGATTCACCTCATCCTTCATAGACCCATCCGCTGACACGTCCACTCCCAAATATCTGAATACCTTCACCTCCTCCATACTCGCTCCCTCCAATCTATAATATATATATATATATATATATATATATATATATATATATATATATATATATATATATATATATATATATATATATATATATATACTAAAACCCACACAAAAACTGTGCAGCAAGTGTGTGTCTACCTCTCCCACAATTACAGTCAGGTTATACTATAATTTTATCATCTTGTCTGAATTTTTTACTTTTTTTTGTATTGTAAATCGATTTATACCTCACATTTAACAATTTTTACGTTAATACAGTCCCGTAGAAATTCATATTTTTATTTTATTTGATTCGCTACATTATTTCATAACCTAAATCTTAACATCTTCCATGGCTCGGGCTTTTTTTTCCCAGTATGAATGCAACAATTGCAAACTTTTAGCCCATGTAACATGAGTAGTCGATACTAATTTGGAGTTGCCTACTGAATGGCACTTAGCTCATATTCAATGGTTCCTTCATTAACGTCAGTATATGTGTAGAAGCTTATTTTTGGTTATCACGGAACAGATGAGGTTTGAACTCGTGGCAAATGAGTCCTAAAACTCACCTGCCATGGGTTCGAACCCCATCCGTTCGATGGTCTGTTTGCAATCGTGTTATTATGATTTCGTGAGTTATTTTTATTTTCTAGGTATGGGCATGTCTCATAGGCGTGGCTCTGGTGGTGGGCGTAATTCTTGGTGTGATGAAGGTGGTGGAGGATCATCTGAACGTTCACACTCAGTCTGGCTTTTATCCCCGTGTTGCAGAACAGACTTCCAATGTATTGAAGATTTTCATCTTCCAAGGTTAGGTTGCGTGTCTATGTCTGTAAGAAGGTTTCTGACACAGTTGCACACAAGAGATTAGTACATAAGCTGGAGGACCAGGCAAGTATAACAGGGAAAACACTGCAGTGGATCAGGGAATACCTGTCGGGAAGACATCAGCGAGTCATGGTACGTGACGAGGTGTCAGAGTGGGCGCCTGTGACAAGCGGGGTTCCACAGGGTCAGTCCTAGGACCGGTGCTGTTTCTGGTATATGTGAACGACATGACGAAAGAAATAGAAACTGAAATCCTATAGTTCAACCCCACCAAGTGCAAAGTCATGAAGATTGGGGGAGGGTAAAGAACACCGCAGATGGAGTACAGTCTAGGTCTCAGTAGTAGTACCAGTTACCAGTAACCAGTGTACCAGTAGATGACTCACTACCAACCGTCTCTGCGTGAATCACTGTCTGTATTCATATTGTTGCTGACCACAGCAGTATTCAAACACCCCCCTCACATATGGGTACTGGGGTTAGTTAGTCTTACGAGAGAGAGCAGGAGGCAGGCCACGGCTGTTTGGCGCTTCCCACATTATCCGTTAATATACGTACTTCCAGCCTACGCGAGTATTTCTTTACCCTATCCACGTGTTCGAACCCCACATGATAAATGGTGGCACCGGTGTGGGCGTGGATTTAAGGGTATTTCAAGACGTTAGAAGACTGTTTGTGAGTAGCCGGCGGGTCAAAAGGTGAACCGTAGCTAGCCGCTTACCCTTACTCACCACCTCCACCCTGTACTCCAGCCTGCAAGCCTGTTGCAGCTGTTTTTCAAGCTTCGTGGCTTAGTTCGTGTGCTAATTGCTTCAATCTCCGAGGGGTTGACCCGGATTTTGCAATTAAGCCAGTCAGTAAGCCAGACTGTGGAGAATGCCAGTCAGCCTGTCATCCAGCCTGTCTGTCATCCACCTGCTCCTTCATGCTGTGTGCATCGTTATCCGTCTTCCAGTCAGCCATTCTCGTGGGTTAAGCCAGTCAGCCAACCCAGCTTCTAACCCAGCTGAGAGAGAGAGAAGTAAGCCACGCAAGTTCCTCTGAAGTATTGTTTCATGTATCGTTTTGTGCTCCCTGTTGGATGCTAAGAGTGAATTTCACCATTCCTGTGGCATAGAGTGGCTTATCAAGCCACCTTCGTGGGTAGTGAGTGGAGTGCACGCCAGTGAGTTCCAGCGAGCGTCACCTCCACCACCACCACCACTCTACTCACCACCACCACCACCAGCCATCCACTTCATCTACCTGTGGCTGTTTGCACCCTTGTACCGGGTCCTAATACTGTTTTGGCTCACATAATTGGTCAAGATTGTAGCTGAGCGCCAACGATAAAGCCAGTTATGTGAGTTCACCGAGAAAGTGCATTTCTTCCGACAACAGTGAGTGTAGGAGGCGTCAGTCATCACCGCGCAGGACAACCTTCGACATCCTACCCTCATCACCAGTCATCCCGTCTACTACTCCAGACTTCAGTGATAATTTTCTGTTTAGAGACATTTTTCTTGCATTTAAAGACATTTGCGTGTGTGAGATATTTATAGTGAATTTCTTGTGTACTCTAAGCCTTGTGTTTTCAGTGTAGACTCAGTGTTTCTTTGACTCATTATTTTTTGCAATATTTTTCAGTGTTATCACTCATCTTATTTTTTTTTATCTGTGTTTTTTTTATGCTACTCTCTGTCTGTAGTAAGTATTATTGTGTAGTGTACCAGTCAGTCACTCCGTGTGAAGTGATTCATTCATTTTTTATTGTATTCTTTCAGCATTGTATTCTCCAGTATTTGTCACTGTAGTTCATGCAGTGATATTCACCCCAGTTTACCAAATTATCCATTTATTTCTATGTGTGTCTTTTTTCATATGCCAGCAGTGTCTCATTCCTCTAATTTTTTCGCAGACTTGTGTACCATTATTTTTGCCAGCAAATTTTTGTCGTATCAGTCACAGCAAGATTTTGTTGTAAGAATATACTAAAATAATGAATACGTGATTAAGTGTTGTGTGCCCCGCCACTTGTAAGTGTTGTGTGCCCCGCCACTTGTAAGTGTTGTGTGCCCTGCCACTTGTAAGTGTTACACTTGCCTCACCACTTGTGTTATACTTCGTTTCATTCCTTGTTTTATTTTTATTCATATTGTTCATATTTCTTTGAACAAATTCACTCTTAGTGTAATTTCAATTTCTTTTTAACGTAAAGTGTTTTCTTTACTCTGAGTAAATTGTTTTGTCTAATTTACAATTAAGAGTTAAAGTGTTCAATCAGTTTTTCTTCATATTTTTATTTTATTATTTAACCTGAGTTTTCCCAGTGACACTTTATTACTGCAGTGATTATTTCTACACCTTATTTTGTTGCACTTGTTCTGCAGTGAATTATTTTGTTGCACTTGTTCTGCAGTGAATTATTTTCTTTTATTGATATTTTTATGCATTATTATTCTCAGTTCATTATTGCATCTTGTTTTTCATTTTATTAATTTTTCTAATGTTGTCTTTGCATTATATTTTAATTTTGTTTATGCATTCTTAGAGAATATTTAAATTTCCCAGTTAACAATTTAGTGATTTTATTTTATACTTTTTACATTGATTTAAAATTTTATTAGTTAATTCCTTTATTAGCAAGAGTAAAGACAGCTCATTTTGCATTTAATTCAGTCTCCAGTAATATTTTTACTTGTATATTTCAATGTAATTTTTTTTTCTTGGCCAATAGTCCTTTACATTGAGTTGTCCTTCCTCTTGCAGTGTATCTTAGACATTTTTTTTATTACTTCTGCAGAATTAGTTGCATCTCTTTTATTTCAATTCTAACATTTTGTATCATTTTTATTGTTCATTATTTTTGCCTTACTTGTTCTCGTGCAACTTCTTTGCCATTATATCTCACATACCGTCAAGTGATACTTTAGTGAATGTCGACACTCAGACCTCTCAGGCTACTGCTGCTCCTGTCAACAGTCCTCACAGTTCCTTAGCGACTGACAGACCGACCCAGACACTGAGATACTATAGTTATACTCGTGATTCCCTTGATGCGTTACCTTTATTCAATGGCCATGTACATAGTCTTGAAGCATGGTTTACTGCCATTCGTTCTCGTGCTAATGCTCTAGTTGAAGGTCCTCCTTCAGAGGAAAGTCTTATCAGACTTGCTAAAGAAGCTCTTCATCGATCCCCTGCTGCTGTTCACGTTGTTGATCTCCTTGATATGCGAGACTTCAGGAATCTTACTAAGTGGTCACAATATGAGGAACTGATTCGTTCTTTCCTTGTACCAGTAAAACAGCTGATCCATATGTCGTTCTTAGGGAACTAGTGAATGCTACACCCATGACTAATGAATCGTTGAGTGCCTTTGCTGTTAGATTAGACAAACTTTTTATCATTTATCAATGCTGTCCAGTCCTCAGCTTTTGTCCCTGACGAGGTTAAACCATTCACAGAACTGTTTGCTAAAATAGCAGCTTTTGGAGCAATTAAAGAACTAATGCCACCTGCTTCCGTGTGTGCTTATGAGGCTAATCCTCCAACTGTGACGATGGAACCACTTACAGTCCTAAATCATGTACGTTCCTTGTGCCCCCAGGGTACTTTCCCATGTATTAAAAGTAATTTCACACCTATGCCTCAGTCTGCACCACCTCTTGTTTGCGCCACAGAGACAAATCGTGGTCGTCAACCATCTCAGAGATCACCAAGAACCAGTGTACAGAGTCGTTATAAACCTCGTAGTATTCATAGTACATTCAGTAACCATAGTCAGCGGACTTGTTACAACTGTGGTTTCCGTGGCCATATTGCAATTAATTGTCCTGATAGTTACCCTAAGAGACGTCGTACTGATGATGAGTACCAGTCACTGCCGTACTGTACTTATCATAGAATACATGGACATGACACATCTGAGTGCAATGCTCTCTACAACCTTCAGTACTCTAGGTCTTTCCGTAGCCGTTCCAACCGCAGAACCCGTAGAGGAAACAGATATCGTGGTTCTCAAAATAACCAGAACCAGGCTCATTCTTCCAATTCTCAAAATAACCAGAACCAGGCTCATTCTTCCAATTCGGGGGAATTCGAGCGCCCCAGTCAAACCGTCCCATGGTGACAGTAGGTGATAATGAGTACACCATTCCCGTTCACAATTCCTTTGAAGCCTTAAGCAGTCTCGAGAATGACAATCCTGCTGATGATGTTGCTTCACATGTCTCTGACACAGATGATTTTGGGGATGAAGTGGAACAAGTCTTTTCTGATGACAATCCACCTTTTTGTTTGCACATAACTTCCAATGCAACCATAGGCCCTATAGTGCAAGCATCTGTTCATAATGCGCCCGTTCATTTGTTCATGGACTCTGGTGCGCAAGTCAATATTATTAGGTCTAGTTTGTTTAAGGATAAGCAGTTACGACATGTCCTTCTCGTAGAACCGACTCATGTGTCCTCCCTTAGTGGAATAGCTGGTTCTCACCTGCGTGTCCGAGGTCGGACTTCCCTAACTTTTTCTATCCAAGGTAGAGACTTCACTGCTTCCTTCCTTGTTGTCGACCAGATTACTTTCCCTGGTGACCTTCTACTGGGATTTGCTTCCATGCGAGACTTACGCATTGTGCTCGACCCGTACCGATGGCATGCCCAAATTGACGACTTGATCGTTCCATTCTGGGGTTACCAGCTTGGATCAGAAATCTGTCATACTGCTGCAGAGTATGATGTACGGATTAAGTCCTTACAAGCCAATGCATTCTCCAGTAGCGTACCCAAGCAGTCAGGCACTGGTAATTCTGTCACTCCCGTCTGTGTTCCACCTATACCTTCAGACTTGCAGGATAGTGTTCCGTTGCCTCAAGTGTCCGAGGACACTCAGACTGCCTTGAGTGCACAACCTATCCTTGCAATGACTGCTAGTTCGAGTAGTAGTTTCTCCACAGGGGATGCCTTGTCAGAAAACGATTACTTGAAACTAGTAATGCCATCTCTTGTTGATGTCACATGCCGTCTGCAGAAAGACGTTTCTGTCGCAGCTAGTGCTCTCACTAGAGTGTCTGTAGTTGTTCCTAGTGTTCCAGATGGTGATAACGTCCTAGTTGACAGTGATTCCTGCAAAGTAAAAGGTCTATTTGTTGAACCATCCTTACATGTTGTAAGAGATAGTAAGATCCATTTCTTCCTAGCTAACACTTCTGGTCACAGTGTTCGTCTCAGAGCCAATACCAATCTTGTTGACCTTGTTCACTATCCTTACCCTGTTCAGGTAGAGGACGAGTTGTCACCTGACCAGTGGGTCGGTGCTATTTCTGCCGGGGAGACCTCATCCACTTCACTGGATCAATCTATTCCACCAGTTGAGGAGAAAGACTCAGCTCCCACTGACTTCCCAGATGAAGTCAGGCGTTTGTTGACTCTGTTGAACAAACGTCGTAAAGCCATTGCCTTACCAGGTGAGAAGATGGGTATAACGAACTTATTGTCCCATCGTATTCCACTTGAACCTGGTACTAGACCTATCTACATACCTGCCTACAGAATGCCTCATTCACAAGTTGCTGTCGCAGAAGAATTAATTAATCAAATGCTTGATGATGGAGTTATTGCACCTAGCAATTCACCTTGGAATGCGCCCTTGATCCTAGTACCTAAGAAGGATGGTACTTGGCGCCCAGTAATTGACTTTAGGAAGTTAAATGCGAAAACCATTCCAGATCGCTTCCCACTTCCTGTACTGGGTGATCTTTTACGTAACATCGGAGATAACAAAGTCTTTTCAACCCTGGATTTGTTACAAGGGTTTTGGCAAGTCCCTCTTCACGAGGACAGCCAAGAGCTAACTGCATTCTCCACTCCTACTCACTTCCTCCGTATGGCGTTTGGATTACGATCCTCCCCTATCACGTTCTCAAGGCTCATGACTAATATCTTTAGAGGTCTCATAGGTAATGCACTTATGGTGTACTTAGATGACGTAATCGTCATGTCTAAAGACGTGGATACACACTTGAAAAGACTTGATGTAGTACTTGGTAAGCTTGAAGAAGCCAATTTAAAGATCAAACTGTCTAAATGTCAATTTTTCAGATCAGAAATTAAGTTTCTTGGTCACGTAGTCACTCCTAGAGGGGTTACGACTGACCAAAGTAAAGTAACTGCAGTACTAAATTTTCCAACTCCCAAAACTGCTGATGCCGTAAGATCCTTTGTGGGCTTAGCAGGTTTTTATAGATCTTTCATTGCCAATTTTTCTTCCATAGCTGCTCCTCTGAGTTGCTTAAGAAAGATGCTCCTTTTGTTTGGACCTTGCGTCAAGAAAGAGCATTCCAAACTCTAAAAGAAAAGCTAACATCTGCTCCAATTTTGAAATTTCCAGATTTTTCTAAGCCCTTCTATCTGACAACTGATGCTAGTTCAATTGGCATAGGCGCCGTACTAGCTCAGAAGACCGATGGCAAGTACAACGCAGTTGCATTTGCTAGCCGAGTCCTTACGAAGGCTAAACGTAATTATACAGTAACTGAGCAAGAAGCTTTAGCAATAGTATGGTCTTTAAAGCACTTCCGAGACATTATTTATCAGTACTCTGTTCATGTCTTGACAGACCATGCTCCTCTGATACCTTTATTCCAGAACAAACAACCTACTGGAAGGTTAGCCAGATGGACCTTGACTATCCAAGAGTTCAATCCCACCTTTGAACACTTACCTGGCAAGTCAAATGTAGTCGCAGATGCCTTATCGCGACATGTTAGTATAGTAACTGCAGACCCTCCATTTAGTGCTGAAGATGTAAAGAATGCTCAACGAACAGATCCCATGTGGTCTGGTGTGATTCGATTCCTGCTCCAGGAAGATCTTATTCTGACTGTGAAGCCACCAGCACCCATCAGTGACTTTGTCATGAACCAAGAATTACTGTATCGAACAGCCGAGTTGGGTACTCCTAGCAGAAGAGTATACCAGTTAGTAATTCCACAGTCACTAGTGAATGTAGCCTTACAGCTAGTTCACGATGTACCAGGTGTTGCACACCCTGGTATGGATCGTTCAGTAAAACAAGCCAGATTGAAATACTTTTGGCCTCGTATGGCAACTGATATTTCTGAGTATGTTAAGAAATGTAGTGTCTGCATGCAACATAAAGGTAATGCTAATGGTCCTAATCCAATCCAAGTACTATATCCAACCACTAGCGAACCTTGGGAAAGAGTTGGGCTAGATTTGTTAACTAATTTCCAATGTTCCCTCCAAGGCAACAAACATCTGTGTGTTATGGTAGACCATTTCACCAGATATTGTGAGTTAGTTCCTATTGCAGATAAGACTGCCGAGACAGTAGCTAAAGCGTTTAAAGAACGCATTATCTGCAGGCATACCACCCCTAAGTCCCTAGTAACAGATAATGGAGGTGAATTCTGTAATGAGATTCTTGAAAATTTGTGCACCTTGTACAAGATCTCTAAATCCACCATTGTTCCTCGTCATCCTGCCAGCAATGGGTTAGCGGAAAGAACCAATAAAAAAGTACTTGATGTCTTGAGAGCCACTATCAATCCTAACAGTGAAACTTGGGATGAAGTTATACCTGATGTGCAGTGTGCTATAAATTCTGCTTACAATGTTTCTATAGGTGACACTCCACATTATGCATTGTATGGTGTAGATAAACGTTTGCCTTATGAGTTGCTATATTCTAATCCGAAACCAAATTACAACCCTGATGATTTCATAGCAACTCGTACCAGCTTAGCTTAAAGTGTTTTTAGAAGAATCCGTGAAACACTTCATAAATCAACAGCAGAATTTACAAGAGTCGCAAACACTCGAGCAAAGCCATCCAAAATCAAAGTAGGTGCGAGAGTTATGCTGACTAACTTTAACAAAACGTCTGCAATGCCAAAGCTTGATCAAAAGTTTGTTGGTCCTTATCGAGTAGTTGAACATATCACTGGTAATAAGTATAAGGTTAGAGAAATTAGTACTGGTCAGTATAAAGAATCGCATTTAGATCATATGAAGTTAGTATGTGATGATAATGATGTTCCAACCCAGACTAATGTGACAGACTCTGACAATCCTCCTGATCCTGTACTCTCTTCCTCTGATACTCAGTCAGACGATCAACCTGAATGTCGTTATTCCCTACGTACACGACAGGTATTGAGAAATCCTCAAGTATCATTTGTAACTTCCAATTCAGATTTGCCTCAAATACAGCATGAGTTAGCCAGTGCTACAGAGTTTGATCCTCCCAGAGATGACACCCATTCTGCATATGTCAATCTTACCCTAGCAGAGTTGGGGTTAAATGTAAATAACCTGTATAGATGAATAATTACAGTATCAACTTATCAGTATTCAAGAATTTTTTTTTGTGTTCACGTTCTCTCCGAATTCTGAGAGTTAACAGTCTAGATTTGAGTGCACCGAATCTGCCTTTCTGTTAAACACTCTTTCTTTGTATATATTCCTTCCTCAGAATCCGTAGATCACATGAATACAGATCGATCGATCAAATTCTTTTTTATCACTTCTATTGTGTAATCCCAACGTTGAGTTTCATTCGATGAGTTGTGCTATATTATACCTTATATTGCATTACAGTTTCAGTTACGTAAGCTTCCATTCCAATGTTCTACTTATGTATGTTATAATGTTCAATTGTTGTGTACTTTGACATTGTATAGAATCAGCCCAAGCCGTATACCTGCCATCTCTAGTTTGTATTAGTTGTATGTCGGGACGACATACGTTAGCGTCGCCTAGCTCTCAGTAGTAGTACCAGTTACCAGTAACCAGTGTACCAGTAGATGACTCACTACCAACCGTCTCTGCGTGAATCACTGTCTGTATTCATATTGTTGCTGACCACAGCAGTATTCAAACATCCCCCTCACATATGGGTACTGGGGTTAGTTAGTCTTACGAGAGAGAGCAAGGAGGCAGGCCACGGCTGTTTGGCGCTTCCCACATTATCCGTAATATACGTACTTCCAGCCTACGTGAGTATTTCTTTACCTTATCCACGTGTTCGAACCCCATATGATATAGGGGGCCAGAGATTACAAACCTCACTCAAGGAAAAGGATCTTGGGGTGAATATAACACCGGGCACACCCCCTGAAGCGCACATCAGCCAAATACTACAGCTGCAGCATATGGGAGCCAAGCAAACCTAAGATCAGCAATCTGACATCTCAATAAGAAATCGTTCAGGACCCTGTACACCATGTATGTCAGGCCTATATTGCAGTATGCAGCACCAGTTTAGAACCCACACCTAGCCAAGCATGTAAGGAAATTAGAGAAAGTGCAAAGGTTTGCAACAAGACTAGTCCCGGAGCTAAGGGGCATGTCCTACAAGGAGAGGTTAAGGGAAATCGACCTGACGACACTGGAGGACAGGAGAGATAGTGGGGACATGATAACGATATATAAAATACTGAGAGGAATCGACAAGGACAGAGACAGGATGTTCCAGAGATGGGACACAGTAGCAAGGGGTCACTCTTGGAAGTTGAAGACTCAGATAAATCAAAGGGATGTTAGGAAGTATTTCTTCAGTCACATATTTGTCAGAAAGTGGAATACTCTGGGAAGTGATGTAGTGGAGGCAGAATCCATACATAGCCTTAAAAAGGGGTATGATAAAGCTCATGGAGCAGGAACAGGGACATAGCTACCAGTGAAGAGGTGGGGCCAGGAGCTGTGAATCGACCCCTGCAACCACAGCTAGATGAGTACGACTAAGCGAGTATACACACACACACACACACACAAACACACACACACACACACAAGCACATACACATACACACACAAGAAGTGGAATAATTTGGAGAGGGATGTCGTGGAGGCAGGATCCATACATAGCTTTAAGAAGAGATACGATAAAGCTCATGGAGCAGAGAGTAGATCTAGTAGCGACCAGCTACTAGATTTAATTTAGCCTAATCCAACCATATATATTTTAGACAAGTTTACAATAATTTAATAATAAACAAACACAATGAAATATATTTTTTTCTTTAGGTTTAGTTTACAATAATTGCATACACAAATTTTAGCTTGCC
Organism: Cherax quadricarinatus; assembly: GCF_038502225.1. NCBI lineage: Eukaryota > Metazoa > Arthropoda > Malacostraca > Decapoda > Parastacidae > Cherax > Cherax quadricarinatus. The sequence continues at coordinate 30,437,169 of NC_091321.1, read as the reverse complement.
TTATTCGGCAAGAAGAGATAAGATTTCTTTCGGATTTTTAACCCCTGAGGGTTAGGCACCCAGGATAACCCAAGAAAGTCAGTGCGTCATCGAGGACTGTCTAATTTATTTCCATTGTAGTCCTCAATAAACCCCTGGCTGCCTTCAAGAGAGAGCTGGACAGATACCTAAAGTCGGTGCCGGATCAGCCAGGATGTGGTTCGTACGTTGGACTGCGTGCGGCCAGCAGTAACAGTCTGGTTGATCAGGCCCTGATCCACCGGGAGGCCTGGTCATGGACCGGGCCGCGGGGGCGTTGATCCCCGAAATAACCTCCAGGTACATTTAGAGAATGTCTCATCAAGACGACTTGGAAATTTCAACGCTGGTGTACTGTAAAGAGCGAGGTTCCTGCGACTGCTGTCATGTGAAGCTTCCCTATGATCAACAAAAAATATAATGCGATCTTTTATTGACTATATTTCGCCCACACAATGGGCTTTATCAAGGCACAGAGATGTACCTGGGAAGAGAGAATGTGCGTATGTGGCTATAAGAAGCGTAGTGGCGTGAAGAGTCAGGTGAGGAACAATGTATTATACTGCAGTCGTCTCTTAAATTATCTATGTGATAATTTAAAAGTCTCTCTTCTGATTGTCTTCAAACTTTTAACAAAGATGTATCTTCCTTAGAAGCGGATGGAATTGTTTCCGGTGTGTGTGTGTGTGTAGGGGGGGGGGGAATTACTTTGATAGTTTCATTTTTAAAATAGTGTGATATTATTTGCTGGGAAGTGTTTTGTCTAAGCCTCATCGGAACTACATAAATCTTTTATAGTTTATATATTTTACATAAAGATGACAAGTTTAATTTATATAGTTGCGAATTTGTCAATATAATAAGATTATGGTGGCATGTTGAGAGTAAACTATTTCCTCTTCTTTTAACAAGAGAGAACGGTTCTACAGTAAGATCTGTTTAAAAAACCGGTTCACGTAATAAAAATTGGGAGAGAGAGAAAACGGTTCTAACATGAGTGGTTCCGTAGGCAGCCGGAGGTGGGCGGAGGGCGGATGTGGACGAGCAGGTGCCACCATGACACTCCTTTCAGCAGTGGTGGTCGGTTACGTCTACAGTGGCACCATCACCGCCTTCCTGGCTATACCATTCAGGTGGGTTGATAGAGGTAGAGGTAGAGAGAGAGAAGGACAGGACTCGGCCTGAAGAGATCTGTCAGCAGAGCCAACACTGGAGAGATGTGAGTGGCCTTACTGTTATGTACGAGACCAATATTGTCCACTTAGCTCCACTTCGTGAGCAGCGAGAAATCAGATTCTACTCAACAAGACGGGCAGCAAACAACAACTACACTCCGGTTGTTCCCTTCTCAAGATCATTTATTCCTAGGATGATTCGAGTCTGAAACATGTTAGTACACAATAAACCATACCAAGGGCGGGATTTGAACCCGCGGTCAGAGAGTCTCTGACTCTCTGACCGCGGGTTCAAATCCCGCCCGTGGTATGGTTTGTTTGCAATCGTGTCATTACGATTTCGTCAGTCATAGTACACAATAACATCAACGAAATAAAGTCAGCGACTACATGAAATCGCTGTCCAACAGATGGGTCCAACTTCATTCTTTTTCCTATTTGTTTCATAACAATAAAAAGGCTTTCAAATAAGGTGATGTAGGCAGGAGCTCTTAGCTTGTAAAGTTAGGAACCCTAGCCTAGCCTTGTAAAATCCTTGTGAAAATAAAAAAAGGGGGAGGAGCAGGGGGAGAGAGGGAAGAAGGGCGAGGTTCTGATCAGAGCTTTGGTGAGGAAGGAAGAAAGAAGGGAAAGGATGGAAATATGGGAAGAGAGGGGGGAAGGAGGTAGGCGAGGGACACAAGGAGTACTGTAGTATATGGAAAGCATTTACTTGGAGAAAGCAGGTAGCACAAGCCCTAGCAGTCTACAAAGAAGCTATTTACTGAGGACTAACTACAGTCTGGCTACTTCTACTGATGTCAGCTAGTTCTGTAATAGTTGTATCATGTACTTGTAGAAATAATAATAATAATAATTATTATTATACTTGTGTGTGGACAATAAAATAGACGACTTTCTTCCCACTCTCCACTCAATCTAGCATACTATGGACTTTCAAATTCTGTATTTTGGTACAATTACTAAAAAAAAAAATATTATTGTTGTAAATAAATCCCCAAGTTGACACAGTGACCTACACTGAGGCAGGTTGCCGCCCCTGGACTCCATACAGGACCTGGTGAGGAGCAGTGTGCGTCCAGCTCTACTCACCCGCAACAACGTCTTCAGAGCTATGGTAAGTCCTGCCGCAGGTAACAGGTATTCTGCTGTGTATTACGCAGCCTGCCGCAGGTATCACATATACAAACCATACCACGGGCGGGGATAGAACCCGCGATCAGAATGTGTCAAAACTCCAGACCGTCGCGTTAGCCACTGGACGGTCTGGAGTTTTGAGAGACTCTGATCGCGGGTTCTATCCCCGCCCGTATTATGGTTTGTTTACAATCGTGTCATTATGATTTTGTGTATCACATATACCGCTGTATGTATTAGGCATCCTGCCGCACGTACCATATATACTGCTGTATGTATTACGCATCCGGACGCAGAAATCACATATACTGCTGTATGTATTACGCATCCTGCCGCAGGTATTACATATACTGCTGTATGTGTCGCGCACCCTGCCGCAGATATCGCGAATCCTGTTGTAGGTATCATGCATCTTGCAATAAATGTCAAGCATCATACCGCAGCTATCACGTATCCTGCTGTATACTTTACGGATCCTGCCGCAGGTATCACGTATCCCGTTGTAGGTATCACGCATCCTGTAGCAAATTTCACATATCCTGCCGCAGTAATCACATATTCTGCAGTAGGTATCACGCATCCTGTCGCAGGTTTCACGTATCTTGTCGCAGGTTTCACGTATCCTGGCGCAGGTGTCACGTACCTTTCTGCAGACATCACGCCTCTCACCGCATTTATCATGTAGCCTACAGCAAGCATCGCACATCCTTCCACAGGTGGCACACAACAGGCTGCAGGTATCACGTACATTGCTGTTGGTATCTGGTGCCCTCGTATCATGACGAAGGCATCATGTATCCTGTTACAGATATTACGTTTCGTACAGCAGGTATAAACTTTCCTGCCGCAGGCATCAGAAGTACCACCGTAGGTATGACGTATTCTGCCACAGGCATCAGAAGTACCACCGTAGGTATGACGTATTCTGCCACAGGCATCATACATTCTGCCGCATGGTTCACGTATCCAGCTACACGTATCACACCTCCTTCCTCAAGCATTATGTATCCTGCTGCAGCAAACATCACGCACATCCTACCGAAGGTATCATGTATCGTGTCGCAGGTATTCCATGTTCTGGCGCAAGTACCATACAGCCAGCTGCAAAAAAGTTGCATATTATGCTGTAGGCATCACATCCTGCCATGAGAATCACGTATCCTGCCGCAAGAATCACGTTTTCAAGAGCCAGTAGCAAGTATGCTTTAGCAAGTATCACTTATCCTGCCGCAAGTGTCATGTATTCTGGAGCAAGTGTCATGTATCCTGCCGCAAATGTCGTGTATTCTGGAGCAAGTGTCACGTATCCTGCCCCAAGGAAAAAAGGGTTTTTCTTTTCTTTGGTGTCTTGGAAGAGTTGAGGTACAGCTATTGGGGCCTAGAAAGCCGGGGATATGGGATACGAAGGATATCTATGATCGGGCCACCACTGAAATACATATAGTTATGTGTCAGTAACCCACATGTAGGTGTGTGTCAGTAACCCACATGTAGTTAGGTGTCAGTAACCCACATGTAGTTAGGTGTCAATAACCCACATGTAGTTAGGTGTCAGTAACCCACATCAAGTCACATGTGCTGACACACCTAAGACAATACCTCCACCTCTGCCGCTTACCTCCAGTGGCGGAGGTAACACGCAGGTGACCCGACGATCAGGAGAGTGCACGTTACCCAACAAACCACTGATGACACCTTCGTAAGTAGCTTGACCCTTCATCACGCCTATGTAACCATTATTTCCCATCTCCCTTGTTCTGCTGATGAGGACCTCAGTTGGAGGTCGAAATATGAGGGACACTTTTGCTGTTTGTATACATGTTGCTTCCTGCCTCTCGTCGATACCTGTATATTACATCTCTGTCGGAACATTAAATTATAATAATAATTATTATTATTGTTATTGCTGTTGTTGATGCTACTGTTGCATACTGTATTTATAATGAAATGCTATCATGTGTCAGACGAGGGAAGGAGGACCACTGGCCGGGATGCAGGAGCGTATTGGTATGTTCAACGAGGAAGAACTCTCCTCCTGGCCGGTCCTCAGCTCTATTGCCGAAGGAAAATTCGCTCTAGTTGGTAATGTTGTGCGCTAACCAGTAGTGGGATTTAAGTATAATTGTTGGTTACATTAATGTTAATGGCTATGGTAGCGTTGTTACTAGCTATGGTAGTGTTGTGACTGGTTGTGGTAGTGTTGTGACTGGTTGTGATAGTGTTGTGATTGGTTGTGGTAGTGTTTTGACTGGTATGGTAGTGTTGTGACGGGCTATGGTAGTGTTGTGACTGGCTGTGGTAGTGTTGTTACTAGCTATGGTAGTGTTGTGACTGGTTGTGGTAGTGTTATTAGCTAGTGTTGTGACTGGTTGTGGTAGTGTTGTGACTGGTTGTGGCAGTGTTGTGACTGGCTATGGTAGTGTTATTAGCTAGTGTTGTGACTGGTTGTGGTAGTGTTGTGACTGGCTATGGTAGTGTTGTGACGGGCTATGGTAGTGTTGTGACTTGTTGTGGTAGTGTTGTGACTGGCTATGGTAGTGTTATTAGCTAGTGCTGTGACTGGTTGTGGTAGTGTTGTGACTGGTTGTGGCAGTGTTGTGACTGGCTATGGTAGTGTTATTAGCTAGTGTTGTGACTGGTTGTGGTAGTGTTGTGACTGGCTATGGTAGTGTTGTGACGGGTTGTGGCAGTGTTGTGACTGGCTATGGTAGTGTTATTAGCTAGTGTTGTGACTGGTTGTGGTAGTGTTGTCACTGGCTATGGTAGTGTTGTGACTGGCTGTGGTAGTGTTGTGACTTGTTGTGGTAGTGTTGTGACTGGCTGTGGTAGTGTTGTGACTGGCTATGGTATTGTGAGTGGCTGCGATAGTGTTGTAACTGGCTGTGGTAGTGTTGTGACTGGTTGTGGTATTGTTAATGGCTATGGTAATGTTGTGACTGGCTATGGTAGTGTTGTTAATGGCTATGGCAGCGCTGTGACTGGCTGTGGTAGTGTTGTGACTGGCTGTGGTAGTGTAACTGGCTGTGGTAGTGTTGTGACTGGTTATGGTAGTGTTGTAACTGGCTGTGGTAGTGTTGTGACTGGCTGTGGTAGTGTTGTGACTGGCTGTGGTAGTGTTGTGACTGGCTGTGGTAGTGTTGTGACTGGCTGTGGTAGTGTTGTAACTGGCTGTGGTAGTGTTGTAACTGGCTATGGCAGTGTTGTGACTACCATAGCCAGTCACAACACTGCCATAGCCAGTGTTGTGACTGGCTATGGTAGTGTTGTGACTGGCTGTGGTAGTGTTGTGACTGGCTGTGGTAGTGTTGTGACTGGCTGTGGTAGTGTGACTGGCTGTGGTAGTGTTGTCACTGGCTATTGTAGTGTTGTCACTGGCTATGGTAGTGTTGTGACTGGCTGTGGTAGTTTTGTGACTGGCTGTGGTGGTAGTGTTGGGGGCAGCCGTTCAGAATTGGCAGAGCGAAAAAAAAGGAGCCGATGTTTGGCGCCTCGGGCGATATGTAGCGCTGGCAAGAGGGGACAAGGCCCCCCCCCAAAAAAAAAAAAAAAAATTTGGCGAATTTGCCGCCGATGCTTAAGGGTAGTGCTTTTGTTTGATGTGGTACTGGTTTTGTTGCCTTCTACGAATGGTAGCAGTGTTGTTGTAAGTTATGGTATTGTTGTATTAGCTATGGTAGTGTTGTGGGCTATAGCAGTGCTTTTCTTAGCTAAGGTTTCAATACCTATGGTAGTAGCATTATTGGCTATCGTAGTGTTGCTAGCTGTGATAGTGTCATTACCTACGAAAATGTCTTGCTAGCTATAGTAGTGGTGTTGTTACCTATGGTAGTACTGTTGTTAGCCATGGTAGTATTGCTGTTAGCCATGGTTGTAGTTTGTGTTAGGTAAGTTAGTGCTGTTGTAAACTAAAGCACTAGTGGTGTTAGCTATGGTAGTGCTATTAACTTTGAAAGCGTTGTTAGCTATGATATCGTTATTTCTGGCTCTTGTTCATTTGTTATTGTCTACGATAAAGTAGTGTTATTGTTGGTTATGGTATTGCTCTTGCTTGCTATTGTGTTGTTATTAATGGTAGTAGTGTTGTTACTTATTGTAGTATTCTTGTTACCTGGGTATAAGGTCGTGAATGCCTCCTTGCTGATTCTTTAAGCAACCCGTAAGTTTCCCAGTATTGCATTTACTGTACCAATTAAGGTGATGTGTGCTGCAGGCGAAATGCTCGGAACTATGCTCACCCCTTGGCCCGAGGTCCTTCACTTTCAGGGAGGTTTTCAGCCTTTGTCCGCCGACCCTTTACACTATTTCTTGTTGTCTTTGCCTTACCCCGATTTTAATAATTTTGCATTTGCTGGGGTTAAATTCCAAAGCCACTTATCAGACCACTCATGTAGCTTGTCCAGATTTATTTGTAGTGTTTCCAGGTCTACTGATGTTAGTGATATCCTCATTAGTGTCAAATCATCTGTAAGAAGACACTTCTGACAAATTTTCCACTGTCAAGTTGTTTACATATACAAGAAACCGTACTGGTCCAAGTACTGACCCTTGTGGAACCCCACTTGTCACACTCGCTCATTCCGACACCTCCTCCCTAACTCATTGTTTTCTTCCCGTTAAGTATTTTTTTATCCACTGTAGTCCTCTAGCTCCTGTCTGCTCTTATTTTTTGTGCCAGTCTCTTATGTGGTACTGTATCGAACGCCTTTTTGCATCTCTCTCCTGCCTGACTGCGATTCTGCTTGAATCTCCTCCACATCGCCCCTTGAGTGCCATTTTTATTTTTTGGGAAGAAAAAGAGTCACGGGGGGAGGGGAAAGTGCTAGATCTGGAAAGCAGGGAGAGTGGGGCATAAAATAGCTGCATGAAAGGCATTATCATGGTGAATGAACCCACTGGAGGCTCACAACGCCGGACGTTTTCTTTTCACGTTTTCCCTCAAACGTCTTAGAACCTCGATGAAAAAAAAAAAAACTGCTATCTGCTCTGCTAGAACTAAAAAAAAAAAACGTGATTTGCGGAGAGCCCTTCGTGCTGTTCTTTCCAGCAGTACGAACAGTACGAGCTGGCACTGAAAAAATAAAATCAGCGTTGATCGTATAGCAACAACAGGTGACTGCTGGAGCTCGTGTGACAGGTTATGATAAAGCTTGTGTGCACTTCATTTATTGAAGTAAACGTTTCTAGTAATAATTATCCTGAACTGAACACAAGTGTCCCTTTACCACAGTGTGTCGGTAACAACATAACATTTACAACCTATACAGGTTAGTTTAGATTAAGATTACCTTGTAGGTGTAGTGAAAAATACAGGTACTCAAAACTAATTTTTTCCTTTAATACTGTTTGATTGCTCTTCTGCTGGTAATATAACCTATGATCAGGCACCACAGGCCTTCTAGTTATACCTGTGTTCATAATAGGGAATTATTAATTTTAAGGAAGGTGGCGAGGGGAATTACCGATTTTATGGCACGAGTGAAGAAAGTGAGTGAAAAAACTTTGGTAATATCAGCATTAGGATTACCTGAATTAGTTCAGTTCCCTGTATTAACTCTATATTACCTCATCTCTGCCATCTCCCATCCCACTCTGCCATCTCCCATCCCACTCTGCCATCTCCCATCCCACTCTGCCATCTCCCATCCCACTCTGCCATCTCCCATCCCACTCTGCCATCTCCCATCCCACTCTGCCATCTCCCATCCCACTCTGCCATCTCCCATCCCACTCTGCCATCTCCCATCCCACTCTGCCATCTCTCATCTCTCAGTTTAATCTTTTCTGTCCTCAGTAATCTTTCACCTCAATTTCCTTTCTCTACACCTCTTCCTCACCCTCTCTGACAGAAACGTACTCGGCGGCGGTGGGTCGGTTCAACAGGTACGAGAGACTAGGTGAGCAGTGCAAGTTCTACCTGGGTAAAGAGACTGTCGAAGTACATTTCGATACTTTTGCTTTTGCCAAGAACAGCCCGATATTTCCCCAGTTCAGCGAGGCGTGAGTATCGAGGTTTAACTTCACTAAACTATATAAAAAAAAACTTTCAACATAATTAATCGATTGTGGTTTATATTAAAATCTATTGACTACAAGAGGGTCATTAAGGCTACAATTGTACACAAATTTCATCAGTTTTGTACATGGGTGTTTTCACACAATTCCTAGCATTGTCGTGAATTTTATTTTTACCAGCCTGTCCCTGAGCAACGTAAGCTCCGCACCTCAGTGATGGACACTGGCTGACACCATCTCCTTACATAAATCATTCTAGTTTTGCTCATTGTTTTTAACTTTCCTTAATTTATTGTGTGTAAATCTCCACTACCACAACTATCCTACAATTGTCTCCTTGTAATGTCTTCCGTAAAGTTTCCTCAGCTGATGAGTCTTGATTTTCTTGAATAATTTCCATCATAGCCTCAGGCAGTTCATTAATTTTCACTTATTTTATTGTATATTCATTTTGCAGTGGCATATTATAGACCAAGGGACGTGATGAGTAAGAAACATATACAACAGTTGGTATAGACTAACAGAAGTAAATATGATGTAATCACTCCAAGGTTGATGGACTGATTACATCACATCACTACTGCATCTGCTGACTCTATATATTTGGCTGAAGAAGCCTACTGCGTAGGCGAAAAGTTTCAACAGTAAATACACCCAACTGTTGCACACGTACCTTACCAACTTGTCGGTATTTTGTACTATTTTCAATATTCATGGGACTTGTGAATTTCAGATAGTTATCTTCCAGTTTTCTATTGCAATTTGCACACAATAATCTTCATGGCACTACTGGCCGTCCTACCACTAGACTTGTTCTTCAGGAATCATCAGACCCTCACTCTGATGCCTCGTACACTGGAAGTACCACCGAGATCGATGGTCCCCAGACTCAGGGACTCATTACGTCATTATCCTCGTCTTTACACCGTTCTTCTCTGTATTCAAATGAAGAAGTCACTGACTGGCGAGACCTTTCCTCTGTCAAGACTACCAAATGTTAAACAAGTGACTCACTCTACAAGTTCACTTCTTTGTTCTCGTGTCCCCCCATTCATAAGTACACCTAGGAAGTGAGGTTCAAATATACCTAGTGTTACAAAAAACGCGATTTCTAATAATAATAATATCCAGTGAATACTAGAAAGGATTGCCCTTCTAACATCCAGCATGTTACTGGGTTTTTGTAACAAGTAGTATCCTGGTCCAATTATCCATTAGAATCTAATAAGATTCAATAGTGCTTCAGGATTACAACTGGTAGGATACTAACTAAAGAAATTAAAATTTAATAAGTTTATTAATAATAAAATTGTCTAGGCGTAGATCAAAGTAAATTCTAGTAATCAATTGAAAATAATATAGGATACAAGTTCCTACACTTCTCTCGTGTACAGTAGTATTGACGTGATGGCACATATCACATTGTTATTAACATTTAATAACAATACAAATATATACAAGTAAGTTTGTGTGTATGTGTGTAAGTGCTCTAAGTAGTTCGCTATGTCTCAAGACTCGACTAGACTTAACCAGTGACTGTCTAAAAGCCCTCACATAAACTTCTTGACCAACCTGGCAATCAGAACAGCTTGCTTGAACAATAAAGTGACTGATAAGCCGAACTTTGAGCACTGAATATATATATAAATGTTACATCCTACCTAATAATATGTCAAATAATAATATAAAGCAATATATTTACGATTTAGCTAATACCGCAAATATAAGCAATATAAAATTATATGAACAGGTAATATACATTATACACATTGTGACTCATTCAGGGGTCGCAATACCTAGGAAGTGAGGTTCAAATACACATAGGAAGTGAGGTTCAAATACACATAGGAAGTGAGGTCAAATACACATAGGAAGTGAGGTCAAATACACATAGGAAGTGAGGTTCAAATACACATAGGAAGTGAGGTCAAATACACATAGGAAGTGAGGTTCAAATACACATAGGAAGTGAGGTTCAAATACACATAGGAAGTGAGGTTCAAATACACATAGGAAGTGAGGTCAAATACACATAGGAAGTGAGGTTCAAATACACATAGGAAGTGAGGTTCAAATACACATAGGAAGTGAGGTTCAGGTACACCTACGAAGTAAGTCTGAGGCTCAAGTACACCTAGAAAGGCATTCTTAGGCTCCAGTACACATAGGATGGGAGTCTCAGGCTCCAGTACACCTAGGGAGTCTCAGGCTCCAGTACACCTAGGGAGTCTCAGGCTCCAGTACACCTAGGGAGTCTCAGGCTTCAGTACACCTAGAAAGGGAGTCTCAGGCTCCAGTACACCTAGGCAGTCTCAGGCTCCAGTACACCTAGGCAGTCTCAGGCTCCAGTACACATGGGATTCTCAGGCTCCAGTACACATAGGATGGGAGTCTCAGGCTCCAGTACACCTAGGGAGTCTCAGGCTCCAGCACACCTAGGGAGTCTCAGGCTCCAGCACACCTAGGGAGTCTCAGGCTCCAGCACACCTAGGGAGTCTCAGGCTCCAGTACACCTAGGGAGTCTCAGGCTCCAGTACACCTAGGGAGTCTCAGGCTCCAGTACACCTAGGGAGTCTCAGGCTCCAGTACACCTAGGGAGTCTCAGGCTCCAGTACACCTAGGGAGTCTCAGGCTCCAGTACACCTAGGGAGTCTCAGGCTCCAGTACACCTAGGGAGTCTCAGGCTCCAGTACACCTAGGGAGTCTCAGGCTCCAGTACACCTAGGGAGTCTCAGGCTCCAGTACACCTAGGGAGTCTCAGGCTCCAGTACACCTAGGGAGTCTCAGGCTCCAGTACACCTTGGGAGTCTCAGGCTCCAGTACACCTTGGGAGTCTCAGGCTCCAGTACACCTAGGGAGTCTCAGGCTCCAGTACACCTAGGGAGTCTAGGGTACACCTAGGGAGTCTCAGGCCAGTACACCTAGGGAGTCTCAGGCTCCAGTACACCTAGGGAGTCTCAGGCTCCAGTACACCTAGGGAGTCTCAGGCTCCAGCACACATAGGGAGTCTCAGGCTCCAGTACACCTAGGGAGTCTCAGGCTCCAGTACACCTAGGGAGTCTCAGGCTCCAGTACACCTAGGGAGTCTCAGGCTCCAGTACACCTAGGGAGTCTCAGGCTCCAGTACACCTAGGGAGTCTCAGGCTCCAGTACACCTAGGGAGTCTCAGGCTCCAGTACACCTAGGGAGTCTCAGGCTCCAGTACACCTAGGGAGTCTCAGGCTCCAGTACACCTAGGGAGTCTCAGGCTCCAGTACACCTAGGGAGTCTCAGGCTCCATCACACCTAGGGAGTCTCAGGTTCCAGCACACCTAGGGAGTCACAGGCTCCAGTACACCTAGGGAGTCTCAGGCTCCAGTACACCTAGGGAGTCTCAGGCTCCAGTACACCTAGGGAGTCTCAGGCTCCAGTACACCTAGGGAGTCTCAGGCTCCAGTACACCTAGGGAGTCTCAGGCTCCAGTACACATAGGGAGTCTCAGGCTCCAGTACACACCTAGGGAGTCTCAGGGGCTCCAGTACACCTAGGGAGTCTCAGGCTCCAGTACACCTAGGGAGTCTCAGGCTCCAGTACACCTAGGGAGTCTCAGGCTCCAGTACACCTAGGGAGTCTCAGGCTCCAGTACACCTAGGGAGTCTCAGGCTCCAGTACACCTAGGGAGTCTCAGGCTCCAGTACACCTAGGGAGTCTCAGGCTCCAGTACACCTAGGGAGTCTCAGGCTCCAGTACACCTAGGGAGTCTCGGGAATGCCATGCTCAAGTTTCCTCTACACCTTCGTTGTACGACATGTGAATTCCTTGCGATTAATGATTCCTGTGGGTTTAGCGCATCACAATGTTCCATGCGCCTCTCTACCGCCTGTCTTTTGTCTTCAAGCGAACCTGAGACTTTCACTTCATCAGTAACCAAACCGCAATTTTCCTAGAGGCGGTACTGTTCTTACTTTTGGGTTATCTGCTAAAGATGTCTCTCACAGCTCTGACTTCACTTACGAAAAGAACAAAAAAGGCATAATACCGTGACTGGAATACACAAATAACCTGCTCATAGTCATTGTGTGTGACTAGTTAAGACTGCCATCCCCACGAGCCCCTTCGAGGCGGGGTAGATGGCAGACCAGAGGCCTAGCTTCTCCCTACGAGCCCCGTGAAGGCGGGGAATGTGGCTAGGCCTGGGGACACTTGGTCCCAAAGATGAGGAGGTACTTGTCCCTCCTCCCATGGGAGACTTAAGTCTCGAGATACTCCCCAGATAGGGAGTCAAGGCCGGGTCACCACTACTTGAAAAAGTCCCGGGCCGGGAGAATACCGGCGAAAAAAAAAAAAAAAAAAAAAAAACTAGTTAATGGCCCGTGGCCTGGTGGCAAAAGCTCTCGCTTCACACGGTGAGGTGTTCGGGTTCGATTCCCGGTGAGAGTTGAAACATCGGGCGTGTTTTCTTAAACTGGTTGCCTATGCTCACCCATCGGTATAAAATGCGTACTTGGGTTTTAGTCGACTGGTGTGGGTCGCATCCCGGGACAAAATTTACCTAATTTATTATTATTATTATTATTATTATTATTATTATAAGTCTGACTGTAACGTCGTCATAAGTTTCTCTCTCCCACGTGCAGTATATTTGTGTAGCTTCAGGTACCATAACTCCTGCATTTTGAATCACATCGGCCTAAAAGTTTATTCAGATTTTTTATCTCGCGATTTCATTAACTTTTATTGCAACTGATATCGCTCGAAAGGTTGAAGACTCTGTATATTCTTTGTTGTCATTAAACAAAGTCTGGCCTAAGGTTTCACTTGCACAGTGATTCATTTAATTAGGTTTTTCACTTTATTTCTCTTCAGCCTGCCTATTGCTGTGTCTGATGGTACACGTGTATCCACAGAATCATCCGCTTGTATGAGAACGGCATCATTCAACACATTAAGAAGAAATACTTCTCTGTAAAGTGCGAGATTCTTCCAACATCCAGAGGGATTCAACCCCTGAAACTGGTCCAGGTATGTTTCAGGTGCACTTCAAGACAACACTAAAAGGCAAGGTACTATGACAACTTCCTAAAGTTGCAGTCATCGAGTCAGGCTCGGTTATAGTTTAGCAATTTTAGGAGGTACGGCATAAATGTATGCATATATAAATGTAAATTAAAATAGGGAAGAAATATGCCTGCATAAATACAATGCAAACACTTAGACATACGCAAACGTATGGAGAGCAATGTTAGTGACCAGTGTTAGTGACCAATGTTAGTGACCAGTGTTAGTGACCAGTGTTAGTGACCAATGTTAGTGACCAATGTTAGTGACCAGACTGAAAAAGGACCATCGAGAATGAAAAAAAAGGTGACGAGCAAACCTGATATTCACCCAGAATATCAGATGACATCTTGGCAACAGAGTTTATTCCATTACTAGGAGGAATCAGTCAACTGCATCCTGATGGTTAAGTTCCTGATAGAGGTCATTGCTCTGAGATGACAGTCAATGGAACAGGAAACACAATGATCACGCACTGGATAATACTACTCATAAGATTCTCAGTGGATACGGTGGAATGCTGAGACAATTGCATCTTCACACGGTCACATCTCCACTAATACATTAACTACACTAAATGTAAGCATTTTCACGGAATATACAAATGATCTGTACCCGACCGTCCTGGTTACCACCATCACAAAACTATCGCTAGAAATTATTAAAATCGGCTTCAGACTCCAAGACAAGGCATCAATAAATAACTTAATAGTAGCCAATCAGCAGCTTCAATTGGCAGAGTCAGCTATGTAATCCTACAAACAGTCTACAGCCTATACAATAAATATTTTCAATAAAAACCAAACAGATTACAAAAAAAAGAATAAATAACCCGTTCCTAACCAACAATATCCTCTTGATCGTTTCTTGTGAGTTCTCCACCTTCTTTCCTCAGCCTTATCACCTGGTCAGACTTGACTTTCGATGCTATGTCGTTGTCGTACTGTCGCTGGACCTCCCTCCTTATCTGTGCATACTCGTTTCTGGCTCTTCTACTAATCTCCTTATTTTCCTGGGTCCTTTACCTTCTGTACCTTCTCCATTCTCTGGTGCACTTAGTTTTTGCCTCCCTACACCTTCGGGTAAACGAAGGACTCGCTTTGGTCTTCCTATTATTTCTATTTCCCTTGGGAACAAACCTTTCCTCTGCCTCCTTGCACTTTGTTGCTACATATTCCATCATCTCCTTTATTGATTTTCCTACCAGTTCTCTGTCCCACTGAACCTCCTGCAGGAAGTTCCTCATACCTGTGTAGTCCCCCACTTTTATAGTTTGGCTTTTCCTATTCAATTCCTATTACCTTCTCCACTTGTAACTCTATTATATAATCAAAACTCAGAACCACGTGATCGCTAGCTCCAAAGGGCCTCTCGTTGTCTCGATGTCTGAACTGCTCAGGGTGAACACAAGATCCAGTCTTGCTGGCTCATCCTCCCCTCTCTCTCTGGTAGTGTCCCTGACATGTTGAGGCATGAGGTTTTCAAGTACCACATCCATCATCTTGGCTCTCCATGTTTCAGGACCCCCATGTGGCTCCAAGTTTTTCCAGTCGATCTCCCTGTGGTTGAAATCGCCCATTACCAGTAACTTGGCTCTGCTCGAGTGAGCTCTTCTTGCCACCTCAGCCAGTGTGTCCACCATCGCTCTGTTGTTTTCTTCGTACTCCTCTCTTGGCCTCCTGCAGGTCTGTGGTGGGTTATACATCACTCCAATGACTACTTTATGTTCACAAGACTGAACTGTACCTACTATGTAGTCCCTTTCTCCAATCACGTCCATGCCTTCCATTTCCTCAAATCCCAATCGGTTTTTTATGAGCACTGCAACCCCTCCTCCCCCTGTGTGTGTGTGTGTGTGTGTGTGTGTGTGTGTGTGTGTGTGTGTGTGTGTGTGTGTGTGTGTGTGTGTGTGTGTGTGTGTGTGTGTGTTTACAGGTGGAGAGCTCTCTACACGAGTTAATTTATCAGTCTTATCAAAGGTTAAAAGGTGTGTTTCTATTTACAGGTGCAGGGCGCTCTATATGTGCTAGCGACAGGTTTGTGTGTGTCTGGGTTCTCTCTCGTAGCAGAGCTCATGCACTACATTTGCAGGACCTCCCAGAACATAGTGAGCACCTTACCAGCACAGCAATAAGACACTCAAACACAGCACCATCAAGAGTGTGAGAGCACCACCAATAAGATGATCAGTAAAGATCCAGGATGATAAACAGAGCACACTGACGGTAAACGAAGCACTAGGACGTTCAGCAGAGCACCAAGATAGTGAACAGAGCACCAGGATAGATAACCGAACACCACGATAGTCAACAGAGAGCCAGGATGGTCAACAGAGGATCAATTTCAAATTTGTTTTTTGTAGTTCACACAATTATTCCAGTTTAAACGGGCATGACGACATCTGTTTTTTTATTATCCTATAATAAAATATTAATTTCCTAGACCTACCTTTCAAGATTTACAAGGTTACCTAGCATCCTCTCTGCCTACTTTTTACATATTATATCGCAAACTTTACAAACAATGCTGCAAATACTTTTTCCAAGAAGATTAACATTACGTATTATTTTATTAAATAATCTATAATAATATATAACATATACCATTAATAAACTTAATAAAATGAGCAGCAGCAGCAGTATACCTGGAGAGGGTTTCTGGGGTCAACGCCCCCCACAGCCCGGTCTGTGACCAGGCTTCTCGGTGGATCAGGGCCTGATCAACCAAGCTGTTGTTATTGGTGTACGAAAGTATTGGTGGGCAACAGATAATTTTTATGGTACTGTATCTGTAGGAAATTGAATATTGGTGGATATAGGTTAGTTCTGATGGCTCCGGTACTGACCTTTAATTTATGAGCTTAAGTATCAGTAAATGTTTTTGATATCATTCCACTATTAAGTCGAATATACACACACACACACATATATATATATATATATATATATGTGTGTGTGTGTGTGTGTGTGTGTGTGTGTGTGTGTGTGTGTGTAAGTACAAGGCAAATGCAAGCAAGAGACGTTGTGAGAGCCGTAGGAACCAGACGTGAAATTAAGTCTGCCAAGAATGATTCATGAGACTACTACATCGTTTCACAATTTTGGTGGTTTCTTTGTGATTGGCTGGTTGAACCAAGGTGCTGACATAACTATGGGGGCCCGTGCTCGTTAAAGCTATAGCACCTAGTTCGCTGGCTATATGGGTATGTGACATACTCCGATTAAAATGCAACATACTCTTAGCATGCCACAAGTGCCTTATATATATATATATATACTGCAGCCAGGTGAGTAGAAGCAAGAAGAGTCACCACTGGACAAATCCACTAGCATGAGATCATGTCTAGCCTACAGGAATGACCTACAGGCACGAGCACAAGTTATACTTGTCTCAAGACTGATGGACTGAACACTTCGACTCCAGGCTGAGGGACTGATTACCTCAATCTCATCCTCATCTTCCACACTTCTTCTCTGTATTAGACTGAAGATGCCACTGGCTGGCGAAATGTTTTCACAATAATGATTCCCAAATGTTGCTGAAGTCTCTTATTCTTCAACTTGTCGGTTTTCTAAATTGTTTACATAACACAATAACTAACTGCTGCCAGAGCTTCTAGAGTTCTTCCTGTATTTTTAAGTTTTAAAATTATAATATCTTGCCTTCTCCATTTTATACGTTTCTTCACTCTGTTTCTACCCTGTGATACTAATAGAACGCTTTAACGTCTTTCATATTTTCATTTTTGGTGAAACGTTTCGTTTTGCCCGCTCCACGGAGTTCATTATTTCAACAGAGATACGACTCATACTCCTGCAAACATGGGCGTTGATGGAAGCTGAAATAGACGAAGTTGAGAGGTGGAGAGATTCAGTAGTTTGATATAATCAGTTCATCAATCTGAGTTTAAGATGATCAAGTCTCTTAGCTCGTAACAGAAACAGTTGGCGAGAGACATATACAGGAGTGCGAGGTGCAGTAGCTAAGAGACGAGGTCACAGGTGAGCTGGGCTTACTAGTGGAAGCAGATCACAGGTAAGCTGGGCTCACTAGTGGAAGCAGATCACAGGTGAGCTGGGCTCACTAGTGGAAGTAGGTCACGCTCAACACATGTTAGCACAAGAGTTATTAACAATTGCTTCTGCTTTAAGCTAAGAGACTGATCAACTTTCACCCAGGGTGATGGACTGATTACATCAAACTACCTCTCCACTTAGTCTACCTCGTCTTCCACCATCGCTGATGTCTCCAGGTGTGTGACTCATTTCTGCATTCCACTATTGAAGCCTGCAGCGCAGGCGAAACGTTGCGTCTATAAAGATTCCTAGTGTTGCTCATGCGTCTTATTAACGCGTAGACACTGTATATCATTTATAATGATACTTATTTCAGAGCCATGAAATACTGGAATGGGTTACCCGATCATGTCAAGGCCAGTCCTTGTATAAAACAGTTTAAGAACAGAGACAAAACAAGACCTAATAAACAAAGCTGCAGAGAGAAAGGATGAGTTCTTGTGTTAAGGGTCCTGAATAACTCTTCATCGAGATTCCTGAAGGCTACTCTGAGATGTGCCAGACAAGCACTCGCTGCAGAGGTTATTCGGCTGACGTTAGCATCTGGCGATATACTGGGCACTATACTCACTCTTAGCGCTTTCTCTTTAAGTGAAGTCCGCAGCTTCTATCCCCCCCTCCCCACAGTTTATACCCCATTTCCGGTCTTCTTGATCTTTTCCTAATCTTCATGTTCTTGCATTTTCTGAGGTCGAATTAAAGGAACCGTTTATCATACCACACTTGTAATTTATCCAGATCCTTTTGGAGCCTTTCTTTGTCTTCATCTGTTTTATATCAGCAAACACGGATATATCTGAATCACTGTCATAGGATATGGCGTTTACATAAACCAGAAACGGCACTGCTTCTAATACCCATCCTCGCGGAACCCCGCAAGTTACTCTTTCCAATTCTGACGTCTTCTTCCTGACACTCTTTAGTTCCTTTCCCTAAGATACTCTTTGATCCACTGAAGTACCTGCTCTGTGATTCCCGTCTGCATCTCAAGTTCTTGGCCCAGCTTCTTGATAGTCTATAAAAGTGTAATCCGCCCATCCGTCTCTATCTTATAGCACGGCTGTTATTCTTTTACAGAACTCCAAGACAAGAATTACCATCCGTAAACTCCATGCTGGGTTATTATTTATGAAACCACATCTCTCAGTATTCTACCATGTGTATATCTGTATGTTCTTATGTATGCATCTGCATACCTGTACTTTTATGTGTATCTGTCCTTAAGTACACGTGAAAGTATGAATGTGTGTACATATGTATGTGTGTGCATAACTGCATGAGGGTATCTATAAAATATTACAAGTCAATCAATAGGAGATACTTGGCAGGTCATTACCGTAGAGTTGTTACATTAGAAGGGAAAAAAACAGTCTTCAGAGATCCTAAAAAAATAGTACAATTTGTTATGGGGTTTGTTTTCCCGTTTATATAACGTAAACTAATCAACTAATCCTAATGAAACTCTCAGGAAATATAATATGAAAGGACATAGATCACATAATTTAAAAAGTTATATATTCCTTTCCACCATTGCAATTTACCTTTAGCATCTCCCAAAATAGCTGTGTAATTAGCAAAACAACTGTGTCATTAGTAAAATCAGTCATTAGAAAAAAAGCAGCCGTGTCATTAGCAAAAAGCAGTTGTGGCAATTCCATTTTACATCAGGTTCATCATTTTATCCCACGAGTCTACCAACATCTTAATATTCACTTAACTACAACTCCATCTATGAGTATATTAAACATATATAATCATACATATACATAGGAGCTATGAGTCGACCCCAGGAACCACATATAGGTAAGTACACCATTTAATAACACCTGGAAAAGGGAATAGCTCGACAGGATAAATGAAGTACATAATATCCTTAGGAAAGTATTGATGAACTGTGACCGTAATAAGACAAAAGTCACTGTACTTAGAAATATAACTAAACAGAGATAAACTGCGTAGCACATGAGACTGGAACTGAAAATAAATACTCGATAGATTTCCGCAGTGACTTATCATATAAATAAAGTGACAAGACTGAAAGACAGCAACACACTGTCAATATTATAAGTAGGTTTTCCTAGAACAGCGGAGGAAATATTCAACATAACCTACTTAAACCCACTTGGAAAGAGTGATCATAATCTATTAGAAATAACATTTGAAGGTAAATATGACTTATGAGATGAAATTATTAGAAAGGGGATTACAATAATTTTAAACAGAATTTTAGAAAAGTTAACTGGGTTAATATATTACAAGGGACAGATATAAATAATCAAAGATTTCTGTAATATATAAGGAAATGAAATTAAACAATTTGTTCGCAACAGAAATATAAGACAGAATAATTAAGAATAGAAGGTGTTAGAGAGCTATGGAACAAGAAGTTCTTGAAATCGTTATAGGAAGCCAGTCAAGAAATATGAGAGATTAAAAAAATCTGTAAATTTAAATACAAATGTAAGAAGAGAGAAAGCAATTTTAAAAAGGAAATAGTAGACCAGAGCAAGGTAGAACCGAAACCTTTACTCAAGTTTGTAAAAAGTGGTATAAACCTTGGTAATAAATACCGACAAGTTGGTTTAGAAAGACACGTAAGCAAACACTATAACATATTTATTAGAAAACGTTTCGGTCAAGGTCCCAGAACCGAAACGTTTTTTAATAAATATGTTATAGTGTTTGCTTTATAAAAAGTAAACGAAATGTTAATGGCAAAATACAAAGAATAAATGACAACAGAAAAATCAGTGAGGTAGAGGAGGAAATGTGCGAAACATTGAATAGAAAGTTTTAGATATCACAAAGATATTTTAGATGTAGGAGATTTTACTCCCAGACAGACAGTTGAACTCGAGGATATCGAAATAACTAAAGAGGAAGTAAAAAAAAATGTTACTCGATACTGATAAAAAAATCTTCAGAACCACACGAGATAATAACTTGGTTCTTAAAAGAATGTGTTAATGAGTTATGTTAGTCACTTTGGAAAAAAATAGGCTTACACAACAGGAAGTAAATTAACAAACTTACGTAAGATTGCACTTATTGTGGCTATGTTACAAAAGTGACAAGGAAGACCCTTTCAACTCTAGACAGGTTTTGTTGACAAGTGTTGTAATTTTTTTGGAAAGTCACTAAAGTGGATTCAACACTTAGAGAAGAATAATTGTATACGAATCCGTAAACAATTTGGTTTTCGGTCTACACATTTATGTCAAATTTGTTACTGAGTTAAGAAAACTATACAAGAAAGAATCGGACATGCAGACTGTAAGAAACAAAAAGGCACAATACCGTGACTGGAACAATACATAAATAACCCGCATATAGGAGAGAGGAGCTTAGGACAACGTTTTGGTCCGAACTGGACCGAAGCGTCGTGGTGTTACTTTGTAAATGGTCTAAGTCGGACCGAAATGTCGTCGTAAGTTCCTCTCTCCTATGTGCGGATTATTTATGTATATGTAAGATGTATTTATATAGATTCACGACTCCTTCCCTTCCCACCAGTCAGACTCCCAGCCAGTGAACACATGCATTATGGCCTATATAAATACGGTGCACCTCATTTGTGTCCGTGGTGATTAAGCTGCCAGAATTCTTTAGCCACCAATATCTTGTCTGGTTTACCTGTTAGGTTGGGAAAAATTCGTCAGAAAACAGAACAAGCGTTTCCTGACTCGCCACCGGAGCTTTTGGTCATCTTACCGAGGCCTTCCACTGGCTTACCCGTCCACGCCTTGAAAAATTAAGATTATTAGTAATCTATAAGCTAACATATTTTTTTTTATTATTATTCGCCGGTACTCTCCCGGCCCGAGTCTTCTCCAAGAGTGGTGACCTGGCCTTGGCTCCCTATCTGGGAAGTGTCTCGAGACCTAAGTCTCCCATGGGAGGAGGTACAAGTACCCCCTCATCTTTGGGACCAAGTGTCCCCAGGTCTAGCCACAGTCCCCGCCCTCATGGGGCTCGCAGGAAGAAGCTAGGCCTCTGGTCTGCCATCTGCTCCGCCCCAAAGGGGCTCGTGGGGATGGCAGTCTTGTGAGCTGCTGGTGGTATCAAGCTCAGGCGATTACTAACATATTTCTTCTGGTTTTCTATATAACATGTCTATATAACAAGGTCTGGTCACAGACCGGGCCGCGGGGGCGTTGACCCCCGAAACTCTCTCCAGGTAAACTCCAGGTAATGATATTGTAGTCTTATATTTTTACAATTGTGTAAAATGTTAAAATTCGTTGCTTGAAGAATATCGCTAATTTTTAATTTCAGACTCATATGACTTCATAATAATTTCTTACTCATCGAGTGGATAATTTGGCGCTCATCAGGTGGTTAATCTGGTGCTCATCGTGTGGATAATTTGATCATCGTGTGGATAATTTGCTCATCGTGTGGATAATTTGGTGCTCATCGTGTGGATAATCACACCCTTGACCACCACCACACTACCCTACCTTACGACCACACCCTCACTCATCACCACACCCTCTTGACCACCATCCCTCACCTTACTTTATCACTACTCTCTTGCTGCCTCCATAGTTTCTATTAAATCCTTTTCAGCTTGTATACCCTCCCTCACCTTTATACACCCTTTCTCACCATCACGCACTCTCACTACCACCACACACCATCCCTCACCATTACACACCATCAATCACTTCCTCGCACTCTGCTTCACCACCTCACACCTCTACGTTCTCCTTCACAACCTCACTTTTCATCACCTCCAATCCTGCATGATCTAGGCTGACCTCACCCCCTTCAATTACACCTCTTGCTCACTAACTTCTCAAACCTTCCCCATCCCTCCCTTCATACCAACACCACCCCAGCTCTCTGTCTTCCCCACTTGTACATGATCCAGGTTCTTCACCCCCACCCCCCTGTATGATGTAGTCTGGCCCTCCCTCATCATTACACTGGTCCCAGATCTTTGATAAGTTCTCCTCCCTCATAACTTCTGCTTCTACTCACATCAACGTCGGTCCGTCACCCCAAGATTCAATATTGATTTTTCTCCTTTTTCACTTTATTTCTGAGATTATGTTTGTTCCCTGTTTTTAGACACATTTTTACCAGACTGGAGAGTGTTGTATTTTATTTGTCAGTGTAAATCACCTGACTAGGGTCATTATAAGATGAGCCGTTCAATGATAGTTGCATTATGGCAGAGGTGCGGCAAAACATGCAAAATCTAAAAGAAAAAGTGCTAGCAGAATTGGCCCTTATTTTGGAGAGATAACTGGAAAAAAAAGTGTAGAGGTCTTCAGTAAGAAACTAAACCATTAACTGCGCCAAGTGCCATTTCAGTGACAATGATATTTGTGAAATTATACGAGATCAACAGAAACTTAGATTTGACAGTCTGAAAAATAACATGATTGCAAATAAATTGCAGAACGGAATTTATGCCTCACTTGTTACGGGTTTAAGCCCCACCCGTTCCATGATTTGAAGCACAACACGAAAGTAGAAGGCCCCAGACAACTTTTTCAAACACTGCTCACGAAATGCATACCTGATACAAACGTCGAATTTTCAAATGTTGAAAAATGTGATAAAATGTCTATGGCCCCAATCTTCGAATGTCACATTTGACAACTGTACAAAATACCACAGGCAAAGAACTCAGCGTACTTAGAGAAAGAGGATAAACACAGTCGAGACTCCGGAGACTGAGAGAGTTGTACTGCCAGAAGGATGCACTACATCAGTAACGAAGGCTACATCACACTACCATCACACATAAAACTATTAGAGATGACGCTAAGACGACATACTGCGAACTCCACAACCCAGAATAACATGGATTTTGAGAAGAAAGATCTTGACTCTCGTAGTTTGAAGACAATAAAATAACGGAGACACTGAATGGAAACAATGAAGTCATTGTGTACACAGATTTTGAAAAGACATGAGTGA
This sequence comes from Cherax quadricarinatus, assembly GCF_038502225.1. Taxonomy (NCBI): domain Eukaryota; kingdom Metazoa; phylum Arthropoda; class Malacostraca; order Decapoda; family Parastacidae; genus Cherax; species Cherax quadricarinatus. Next base: position 30,413,783 of record NC_091321.1, on the reverse strand, counting down.
TCATTAAATGGATGTAAATGAAGTTAATATGTTGCACCAGGATAGCTTAAGAAAGACGTAGTATAATTTCTAACAAGTAAATCAAAACAAAATCGAACAATGACAATACAAAAAGTTGAGAACCGCAAGGCATATATCCACTGGCTACTCTACTGTTTGTCATCTTCACAGCAGACATGGATAAATGCACAAACCATAGCTTTGTATAATGTATGAATTCTTCTTTAATTTTGTAGTTTTTTTTATTTTGTTTTTCTTGATTTTGTAGTTTTCTTTATTTTGTTTTTCTTAATTTTGTAGTTTTCTTATTCTCCTGTTGAGTGTTATTGACTATACAGACTAAGTGCGCCTAAAGCAATCTTGAGACTACGCTTCTCTGATTCAGAGTATGATGTACTTAATAAAAGCCAGTCTTGGGCGAAACGTTGTGACAAAAGTGGCTTGAATGCATTAAGTGTGTTCACCATCTGATCAGAATTAACACTGAAAAGTGTGGAATGTTGAATGGGCAGGTTTAGAGTTAACGATGAATTCTAATTAAGAATTTATTATTATAAATATTTAAAAAAAACTGTAACCGGCTATAAGTCATACACGCTAATACTTAATGCTGGGAACTATAGGTCGCTTATATTTTAAAGCAAGTATCAAATGTTCTCCATTCCTCTTGAGAAATATATGTCATCAAGATATCTGAGTCACTATGTCTCGAGGCTTGATTATTGGTAATTATTACGGCATATGTTATCTTATCACAGCAGTTATATACCAGAATATTAGCTAAACTGGTCATAGTTATGTACAGAAATGCGAATAAATATACATCACACAATGTAACCAGACAAAACAGATTCATAAAAAAAACACAGGCATCGTAAATGGAACTTTATGAGAGACTGCGAATGTGTTTTCTTTATATTCAAATAAAGTAATAGAAGATAATGGGGTATAAATTACCGGCCATCAGCAGCTGCTCTAAGCCACAGCTGAGTCGTAGTTCACAGCTTAAGAAGGTAAACAAACATGGCTTCAGTAATAAAGAATATCGCTATAATATTTCAAATTATAAGTAATATTATACAATGATTAATAGCTGGCCTTATTAAGACATTCAAGGCATAATACTTGTTTTTAACATATCACTTATAAGCTGTCACCACATTCTCTGTCCTAGTACAATACACAATATTTAAGCAGATACTAGGAAAAATTATCATCCGCCTCAGTATGACACACTGCACCTCAGCTACCAAAAAACTTATTTAATTCATCCCAGAACCCGCCAGCATCACTGAGTCACTTCTGCAGAAGATCCCTGTTCAAACACTTTCCACCATTACTTGCCAAAGACTGGCTTTGAAAGGGATGGTGGGTTTAATATCCTCCTGAAAAGGTATCAAAACACTAGATGTAATTCGGTTCCCTGTTCCTCAATGTAAGAGACTGGAACAGTGCAGAGTGCGGCATAAGATGATAATGCAGTTAAATATTAGCACTGAAGATTTGAAGGGAATCAGAAGAGACAATCACAAGTCATCACATGGTAAATTATGACACACACAGACGAAATCTAATTAAAACATTTTAAAGAGACCAAGAACACCAATATCTTAAAATATACAAGCACCTTAAGCTTCAAGCCGCTCAGATGTTGCATTATCAAATTATCAGCATAGAAAGCTTGAAGGTAATTAGTTAGACACTCAGAAACCAATGCATGAAAAGCAGTTTTCCAACTTTTAGTTTAAAAAAACAAGCAAATTGGTATCTACACCGTTCAAAATCAATGCAAACTTTTCTCTTAAAAAGAATAACCAGATTATAAGTAAGAAATAAACGGAAGTAAATAAGTAAGAAAGTTTTATGGAAGATTAGTTTACTTAAGATATAAATTTTTAACATTAATCTTGAGGTCACACAGATGTTATAAGCACATAAAAGAACATTAAAATTTATTTGGATAACCAAATAAAGTCAAACACTGAGCCTTATTTCTGATCCAAAAGATATTCCCCGATTATTTTTCAGAAACGAATTTGATTAATAATATTGACACACTAGAGCTGTGACGTCAACTCCAGCTGTCTCATCTCACCTCTACTCTGGTATATAAGGTCTGAAGATTGAGACACTTATGCAACATATGGGAATCTTTATTCAAGAAACGTTTCGATACACAATGGCTTCATCAGTCCAATACAGAGCAGAAAGGTGTAAGGAGAGGAGGAGTTTGAGGTAATCAGTCCCTCAGTCTGGAGTCGATGTGTTCAGTCCATTATCACAAATACAAGGTCTGGCTGGCCGCACGTACATACTTCAGACTCGAGGCTAACACCTGCCACCGAGGGTCACCGATTGATCACGTCAAAGTTACTTCTACTACAGTCTCAATTCTACTGATTCCTGTATTGAACTGAAGAAGCCAATTGTGCAGACGAAACGTTTCGGCAGTGAAGATCCCCTAGAGCTGTAAATGTGTTTCATTACTCAACTTGTCAACATTGTATACCAACACTGATACTCCTCACCTGAAACTTATACCAACACTGATACTCCTCACCTGAAACTTATACCAACACTGATACACCTCTCCTGAAACTTATACCAACACTGATAATCCTCTCCTGAAACTTATACCAACACTGATACTCCTCACCTGAAACTTATACCAACACTGATACTCCTCACCTGAAACTTATACCAACACTGATACACCTCTCCTGAAACTTATACCAACACTGATACTCCTCTCCTGAAACTTATACCAACACTGATACTCCTCTCCTGAAACTTATACCAACACTGATACTCCTCTCCTGAAACTTATACCAACACTGATACTCCTCTCCTGAAACTTATACCAACACTGATACTCCTCTCCTGAAACTTATACCAACACTGATACACCTCTCCTGAAACTTATGCCAACACTGATACACCTCTCCTGAAACTTATGCTAACACTGATACTCCTCTCCTGAAACTTATACCAACACTAATACTCCTCTCCTGAAACTTATACCAACACTGATACTCCTCTCGTGAAACTTATACCAACACTGATAATCCTCTCCTGAAACTTACACCAACACTGATACTCCTCTCCTGAAACTTATACAAACACTGATACTCCCCTCCTGAAACTTATACCAACACTGATACTCCTCTCCTGAAACTTACACCAACACTGATACTCCTCTCCTGAAACTTATACCAACACTGATACTCCTCTCGTGAAACTTACACCAACACTGATAATCCTCTCCTGAAACTTATACCAACACTGATACTCCTCTCCTGAAACTTATACCAACACTGATACTCCTCTCCTGAAACTTATACCAACACTGATACTCCTCTCCTGAAACTTATACCAACACTGATACTCCTCTCCTGAAACTTATACCAACACTGATACTCCTCTCCTGAAACTTATACCAACACTGATACTCCTCTCCTGAAACTTACACCAACACTGATATTCCTCTCCTGAAACTTTTACCAACACTTATACTCCTCTCCTGAAACTTTTACCAACACTGATACTCCTCTCCTGAAACTTATACCAACACTGATACTCCTCTCCTGAAACTTATACCAACTGATACTCCTCTCCTGAAACTTACACCAACACTGATATTCCTCTCCTGAAACTTTTACCAACACTGATACTCCTCTCCTGAAACTTATACCAACACTGATACTCCTCTCCTGAAAGTTACACACAACTCACTCTTATTCTTAACCTCACATTTTTTAAATTTAATAAAAACAAATCATACTCGTTCATTTGTTTTTATGTATATTCCTTTAGCTCACGTATTTTCAAGACACAAATGACATAAGACCTTATATTCCATCACTATTCATAATTTCTTGACCTCTTTTAGCCTTTCTGTCACACAGTGCTAGGACTGTTTTTTCTATATATAAAATTAACATTCATCTCTCTCACTGCATCCATCTTATGGTTTCCTGTTGATCACTGAGTGGGGAAGGGGTGTAAATCACTCTGGTTAATACCTTTTGTCCACTGTTACTTATTTCTTATACTAATAATTACTGCACTCACTTGTGTTCCAATTTCTCAGCTTCTTAAACCTCCACTGATTCCTTTTCATTAGTGCCACACCACCACCTTCTCTTTTTCTTTCTTCTCTCACAATGAGATACCGCTCTAGGAAAAATGCATTAGCTATCATTCCAGAAAGTTTTGTCCTTGCGACAGGTGGAACATTTGGATGTTCTTCTACTACCTAGTCTCTTAGTTCGCTTTTGTTTGTGATAAGACACTGATTCTTAATAGCATTCAATTTATGCTGGAACATCTGTTATTGGCGCTGACTTCTGAAAGGAGGGTGAGTGAGGAAGAATTTATGTAGATGCGATGAAAGGGGAAATAGGATGTAATATTGCTTGGAATTGCAGGGAGATGGTGAGAAGGGGAATGAAAATAAAAGGGGGAACAAAAGGGGAAGTAGCAGGATGGAAGTTATTCAGAATAGAAAGGACAAGAAGAAGCACTGAAAAATATCTAGGTGGAGGGAGACAGGAAATGAGTGGCAAATAAAAAAAAGCATGGAAAAGAAAGGAGATGTAGGGGGAGAGAGGAGAAAAAAAAAGTTGGAAAGAGGAATGGTGAATGAGATGGCCAAGTGAAGAGAAGGGAAAGGAGGGTTGCTAATTTCCATTCCTGTCTGCTGAATGTTACTTCAGGAAGTGATGGATGGGGATAGGAAGAAAAAGCGAGTTTGGAGGATGGGATGGGTAATTAAGCTAATATACAGTGGAAGAGAGGGGAAGTAGAAGGGTTATATTTTAGTGGAGGGAGAAGTTGGAGGAGGGAAGGAGGGAGGGAGGGAGGGAGGGAGGGGGAGAGAGGTTATTGGTTGTTACTAATGGTTGTTGGTTGTCAGTTTTTGATTCTCTGTAACTATTCTCTCTCTTCCACCTTTGGTCCAGTGGTTACTTTTTACTGCGTTTTCTGCTTCATCCATCTTTGCTTTCAAGTTTTCTTGTATATCTGATCACTTTCTTAAGATAGTTTGTCATGAATGTCTTATTGCGCCAGAATTAACATCATGTTTAGGTCATAATTCCTGAACTAAATAATCATATTCACCTGGCGCCTTTATTCTCTCATTCACTCAACAATTTACAAAGATATCACATTATTTTTCTTGCTCTGATCCTGCATCTTTTAACAATTCTTCTGTTTCTCTTCTTGACTTTTTCTTTAATTCATATCCCCTTTACTACTATCCTATTATAAATATAATCACACTCTTCCTCTCTGCTTTACATTTCACCATCCGTAGTCTCCCTTCACTTACATCATTTTCTTTCAGTTTTGTCTCTATATCAACATTTCGTATTTTTTTTTTCACACATATGTGAAAGATTTTTTTTTTCTGTTCCCAATTATCTTTTATTCTCCCCTTTCAGTATACACCCTAAGTAACTTCTCCCAATCATTTCACTTCCCTCTAAGAATGTCTGTGTATGTGTGTGCATGTGTGTGTGTGCATGTGTGTGTGTGTGTGTGTGTGTGTGTGTGTGTGTGTGTGTGTGTGTGTGTGTGTGTGTGTGTGTGTTCGTCCCCACCCTCACCACTTCCCTGGGAGGCCGTACATAATCATACAATCTCTATCTTCCTCAAGTACATGGTTTTGGCCGGTCTTCCCCTCCCTGCCGTCACACTGGGTGTCAGCAGGCTGCTTGACGCGCCTCTTGTCGTGCTGGCTGTTGACAGCTGCAGCTCCGGGGTAGTACTTGGCAAAGGGAGTAGTAGGTGATGATAGGTGGTGATAGGTTGGGCTAGGAGGAAGGACAGGTGATGATAGGTGGTGATAAGTGGAGTTAAGAAAAGGTGGTAGGTGAGGATATACGCGGCTAGTAGGTGGTATTTGTAAACAAGGTAAAATAAGTAGTGATAAGAAAAACGTGCTAGTAGGTGAGAGGCGGTAATAAGAGGAACTATCTAGTGGGTGAGAGGTGGTAATAAGAGGAACTATCTAGTGGGTGAGAGGTGGTAATAAGAGGAACTATCTAGTGGGTGAGAGGTGGTAATAAGAGGAACTATCTAGTGGGTGAGAGGTGGTAATAAGAGGAACTATCTAGTGGGTGAGAGGTGGTAATAAGAGGAACTATCTAGTGGGCGAGAGGTGGTAATAAGAGGAACTATCTAGTGGGTGAGAGGTGGTAATAAGAGGAACTAGCTAATGGATTAAAGAGGTGGTAGTGCAGCTAGTTTAAGGTTCAACATAAAGCCTGAGTGTTCAAGTAGTGTTTGAGGATTCAAAGTAACACTTATGGGCTCAGGGGGGTGTTTGAGGATTAAGGGTTCAAGGTGTTCTTGGGTTCAGGGTAAATGTTGAGGGTTCAAGACAGGACTTGAATTCTTACAGAGGAAACGAAGGGATGGTTCAAAGTTGGACTTGAGGGTTCAAGATGGTGCTTGTGGGCTCAAAATTGTACACGAGGGTTCGTTGTATTACATAAGGGTTCAATAGGATGTTTGAAGATTCAAGGTTGTACGTGAGGGTTCAATATGGTGCTCGAGTGTATTATTAATGGTTCAGCTTGGTGTTTGAGTGTTCAAGGTGGTACTTGGATATAGGTGTGGATCTTCCGAGTTCAAGGTGACGACTGAGGTTAAAGGTGGGGCTTGGGGGTTCAAGATTGTCCTTGTTGGTTCAAGATTGGTGCTTGAGAGTTCACGTTGCTTGGTAACATGGTAAAGGTCACATTTTGGGCGAAACGGTGTCAGTAAATAAACTGGAGACAATGGAAGACGAAGGAATCAGTCCCTCAGCCTTGAAGGTGAACATTAATCTTGACGAATCTGAAGCAGAGGCAGGAAGATGAACGCCTGTATACTTAAATCAAATGGGGTGCAGCAGCTGAAGGCATCATCACCGGTGGGCAGAATTCGCTTGTGCAAGCTGGGCATGCCCAAGAGTTGGGCCAGAGGTTGAAAAAAGTATCGACTACTGATAAATAAGACACATATGTAACGCCTGGGTAGCTTTGTTAAGACCGGTGAAGGTGTTGAAACTAGAGACAGTAGAAGGCGAGGTGATCAGTCTGTCAGCCTAGATGAAGATTTTCACTGTAACTTCATCAGTACTGTAATGAACACCTGATATTCCTCTGAGGAACTGACTACCTTGTCTTCTGTCTATAGTTTCAACAGGTTTAAATCTCTATGGAAATGATAAGGTCACTGGGTAGTAAAGGAACCGAAGTGTTGAATATTTGCACCAACGAAGCTTTCAGTGACCCAGGATTCCCAGGCTTAGGTAGCACACTATCAGCTCTCAAAGTGTCGCTGTTAACTAGGTTGAAGAATTACATCACTGACCACAACACGATACTCAATATGTTTCTAGATCCCCGATATAAGAATAACTTCATCACTGCCAGTGCAGACGAGTCATGTAAAACAACTTTCAAAAATACTAAGAATGTTCTTAAACGCAAGAAATATTCAGCAGCTCAGAACTTAAGATTGCAAGTGATCTACTAGCAGCATCAAGCAGCAATGAAATAAACCCGTTCCATGATTTGTTCGCAATCATGCTACAATTTCGCGAGTCATGAGCAATGAAATAAGAAACTTGGTCAACAGTTAGGTATGTTTAATTCCGAAACGTATCTTCCACACAGTAAGCTTCTTCGCCCTGAAGGATACTTGAAGTTTTCGAGGGTTAGCGCCGCTGAAGCCCTGTCTCAGACCAGGTCAACTGGTGGATTAAAGCCTGATTAAACAGGTTGTTACTGCTGGCCGCACAAAGTCCAGTGTATGAAGCACAATCCGGCTGGTCAGGAACGATTTCAGAGGATTTTTAGTGAAATAATTTCCCTTTTGCGCGAATGGTAATCGTTGTAAACTTGGGGACCTTTCACATTCGTCGACCTGTCTCTTACTGTATACATGGAGGCCCTACATTTTATTGGATGTAGTCTGCACCGTCTAAGTGATTACGGTGTGCAGATTTAGGACCAGTGACTCCAGGATTTTCCAAGTGTAAATAATAAATACGGTTGACAAGACCTCAAACGTTCTCAGTGAAGATTCTCTTTGTTTACCAGCTCGGCAGACTCTCGCCTTCCTTGAAGATGGACGTTTGTATACAGCAGAATTCCAGTCTGGAGAGAACAAGTGACGTGAAGAGTATCATTGGCTTAGTATCTCTAGTCTTGTTATCCAGGGTATCACTTTCCTTTTGGTAGCAATAGCAACATTGCTGTGATCCTTGAATGTAAGGTCTTCTAATATCATCATTCTCAAGTCTCTCACGTGAAAACTTTCACTCTTTTGAATTATTTGAGTTTGTCCAGTACTCCTATTCAGTCTATTTCCTCCACTGGAAGACCTAATTTATATATCTTTGAAGACTTCCTGTGAACAGAGGTGTGGCTATATACATAGAGGTAAAAATGATGCGATCAGTCCATCAGACTTGAAGTAGTTATTTCCTCATCCATGAAGAATGTTCAACTTCGTAGTCTTGAACATTGCTCAAGACTATGAAGATGAACACTTCTCATGGGACTGACCACCTCTCAACTACTTGTTCAATGCTGTTGAACTGACCACATCATCTAAACCTCTCCGCTGCTTCTACTGTCTTAATATTTAGTCACCTTTCTATCCGGCTAAAGAAGCCTACTGAGTGAGCGAAACATTTCAGAAATAAAGATACCTAACTGTGGCACAAGTCTTACTCTTCTAATTGTCAATAGCGTCTGCCATAATTATAACGAAGTAACAACGAGCCTAATAGAGAAAGAATGTCACAAGGCTGAAATAACTTAACAAGTTTGATTTTGATGTTATGAGGAATTTGTACCCAGCATTCCCAGCAAGAACAGGTCACAGACACCTGCCTCACCATCATTTTTTAAATCACATAAAAACAATCAAAAACAAACGCGTTGGTATTCGTAATACCACAAATACAAACACAGAAATGGACAAATATATAACAAAGGCGTTATTGACTACCTGAAGGTCGTTCGGGGGGGGGGTCAACGCCCCCGCAGCCCAGTCCTTGACCAAGCCTCCCTGTGGATCAGGGCCTGATCAACCAGGCTGTTACTGCTGGCCGAACGTAATCCAACATAGAAAATCCACTAGAGTCATTGAGAGAAAATATAACAGTTCTTGCATCTCTGGTAATTCTACCCAGTTACTCTGCCATAGAGATTGATTACCACTGGAGGAACGTCAACTCTACTCACAGATCAACTTCCGAAAATGGGAAGATGTTGATTTTCCTCAATTTCAATTTGAGATTTTTTAATTTTAGATATCAATGTTTGTATATTGTTTATTTTTAATTTCAGGCATTACAATATTGTATTTTTTCAGTGTGTTTCTAGAATCAAAGTTATAGAAATAAACTGTATTCTGGAAGTTTATCAGTTAATTCAGATAGATAGATAGATAGATAGAGAGATAGAGAGATAGAGAGATAGAGAGATAGAGAGATAGAGAGATAGAGAGATAGAGATAGAGATAGAGATAGAGATAGAGAGAGAGAGAGAGAGAGAGAGAGAGAGAGAGAGAGAGAGAGAGACTGTTGTTTAACTTCTGCAAAATAATTTTAGAGTTAGACTAACTTTTTTTTCACTTTTCAAAATGTTATTTTAAAACTTAAAATATATTATCAGAGTGTTGGATGTTTTAGTTTCATGTTTAACATGAAATTATTCAGGCTTTTATTTACGTGACAAATTTGTGGTTATATCTTCATCAGATTATTAAAAACGCAGAGTCAGATTTGTTTCTCAGTTTGCAAGGTTCAGGGGGAGCCTGTGTAATTAATAATAACATTGGTTTCTCGAAGAAATAAAGTTAGTGGAGAAATTTTCTCCAAGAGGGGGAGGGGTATCAGCCCCTTTCAACCCTTTCAGCCATTTTCAGGAATGGCGTCTTGCTTGCTTCCGCATCAACACTTTTAATTGAAAGCATCTGACCAGCGTGTGTCATAGATCATGCCACTTCCTTGCAAGAGACCAATGTTGCAGCTAGGGTGGGTTAATGAGAGACAAATCTCCTATTTAAGCAGGACAATTAAGGAAAATCCTGCACCCACTTTATTACCATGTTTAAGATATTGTACTCTGATGTTTATGGCCAGACAACAAGAAATTAAGTATTCTGCATTTCTTCCTGTAGAAGTTTGGCAAGCAAGGGAAAACTGCTAGTATCAACATTTCTCTTGTGGATGGCATGCTAGGGACAAGCCAGGGCCGGCGAGAGGCGTCATAGCTCAGATTGCAATAAGACAGAGAACGAGGAAGTGTTACGTGTGCACTGACCTTAACAAAGTAAGTAACAGTGCGTCCTCAACTATATGGACAATCTCCATCATCACAATAGAAATATTAAAAAGAAGCGTACGCAGCTTCTTATAGAGACATTATTGTGAGATGAACAAATCGTTTAGTGACAGTGCGAGTGTTACAAATTTCCAGACTGAGTGAAGGACGTGTCACATTCCTCAAAGACACTATTCTTCAATCAAGACACCGGATACCAGGGTGAATTAAGTGTCCGATACAAATACCCAGATAAGTCTACTTAGACGTATTGTGGTGCAATCGACTGCACAGTTGAGAACTAATGTATGATCTAGGTAGATTACCATAAACCCGGTAACGGGCCCACCAAGCAAGTAGGTAACTTCAGCACCCGGTTTCTGAGATATGCTGAATAACAACCCTTTGGGTTAATCATATAATTACACCATCTTTTTCACACAGCCCGAGGGAATGTATACAACTGCTCAGTACACGTCCTTGGAGGCGGCTGCGAGGGCGAGAGTTGTCATTCAAGCGAAGTTGCCATCTCCAGTTCACATTATCTTTGACTTAGCTTGTTACATTTCCCTACAAGTTATTTAAAATTTAACTTCCCCGGGTTATTTAAAACCTGCTGAGAGACATTATAAAAAGTATTGGTATAGTGGTGTTGCTGAGGTTAGCGGTGCTACTGAGGTAAGTGGTGTTGCTGAGGTTAGTGGTGTTGCTGAGGTTAGTGCTGCTGCTGAGGTAAGTGGTGTTGCTGAGGTAAGTGGTGTTGCTGAGGTTAGAGGTACTGCAGAGGTTAGAGGTGCTGCAGAGGTTAGAGGTGCTGCAGAGGTTAGAGGTGCTGCAGAGGTTAGAGGTGCTGCAGAGGTTAGTGGTGTTGCCGAGGTTATTAGTGTTGAGGCCAGTGGTGGTGTTGAGGTCAGTGGTGTTGCTGGGGTTAGTAGTGTTGCTGAGGATAGTGGTGCTGCTGAGGGTGGTGTTGCTGAGAGTGGTGCTGCTGAGAGTGGTGCTACTGAGGCTAGTGTTGCTGAGATTAGTGGTGTTGCTGAGAGTGATGGTGCTGAGGTTAGTGGTGCTACTGAGGTTAGTGTTGCTGGAGAGAGTGGTGCTGCTGAGGTTAGTGTTGCCGAGGTTAGTGCTGATGTTGGTGTAGTGGCATTGCTGAATGTAGTAGTGTTGCTGAGTGTAGTAGTGTTGCTGAGTGTAGTGGTGTTGCTGAGTGGTGGTGTTGCTGAGTGTAGTGGTGTTGCTGAGTGGTGGTGTTGCTGAGTGTAGTAGTTTTGCTGAGTGTAGTAGTGTTGCTGAGTGTAGTGGTGTTGCTGAGTGGTGGTGTTGCTGAGTGGTGGTGTTGCTGAGTGGTGGTGTTGCTGAGTGGTGGTGTTGCTGAGTGTAGTGGTGTTGCTGAGTGTAGTGGTGTTGCTGAGTGGTGGTGTTGCTGAGTGTAGTAGTGTTGCTGAGTGTAGTGGTGTTGCTGAGTGTAGTGGTGTTGCTGAGTGGTGGTGTTGCTGAGTGTAGTGGTGTTGCTGAGTGTAGTGGTGTTGCTGAGTGGTGGTGTTGCTGAGTGTAGTAGTGTTGCTGAGTGTAGTAGTGTTGCTGAGTGTAGTAGTGTTGCTGAGTGTAGTGGTGTTGCTGAGTGGTGGTGTTGCTGAGTGTAGTAGTGTTGCTGAGTGTAGTGGTGTTGCTGAGTGTAGTGGTGTTGCTGAGTGGTGGTGTTGCTGAGTGTAGTAGTGTTGCTGAGTGTAGTGGTGTTGCTGAGTGTAGTGGTGTTGCTGAGTGTAGTGGTGTTGCTGAGTGGTGTTGCTGAGTGTAGTGGTGTTGCTGAGTGTAGTGGTGCCGAGTGTAGTGGTGCCGAGTGTAGTGGTTATTACTAACAAAGGTAATGGATGGCCTGTGAGACCTGGTTGTAATGGGAATTAGAGCAGTAGGCTACAATGTATATTTTGCCTTCACCCACTATACATGCAGGTTTCTACACTATGTACAATATGTACAGATAGAATAATAAGTGTACACGACGGTGATAGATGTCAAAGGAGAAGCTAGAGAGAGTGCACCGTATTCAACCAGCAGCTAGGCAAGTCTGCCAATGCTTACTGCAAGTGAACCACATTGCTTCAGCTTTGGTGGGCTTGCCTGTGACTGGTTAATGAACCAAGGTACACTACTGATCGCTAAACCCTTAGCACCTGGGTACCCTTAGCACGGGAACCCTATTGATCGTTAAACCCTTAGCACCCAGCTCGCTGGTTGGGAGGCAGCCTATATAGGAGTGTGACATACACCGAATAGCAACATTCTCTTTGCATGCCACAGTGGTAGTGGTGGTGGTGGTGGTGGTGCTGCTGCTGCTGACTGTATTGGTGTTACTTAAAGTAGTGGCGTTGCTGGTGCCGAGTGTGGATGTGGTGCTGACTGTGGTGGTGCCGAATGCTGTGTTGCTGCTTAGCACCAAGAACAGCATCTGTGCTTTCCAATGTGTTGTGCTGGCAGCCTCCCTCATCTCTCTTCTCTCTCTCCTCACCCAGAGCAGCATCCGTGCCATGATGGATGGACTCTCTTTATCTTACTGCTAATACTGGGGTGCCTGATGGTTGTGTTCTTGTTCCTAAACTGTTTTGAGTTACGTTTTAATGCCCTTTTTAGTGGCCCGAGATAAAGAGTATTCATATGCAGGTGACAAGTCTGTAGTAACTAATCTCATCCAAACTCAACGTCCTTGTAGTATTCTCAACTCTCACGGACTCAGCCTCCCGGTACTCTCAACTCTCACGGAATCATCTTCCACATCAGCTTACTTGAGCTCAACCTCTAAATGCTTTTAACACTCATTTCAGACAAGCCACACTGTGTTCATTACTCGCATTAACAGTCTCGTGAAAGAATGCACTGAAGAACTGTTGCAAGAGTTAAACAAAGCGAAGAGGGACTGAAAGCCATGAGAGTTTATAAGATTCTTGGTATCGCATCTCATCGGTTACTTCTGACAAGTCTGAAGACGTTCATTATGCCATAACTAAAGGCCTACTTTGTTGGGGGTCACACTGTGGTCCCTGCCAAATATCTAAGGAGCGACACCCAGTTTCAAAAGTGTTTTCCTTCTTGCAGTAGAAATGGCAGCAGTAGTTCTGAAATCCACAACAAGAGGATGTGTACGAACACTATTAACCTCAAATGTGCCTTGTGCTCGCAGTGTTATACTTAGTCTCCTTCCAATATCCGCTGAGCAAGGTGGCAATGAAAGGCAGCGAGAATGACAATGCACATATCAGAAACAGTTCAATACATCTTCTGTAGATCCTACCTTTTCTTCTTTGCCTAGTACCAGCAATGATATATCAACTCTCGCAACTCCTGCAATTGTGTATGGACAAGCAGATTCAATATTCCTCTTCTTGGTTAACTTCAGCCTCAAACGGCAGGACAGACATTCATCCCACTGAGCTCATCTGTCAACTCTGACTGACAAATAAAAACATCAATGACGATAGCTGTAGCAGAGATATTAACAGGTGATGTTTCTTTAAATGTCCATTGATATTTTACAATGTAATTTTATTACACCAAGGTAACATGCAGGGCAGATTTCCTAATTCTACTTCATCACGTAATGTTCCTGCTTCCCACGATAGGAATGAGCATCTGAAGACCACTCCGACTCCATCACATAAAATTTTCTCTATCAACGATGTCATCTGCCAAGGTCACAAAATGAATTGCCTTGTGCACCAACATCGCTGCCTCACGAAACTCCTCGGGGTGAGGCGCCTCAGGTAACTGTAAATGGTAAAGTACCTCTAGTCAACTCCATTAACGTCGCTACCCATCTACCAACGGTGACTCAAGAAAACGAAACTGGGGGAAGGCTCTCTTGACCTATATAAGGACATAAATACTTCCCAGTCACTTGAGCCTCAAGACATTGTTCAAACGATACCAGTCTCAACTTCATGTTTACATCCATCGGTGTTGTTCCCTAGTAGCACCAATGACACTCCGCTGTATCACCGATATCAGATGCCGTACCATCGGTAAATTACGATAATGACCACTTATGTTACGTTTAACTTTTACGATCCAGACTGCTCGCAGATGAGCCCAGAACAAATTTATACAAGGTTACTAAATAACACCGTTAAATATAAACGCTGTGCTGGCATGGAAAAGGATACCGCAGGACTAACAGAATTGACGGATGAACTGAATAAACCCGATGAATTCTACCACGTCTCTTACCTAGATAAAAGAAATGGTACTAAAATACCATGAATCAGGTGTTGAAAACCCAGATGTATACACGTTTAAGTACATGTTCTGCTATTATACGTATGTATGAACATTGGCACCTGGTATATGTACAACTTTTGTGCATGTTAGTCTGTACTTGCAATTAACAAAATATACAAGTTCAACAGCGCACATGTGTGTATATATGATCTGTGTATACATATGTAGGAGCGTCGCAACCTGCTATATGTACAGGGTGTTTTAAAACAATGAACCCAGTTGCAAAACAGTATATATCACGGTCGGGTCCATTTTGAAACACCTTGTACATATTTCACTTACAATTTTCTTTGTCATACATAACTATACTTTACGTTGCACATCTTAGTGGATGGGTCACTAGTCGATTTCTACCCCTCTTCCTGTATGCCCAACACCTACTTCAGTAATTTTCTATGCTTTTGAAATCTCCCTACCTCTCTCTCCTTACCACATCCCATGGTCACTAATCATTCTATAAAAGACAAGACAGGTGAGTTTAGGTAAGCCCCTGTGGGGTGAGCAGGGAAGATGGGACAGGCGAAGAATAGTGTTGGAGAGGAGTGTCCACAGTCGTAGAGAAAGTGCTAGGGCTAACGCTTGTGGGAGCGACTGGAGAATCAGGAGAAGCAGGCTGTGTCCATCGGTTTTGTGGTAGTAGGAGACCTTGAGTCTTGAGAAGCTGGCAGGAGGCTAGGTCGCAGGAGGCTAGGTCGCAGGAGGGCAGGCAAGTAGGAACATCAGAGTTCAGCTCGCTGATGGGTGTTAATGGAGTGATTAAGGAGACAGGGTTGTAGTGGAGCCATTTTAATATTTGTTGAAGCTGCTCCTGCTCCTTGCTACTGGCAAAACACAGTCGCTCTACTCTCAAGAAATCTCCCTTCGATTCCCACTGGGGAGGGGAACCTGTACCCATTGAATTCACCTGTACTAATGTCCACGTTGTCCCATCGCGTCAAAATAACGCCATCAAGTCCGGTAGTCAACGATGTTTCCAAGCTTGCTTTTGCAGCCGCCCTTAAGAGCGGCTTGCAAATCAAGTTCTGCACTAGTGACGAGAAAGCCGACAAACTGCACACTTCCACTGCCCTGAAAACTCTCCAAGAAAGAGGTTTTACAATATCTAATTCTCCATACATGAAGGCGAACCATTGTTTTCGTTAGACGACTCGACAGAATCGACACGGCCATTAAGCACTGTAGAACTCAAGACATTCATCGAGGACCAGAATGCCTGGGTCACAGTGGATACCGTTACCAAAATACCAAATGACTCCATCATTAAAATCACGTTCACAGACACTGCAATTGCCGCCCAAGCCATTGCTGACGGACTGGCCCTCTCTTTCACCATATTCACCTGAACCAAGTCGAACCTGAGCGTTTCAAACATATCTGCCCATGCTGGACTTGCTACTCATTTAACCACGCTACAAAGAACTGTGGAAGTGAAGGACATGACTATAAACCCTGCACCACTACTAACTCCACCCCAACATGCTTAAACTGTAAGGGTGCCCATCATACCCTTGTAGCCAAGTGCCCTAAGAGAAAAGAAGTTATGACCAAGTAAATAAGTACTTCTCTAGATCACCTACCTATGCTGCAGTCACGAAACAT
Source organism: Cherax quadricarinatus (assembly GCF_038502225.1). Lineage (NCBI taxonomy): Eukaryota > Metazoa > Arthropoda > Malacostraca > Decapoda > Parastacidae > Cherax > Cherax quadricarinatus. The sequence continues at coordinate 30,397,581 of NC_091321.1, read as the reverse complement.
CAGTCTGACACTCCTAAGATTCTTCAAACCACTCAAACCTCTCCACCCTGCAACTCTCTCCACTCCCTGACGGCGCTTCTTCCAAGGTGCTGTACTGCATGATGTATGCACACCTTGCAAATGCAGCCAACCTCGGCACTTTCAGCACCACCACAAACGAACTATTCCGTCTCAACAACATGCCTGCCTTCAATTTCCCTGTCTCCACACCTTCAGCCGCACCTGCAGACCTGTCTCCTTCTGCCCAAGCAACTGTTCCTGAAACTTCTACAACCACCTCCACCGCCGACAACGCGGATTATTCTGCCTCCCTCACCGCTTCCCAGGCCTCTTAACCTGATGATACACCACCAATACACCTCTCCACTGATCCTGCTGACCCACAGTCACCTGCCAGCACCATTGTAGATTCGCCCACTGAATCCACTTCCGAAGAAGATATTGATGACTCCAGTACATCCTCATGGGAAAATATTACTTTCTACACTTCTCTATCAAATGGTGACACGATAACCTGCACTGAGCTCCACAAAGCCCTCGGTGCTGAAACTGTCAAGTTTGCCTGCGAGCCACCAGCCAGGTACGCATGAAGAAAAAAGCTAGTATCTCGGTCGTTGTGCGAGAAAGAAGGAGCCACTCTAAGATAACTCCAGCACCCGAACATTCATTGAGCTTTGGACCAACTCAGTCAAGAAAGCCAAGAGCTATAGCTCAATATTCTCAAAAGTTTGCTTGAGATGTAGGCTGTTATCCTCAAGAGGCTCGGGAGCTGTAACTTAAAACATTCGAAATATCAGGAAATAAAGCCTAATACACTGAAGGGAGGAATTAGCTATAACTGTAACAGCCTCAAGACACCAAAAATCTCTCTCGGTAACCTCAAGAAGACAGAGTTGTACTGAAACACAGTAAATGCAAAAGAAGCTATATCTCAACGCTTCCAAGAGACCCGGAAGCTGTAGTTCAGCATCTTCAAAGTGGCCCAGGAGCTGTACATTAACACTGAAGAGGTCCAGGCGTTGCACCTCTGTCATACAAGCAAAGGAGTTGTTGCCCATCAACACCGTCAGGAGGCTCAAGTGCACACACTCAACCATTTTCAGCAACTCAGGAGCTGTAGCTTAACGTTCTAGAGAAATCAAGAGGCTATAGTACAACTTGTTCGACAGGCCCAGGAGCTGTAGCTCAACATAAGAGAATGATGAGCTATACAGAAGCTCAGAATCTATAAGAAACTTAATTGAAGCGTAACACTCATGATGCCTGAAATGTGAGCTCAAATAGCACTGCCATACCGTCAGTGAACCTGATGAAAGACATGAGTAATCTCACCACTAAACTGGGTAACCTGTCTTCATTAGCTTTAAAAGAAAAGCTTGAGCATATACTAAGGTAAGAATTAACAAAATGCTAATTATTATTATTTTTATTATTATTATATTCTAAAGGAAGTGTTAAGCCCGTGTGGGTCACACCGAAACAAAATTAAGGAAATAATATATAGCAAACAAAAATCCCTGGGGACAAGATGAGTAAGAAGGCAGAACAAAGACGCAAAGGATCGTTAATTATGAACGGACATTTACAAATGTAATGTCATTAGCGTTACCTCCACCCCCTACCATCCATGTTAATTGTCTAGGAATTAATATATTCCGATGACCCTGAGGTCCAGCGCCTGAGAACTGTGACCAGCAACCAGGTATATATTCCATTGAGTCTAAGTCTTGCAATTACCTAGTCGTAGCTGCAGGGGCAGAGATATACTGGTGGTGTTTCTTGTGTGAGAACTGTGACCAACCACCAGGTGCACCCAAGTTTAAAAATCATAATACTTTGACTGAAACGATTCAGAACTAAAAAACAATTTGAAGACGATATTTTCGTTCCTTCCTTGTCCATTATCAAGTGGGAGAGAAAATTGAAGAGAGACAGAAGCCGGGCTCTTGTGTACATATTTTATCACCAGACGAGGAGAATCAACCAGCACTTCCTCACCATTAATAAAACAAACTAGCATTCCCAAAACAATGCTAAGGATCCAAGACAGGGGTTCCAGTTCATTAGCGTTATTTAGAATTGACGTAATTTTAATCTTTAGAATGAAGACTAGATCCGTTTCCTAAAATATACGGTCTTTCACCTCTATAAGGCTGTCAAGGATGAAACATCTGCATATAAAGTAGATGTACTATATTTCAGTCGCTGCGTAATCTGAGAAAGGCATCCCCGTATTGCATAACCCCAGTCCTCTCCCCTTCAATGCAAGCGACTAAAATAGTGCAGTGTGCGGTAAAAGTTAGCAATGTAGCTAAATATCAGCGTCGAAAATTTGAAGTGAATTAAAAGTGGGATTTATAATCCACCATATGGAAAAACAATACCCCCACCCCCATCCTCAATTATTTCAATGAAAATGACAAAATAGGATACGCAGGGCTCAACTTTAATTCAAACCATCCACTAATAAATACAGGTTTTGAAGCTAAACTGAAGAGGTATTCTCTTGTTTTCTCAGAGAACAAAGTCGTAAAATGCACTAGTAAATTAAGCTTGAAGCCGCCCAGGAGTTGCCTTATAAAGTTACCATCAACGACAGGCTGAAAGTAATAGAAATGAAGCACTCGGAAATTACTGCATGTAAAACAGTATTTCAATTTTCCCTGCTCCCTTCAAAAAACAAAATGGGAAATACTAAAGCAAAAATCAATCCAAACTTGTTGGTAAGAGTGACCGTCTTTAAAGTAATCAAATAAATGAGCAAATTTTAAGTTTAGAGCACATAAATATTTTACAGTGATCTTAAGTATCTGTGAGTTGCTTAACTTCACCAAAGTCAAAGGAGGAAGACCCACTTATATAACCCTCAAATATAACTTGTCAAAAAACGTCACGGCGCCGGATTCGAATACAGCGAAGCAACTTTCCGTGGGCAGGCAATGGCAGGTTGATGTGGAGCGCCCAGGGTTACTGATAGACAGGGCTGCATCCACACAGATTGGGTTAGGCTGAAGTGGACAGAACAGAGCCTTGCATAAACAGGACAAGATTGTTATGGACAGAAATCACAAAGCCAGAATCAGATTAACACGGACTGGGCTTAGGTTACATGAGCGAACAGAGCTTATATGATCTGGACTTCTATATATCACATGTGAGTTAAGAATTATTTATTGACTGACCTACAAACATCTAAATACGTCATGAATTAACGATTATAGTATTTACAGAGTTCCGGGACCTGGAGACCTTCAGACAGCAAGCGTTCTACTTAAGACAAACACACATGAAAAACTTGGTGAAAATTATTTATGCACAGGGAGATATGTAACAAAAACGAAACTAAAGAATAACTAGATTCTAGAAAACGTAAGGTTACCCACTCCTCCTTAATTAACGACTCATGAAATCGTAATGACACGACTGCAAAAAAAAAAAAAAAAAAAAAACATACCACGGGTGGGAATAGAACCCGCGGTCAGAGAGTCATAAAACTCCTTAATTATTTTTATGGCCTTCAAAAACACAATTTTCCTTATGTTTGATGTGGGAGTCGGTGAAGCTGCTTTGTGTGATTATCAGTGTTTGGTTTCGTAACGCACAGGTGGAGTTGTTGCAACAATGATTTTAAATATGATGCGAGTACTTAAAATACTATTTCATATGTGCATGGGAAAAGCCATCCTAACAAACAGTAACTCCCAAGTAATAGTAACTCCAGCTCCACTAAAATGAAACCTTTGAAGATTCTGTAGCTACTAATCCCACACTGGTATACTTGACGTTATCATCGTCACCTTAATGTTCTCTCTCTTCCTAGACTGACAGATTTCATTTCCTGTTCTATAAAAATCCATTGTGATGGAATATTATAAGGAATATGATAATATCTTGTTTGGAACAGATGCCATTGACTCAATTCTTAAAAATAAACTAGACAGTTTGAAAGGATGGAACAACAAAAACAATCTACACTCCCAAGTGGTAGAGTCTGCTCAGACTAACACTTTTACTAAAATGTCTCAGTCTCCTGAGGTTGATATTCACAAAAGTACTCAACCTTACTCTAGAGGACGAACAGCGGGTCCAAGTTAAATTTCCAGACAGACAAAAATGTATTGTCGTCCGCAAGGCATCACTGCCTGTACTCCCTGCTTTCATGTCTTCATGTGTGGCACCCAGTGAACTTGTAGAAGCGATTCTTCCTGAGCACTTTAGGGTGAATGTTGGGGTTCATGATCAAAAATTCATTGATGGGGCCAGGATCAGGGATAACCTAACAGGCTCTTCAACCAGACCTGCTTACCCCAACAGTTACAGTCACACTGAGATGGCCCAACAGTGGAGAATATAGCTTCAATAATGCCTGTGTGTGTGTCGTGGAAGGAACAAAACTCGCCTCCTGGCAGTGAGAGCTCCTTATGTGAGGAATTTTCTGTTGGCTGTCTGCAAATCCTTCCTTGGTACGTGCCTCGATTTGCAGACCATCCACTATAGTAGTGCCATTCACTCTGTCGCCATTATCCACGCCGAACACAGGTGCATCTGCGGTACGGCAGTGATTCGGATACTATGGTTTTGTTTATCATAAATCTGAGGCATGAAGAGGTCAACAATATTATGAGAAGCAGCCTTCCAACTAGATGCCCAGTAATAAGGAAACCACCTTAACTATGCAGATCCAATGACAACAAAAAACATTCAGATCAAACTACCTTTCAACCCTAGACAGACTGCAAGAAGGTAGTGTGGAACTCCACATGCACATTCGAGTGAATGGAGAGTTGAAACGTGTTACTGACAGGTAGCAGCTCAAGCGCTTTACGACTGAGCTACGAGGCTTACACATAGGAAGGTTCCACAGACAGCACTTCCATGGAATGTCTGACTGAGAAGTCACCTTGTATCTCTTCCCACAGTCACAGTAGCTACCATAATGCTTCTCTTCCCACAGTCACAGTAGCTACCATAATGATTCTCTTCCCACAGTCACAGTAGCTACCATAGTACTCCTCTTCCCACAGTCACAGTAGCTATCATAGTACTTCTCTTCCCACAGTCACAATAACTACCACAGTGCTTCTCTTCCCACAGTCACAGTAGCTACCATAGTGCTTCTCTTCCCACAGTCACAGTAGCTACCATAATGCTTCTCTTCCCACAGCCACAGTAGCTACCATAGTGCTTCTCTTCTCACAACCAGAGTAGCTACCATAATGCTTCTCTTCCCACAGTCACAGTAGCTACCATAATGCTTGTTAGGTAAGACACATATGCAACAGTTAGGTATCTTTATTTCGAAATAAAGATACCTAACTGTTGCATATGTGTCTTACCTAACAACCTGTCGGTATTTTATACCATTTTATTGTTCAACCATAATGCTTCTCTTCCCACAGTCACAGTAGCTACCATAATGCTTCTCTTCCCACAGCCACAGTAACTACCATAATGCTTCTCTTCCCACAGCCACAGTACTACCATAATGCTTCTCTTCCCAGTCACAGTAGCTATCATAATGCTTCTCTTCCCACAGCCACAGTAGCTACCATAGTGCTTCTCTTCCCACAGCCACAGTAGCTACCATAACGCTTCTCTTCCCACGGCCACAGTAGCTACCATAGTGCTTCTCTTCCCACAGCCACAGTAGCTACCATAGTGCTTCTCTTCCCACAGCCACAGTAGCTACCATAATGTTTCTCTTCCCACAACCACAGTAGCTACCATAGTACTCCTCTTCCCACAGTCACAGTAGCTACCATAATGCTTCTCTTCCCACAGTCACAGTAGCTACCATAGTACTTCTCTTCCCACAGTCAAAGTAACTACCATAGTGCTTCTCTTCCCACAGTCACAGTAGCTACCATAATGCTTCTCTCCCCAGTCACAGTAGCTACCATAATGATTCTATTCCCACAGTCACGGTAGCTACCATAGTATTTCTCTTTCCACAGTCACAGTAGCTACCATAGTACTCTTCCCACAGTCACAGTAGCTACCATAGTACTTCTCTTCCTACAGTCACAGTAGCTACCATAGTACTTCTCTTCCCAGTCACAGTAGCTACCATAATGCTTCTCTTCCCACAGTCACAGTAGCTACCATAATGCTTCTCTTCCCACAGCCACAGTAGCTACCATAATGCTTCTCTTCCCACAGTTACAGTAGCTACCATAGTGGTTCTCTTCCCACAGTCACAGTAGCTACCACAGTGCTTCTCTTCCCACAGTCACAGTAGCTACCATAATGCTTCTCTTCCCAGTCACAGTAGCTACCATAATGCTTCTCTTCCCACAGTAGCTACCATAATGCTTCTCTTCCCACAGCCACAGTAGCTACCACAGTACTTCTCTTCCCACAGTCACAGTAGCTACCATAATGCTTCTATTCCCAAAGTCACAGTAGCTACCATAATGCTTCTCTTCCCACAGTCACAGTAGCTACCATAATGCTTCTCTTCCCACAGTCACAGAAGCTATCACAGTATTTCTCTTCCCACAGTCACAGTAGCTACCATAATGCTTCTCTTCCCACAGTCACAGTAGCTACCATAATGCTTCTCTTCCCACAGTCACAGTAGCTACCATAATACTTCTCTTCCCATAGTCACAGTAGCTACCATAGTGCTTCTCTTCCCACAGTCACAGTAGCTACCATAATGCTTCTTTTCCCACAGCCACAGTAGCTACCATAGTGCTTCTCTTCCCACAACCAGAGTAGCTACCATAATGCTTGTTAGGTAAGACACATATGCAACAGTTAGGTATCTTTATTTCGAAATAAAGATACCTAACTGTTGCATATGTGTCTTACCTAACAACCTGTCGGTATTTTATACCATTTTATTGTTCAACCATAATGCTTCTCTTCCCACAGTCACAGTAGCTACCATAATGCTTCTCTTCCCATAGTCACAGTAGCTACCAAAATGCTTCTCTTCCCACAGCCACAGTAACTACCATAATGCTTCTCTTCCCATAGCCACAGTAACTACCATAATGCTTCTCTTCCCACAGCCACAGTAGCTACCATAACGCTTCTCTTCCCACGGCCACAGTAGCTACCATAGTGCTTCTCTTCTCACAGCCACAGTAGCTACCATAGTGCTTCTCTTCCCACAGCCACAGTAGCTACCATAATGTTTCTCTTCCCACAGCCACAGTAGCTACCATAATGCTTCTCTTCCCACAGCCACAGTAGCTACCATAATGCTTCTCTTCCCACAGCCACAGTAGCTACCATAATGCTTCTCTTCCCACAGCCACAGTAGCTACCATAATGCTTCTCTTCCCACAGCCACAGTAGCTACCATAATGCTTCTCTTCCCACAGCCACAGTAGCTACCATAATGCTTCTCTTCCCACAGCCACAGTAGCTACCATAATGCTTCTCTTCCCATAGCCACAGTAGCTACCATAATGCTTCTCTTCCCACAGCCACAGTAGCTACCATAGTGCTTCTCTTCAAAACCCTTCAAAGCCATGTAACATATCTTCAATTTATAGACTATGTCTTCGTGGGGATGATAATGGATATTCTATAAAAGCTTCTGTGGCTGTGGGAAGGAATAATTGAGTCACAGCTGGTGACCTCTGACACAGACTCGCCTCAGAGGTATTGTCTGTAAAACCTTCTTGTTTGTAAGTCTCGCAGCTCAGTGGTACAGTGCTGGACCTGCTGTCTGTCAGGACCATGGTTCGAGTCCTGTTCATTCTTGTGTTCATTCATAGGACTTACCTATCACCGGGAATCACCGAAACTGTAGATGCTTAAATTATGCCGCCGAAGAGGCTACCGCGTTAATATAGTGAATAGGAATTGGGAGGCAAACAAAATGAGTGTCGATCCATGGAAGAGGAGTGGAGGTTCAATACACTGGAGCATGAACCCTCACCAGTATCAAGTCACCTTCCTTGTGACGTCACAAATATAAACATCTAATATTTAACTCATTTTCAGAGTTATTAATGTATTGTCTTGTGACCTGATATCTGTAATTCCTTCCCATCTTCCTTACCTCTTCATTTGCCTCAACACCTCCATCTATGCCTCTTTCTCCTTCATCACTCTCCTACCTTCTCATCTGCATCATCACCTCCATGTAAGCTCTTCCTCGTACCATCACTCTCATATCTGCTCATCTTCGTCATCACCTTCATCTCCGCCTCTTCTCCCATCCATCAAAAGTCATCGCCACTTTTTGTATTATGGTTTTTGTGTCAGTGACTATTAATCATGGGAGATAGTGAGGTGCGTCAGGGGGAGGGGCGATGTGGGGTGTAGAGAGGGGTGGGGTAGGGGAAAAGGGAGGGGTGGAAAGAAGAAGTGGGGAGAAGGCATGGAAGGAAAGAAGGGGGAGGGATAGGGAGAAAAGAGAGGAGAAATGAAAGGAACCATGGAATAAGACCCAATACTCGCTTCATTATAACATGTATTTTAAATCAGAGAGAGCCACGTACGTACGTACATGTTCTACTGTACAACTCTAACTTGCCTACTTGGCCTTTCCGGCAACAACTATTTTGCTAGACTAGCTGAGTGTAAATTCACTATTGCAATAACTCGAAAAATCAGTCTGAATATCATGATATTAATAAATTCTATTGATGCTACACAATACTAATTTTTTAGGCTAATCTTCGACAGTTTGGATACGAATATGTTAAAGTGTATTAATTTAATTGTAGTAAGATTAGGTCAGGTTACTAAGCAACTTTTGAAGAAAAAACACAGTTTTGAAAAAATAAACTTCTGAATAAATACAATTTAAAAAAAGTACAATTTTGAAAAAAATACAATTTTGAAAAAATACAATTTACTACATGATATACATTGTTTATAGAGAAATAGGCGACACTTGATAATGTATATAGTTAACCTATGGTTGTGCAGAGCATAAAATAACTTAAGACTAGAATAGCAATAAACATTATATACAAATAAACAAGACATTAAATGTATGGAAATAAGACTGACTGGCAGACCAATGGGTTCGAGTCGCACACATGTTATGTAATTTGTTTGCAATGGTGTTATTACGAGTTCCTGAGTCAAGTGTGACATACAGATCAATAGAAATTTGTATAAAGGATAGACTTATCGGAACATCTAGACAGTACTGAATCCCTTTAAATATTGGTACTCACGGCAAAACGGGGCAAAGATTACGAGGAAGAGAATCCTCCCGAGTTATAGACCAAGAACAGACTCTTTACCAGGAATGTGACAAGAATAAGAGAAAAGTTGGCAATTACACATCAAAGAGAATAACCGGGAAATCAAAAAATATTTCAACATTAGAGTGGTGAATAAGAATGCGGAAGAATAACACAGTAGTAGCAGTCTTTAAAGTTTGTTGTTGGGGATGGGGGGGGAGTGAAAAATGGACAAAATGGGGCTACGTCACATCAGAAAGTGGAAAGTTAAGAGGAGAGACCAGGAGCCGGAGCACACACTTGCAAACACAGACATCGGCAAATAGGCAACTGTAAATACTGCTGTGGATTGTGTCTTAGTATATAGTAGAGTCGAAGCACAACCCACAGACTCCTACTTCCATTCAGGCACCTGCACCAGGCACCTGCACCAGGCACCTGATGTCTCTCTTCACATTGTGGGTTGCATCCTGGGGGGGGGGGGATAACGCTGAAAACTGGACACCAAGAAAACTGTCCTGATCTCCACGAGTTCTTTTTTTCACATAATGTAATTAATGTATATAATAATGCTGGTGTTTTTATGGAGATATAATCGTCAATAAACATGTAAATTCACGCGTGATGAAAAACTACTAAGAAAATCAATATTGTTTTATCACCTGAATATCAAAAACATCTAGAAAACGTAAATAGCTCTTCTGACACCTTGATGGACGGATAGGCGAGTCGTCCTGGGAGGTCACGTGACTCATCCAATATACATATCAACGCACAGTATAACGTCTTGACGTATGCCGGTGACATTCAGATATTCTTGAAGATCGAGCATTAGGTCAGTATATATGACTATGATTTTGAAAACAAAAAGTGCATATAAGGGTTTATAAGGTAATGGGGGTTGTGGGTGAGAGATGAAGAGGACTCTAAATGACGATACAACATTCACACAAGCGTCGTAACGTTGTGTTGTGAATTTTGAACTCTTGTTTGATTGGTGTTACGAGGCTGTATATGTAATATGTTCAGAGATACACTTAAGCATAAATACAGGTATGAATACAGAGAAAGTACGGAATGTGTGGGTTTGAACCAACGTCAAGTGAGTCCTAATATCACAGGTCATTGCGTTGGAGCACTGACCTGTGAGATTCAGGACTCCTTTGCCATAGGTTCAAAACCCCTCTGTTCCTTGATTTGTTTGCAATGGTGTTATTATGATTTAGTGAGTCATGCATACAGAGGTTTACCATCCAAAGAACAAAATGGAGTATGATAACCACGTAAGATTTCACAAGTGATGAGAAGCACAGCTTAGTAGAACTTCTTGGTAACACAAAGAGAACAAAAATTCACATTTTAAATTGCGATGGAGGGGAAGCAGAAGAATAACAAGATATATTTATTTATTAACTGACTTGTACACTGTTGAATGACAACTAAAAGAAAGCAATACAGAAAACAATGAAGAAACTCGCAAGAATAATCCGGATCTGAGGAGAAACACCTATCATTAGAGACAAAGAACTGAGCATAAGAGGAGAGACATGACAACGATGTATATGGTGTTTAGATAACTGATAGGGAGGCAGGGAAAGACCAGATGTAACTTAATTTTTTCTCCAGCTTCAGGGCAGGGTAATTAGAAAGTAAAATGGTATGGATAAAGATACGATGGAGGTACATAAACAGCCTTAATTAAGAATAATATATGTTAGGTAAAAGGACAGAAGTGCAACTGTGATATTATGGCACAATAAAATGTCACATTTTTGTACTTCTGTCCTTTTACCTAACATATTGTGGGTAATTCTACCAACATTAATACAATAATAAAATAGACACATGTGCAACTCTTGGTTATCTTTATTGAGGAAACGTTTCGCCACACAGTGGCTTCATCAGTCCATACAAAGGAGAATCTTGAAGAACAAGAGGAGAATGAGGTAATCAGTCCCTCAGCCTTGAGTCGATGTGGTCAGTCCATCAATCTTGAACAGAATACGGCATATGCGCAGAAAAGCAGCTTATAAACCGTAGGCAGGAGAGGTGCAGCAGTCGTAGGTGGTGTCACATTTGCCCAATGTGGAAGTAGGTCGTACCCAAGGGTTAGGCAAGCGAAGAATTCCCAAGTATTAAGATCCCATGAAGTTGCAGTGTCCGACAGGATTGTTGATGAATGGTTCAGAGAACCGACACGTTGATAAATTAGACACATGTGCAACTCTTGGGTATCTTTATTGAGGAAACGTTTCTCCACACAGTGGCTTCATCGGTCCATACAAAGGACGTGTCGGTTCTCTGAACCATTCATCAACAATCCTGTCAGACACTGCAACTTCTTGGGATCTTAATACTTGGGAATTCTTCGCTTGCCTAACCCTTGGGCACGACCTACTTCCACATTGGGCAAATGTGACACCACCTACGACTGCTGCACCTCTCCTGCCTACGGTTTATAAGCTGCTTCTCTGCGCATATGCCGTATTCTGTTCAAGATTGATGGACTGACCACATCGACTCAAGGTTGAGGGACTGATTACCTCATTCTCCTCCTGTTCAAGATTCTCCTTTGTATGGACTGATGAAGCCACTGTGTGGCGAAACATTTCCCCAATAAAGATACCCAAGAGTTGCACATGTGTCTAATTTATCAACATGTCGGTTCTCTGAACCATTCATCTACAATTAATACAATAATTAAGATAGGTCTCGCAAAGCTACGATAGTGTGATCCTAGTCACGGCCTTGCAAGAGGACGGTCCAAGAGCTGAGACCAGACCTCTGCGACCACAACCGAGTACACATAATACACGTATTCATTAGCTTTCCCTATATGTACTCTGATAATACAAGAGTTAAAGAGTTGTGTTATATTTTCAAGAAACTAAGCCAGAAAAAAATATCCATTATGATGAGAAACAAAAGACGTGAGACAGTGCCTCAAGCTGCCGCCTTAGGTCACAGGAGTTACCAAAAATTTTATTTACCAAGAAGTAATAACTGATCTGATCTCAGCTCTGGTCACAGGAACTTGCATAAAGCATAAAATATGAACCACAGTATAAAAAATAAACGCAATGTATACAACATACTCAACACGCAAACACAACACAGTCATACAACACGCAATACACAGAGCATAAACAACGTACACAAAATACATAGCACACACGACATGCACAAACATACACAACACACAAAATATATTCAACACAATTTACACAACATGTGAAACAAACACAAAGCACACATCGCAACCCGCAACATATTCAACATACAGAATATCCAAAAAAATGCAATATATATACAACACACCACTCATAGCATACCACACAACTTGCAGAACACAAAACATACGAAATGCGAACACATACACACACACACACACACGCTATAAACACATGCAACATATAAAAATACAGCATACTCAATATATACAACATACGCACAACATGCACAACACACACGACATACATAAAATACAGCATACCCAACACTCAATATGCACGACACACGCAACATGCACAGCTTAAGAAACACAACACAGAAGACACTCAGCATCCTTAACACACAAAACATTCACAATACGCACAACCATCACAATATACACAATACATGAACCTACAAAACCGCACAACATACTGTACACATCACGGGCAATATACCAACATAAAGCACAGCATACGAACCATACTCAACATACACAAAATACTTCATATACATGAATTACACACAACACACCATACACAACATATATGACACACAAACACACAACATACATCACACCGACAACATACCACACAACATACACCACATTGATTACATACATATCACACAACATAAGCAAAACACTTTCAACGACGGTTGTGTTGGTTTGCTTAAACCTTCCAGACATTGGTTGCCTGACCCAGCTGTGCCTGAGTGGAGTGACTAGACACTTGTTACTCTGGGTCGTGAGCCACAGTTGAAAATAGTCACTCCTGGTGGTCAGAATAGACGAGATGCAGCTGCTCTCAGAATGCCTTTTTGTTTTCAATATCACGAGAAAGCACTGGTTGAATATTCATGCATTATCACAGTTTATAAACCCGGCATGACAAGTTGTGGTCAGCGGTGTTTACCTCGAGCGTGTGTATGAACTGGGACATTGTTAAGAGTGCGTGATTCCTCAGAGCTAAGTCATATTGTTATACTGCTGGCTGGGCCAGGTTATTCCCTTTCATCCATAGTTCTGTTGTTTCTCTTGGGTGAATGTCTTCGCTACTTTCTCATTTTCGCCACTGCCCCAACCGCCACCCTGCCTGCATATGTTATGCATGCAGGAAAATAAAATAAAATAAAATTGTGCTTGTATAACGTGAAGACCCAGTGATGTCACTGTCTTGTGACCTGCCACCCTCGAGAAGTCGCACCTGTGCAGCCAGTCGCTCAACAAGACAATGCTGCCATAAACAATAACACTGGTGGCCAGTTGATGCCTCTGACACTTGGACACCGTCTTGGTGTCCTTACTATTCTCTCGTCACCTTCTAATCCTTGAGAATAATGGGCTAAAGTGTGGGGTCATTACCATATGCGTTCGAGCTCTTTAATTATACTTTATCGTAATTATGATTAAGAGTGAGTGTTAATCTGATGGTGTTGCGACTGAGTTATCTCTCACTGCATAATTTGTCTCAGTAATGATGGGTCTGGGAATAACCTGAGAGTTTTTATTCACTCTTCTATCTTGTAGTAATTTAGAGAATGCACATTAGTACTATTTTTGCTTGTCAGTTAATTTAATTACTTTTTTCCTTTGCTCGGTGAACATTAGTCTAATTATACCACCAAAGTATTTATCGTAATAATGTTGGTAGAATTACCGACAATATGTAAAGTAAAAGGACACAAGTGCAACTAATGTGACATTTTATTGTGGCAACGTTTCGTTCTCCAGGAGCTTTGTCCATATACTGTTTGTATCGGCTTGACAAAGCTCCTGGAGAGCGAAACGTTGCCACAATAAAATGTCACATTAGTTGCACTTGTGTCCTTTTACTTTACAAAGTATTTATCCTATAATATTAAATACTTCACCAACTTTTCTACTAAAATTATATTGTCTTCCTATAATTCCTTTTGATTCTATTTTGTGTACATAATGTCCTTCCCTCTAACAGGTCTTTTTCAGTTACGTTTCATGGGTTGTTCATTTTTTTTAATTTTCTTGGCGAATTTTATTGTTCCATATCATATAGTGTCCGTTATGCTCAATACCTTTTTCAGACTGGAGAGTACAAGTAACATTTTAATTTTTTTCCTGCCCAGTTTTCCTGCACTTAATATTTTTGTCTGTTTCTTAACCCAATGCTAAACTGAGAAATAGTTTCTTACTGTCTTTTCATTGCTTTAATTGCAGATAATCCCAAGATGATTTCTTACTTAGATGATTTATTTTTGTTCCTTTGAATTCTGTTGCTCAGATTCAACTGTTTAGTAGAGTAATAAACTTATTTTTTTTCTTGATCACTGGCATATTATTTTTGCTTATATGTTGTGTGTTTTGGTAACGCGGCCTCAAGTATGCTGTACATCATTTCGTTCCACTCAGTCTGTTCCCATTACTAATTTTAAGTCAGACTAGAAAATAAAATACGGCAAATTGCTTTAATATTACATCAGGTATTTTGGTTGTGTTCTTTTATTGTATCTATTGTTCATGCCATTGTACAGTCTTGTTCTCCGTCTCCTTTACGTACAAACAAAATTTTTTGCTCTAATTTACATCCACTATGTATATATGCAGCATTGAATCATAATATACACGTACGGATATTATTTTTATTTGTAAGGTATTTTACCCTGGTAGTGCAGCATATTTATAGAACTTGAGCAACCTCTCCACTATGAAAATGAATTTACTGACATTTTCATTGTACAGTTAAAAGTTTTCTAAACTTTCATGAAAACCCTGAAAAAGAGAAAAAAAAATACATTCTAATACCTGAAATTAAAAAACAAACAATACTCGCGTATAAATTAATGGGGCTGTGTGATTCCAGGAAGGTATCCGTGTATTCTATAATCCCAGTCACTGGTTCGACTATTACAGACCTAGATGACATCCCTAGCATACTATAGGTGTAGTATGACATCAATGACATACTATAGGCTAGGTCCTAGGCTTGGGGACAGCTGGTCCCAGACGATGAACAGGTACTTGTTTCGGCGAAACGCTTCCTGAATAAAGATTTCCATATGTTGCACAAGTGTCTCAATCTTCAACTTGTCGGTTTTTCAAACCATTCATCACACAGGTACTTGTACTTGTACTTCCTCCCATGGTAGTGGACCTTTCATCTTTACATGGACTTTCGTAGGATGGGGAAGACCCTTTTGTGTCTGATGCGAGTATAAAGGGGAGATGATTCAGGGATTCTCGCTCAAGGTTAGCGATAAGTGATATGATCCTTTGAAGACTAGAGTCCCCTTTGTTCTTCTCCTCGGCCCAGTTCAGGAGTTCGGAGGGAAACCCATTGGCTACCCGCGACATGTCTATTAAAATCCACGTTAGGTGCTCCATGTCACGTCCGTTGTCCAAATGTTTTGTAGCCAGACCAAAATCAATAATTGTGGCCTGCACTTTTTTGTCTGTTTCTAGCAAACATATGTTACCGGAATGAAGATCATTATGCTAAAAACCCGCCCTATGCAGGTTTTGAACTGTCATGAGGATTTGATGAAGAGCACTCAGCTTGTGCTCAAGGGTGAGAGAGGTGGTGCAGAGGTTGGTGTGGCCAGCGTACACCGTAACCAGCGCCAGCGTCCTGAGGTACACGCCAGTAAGTCGCTGCACCCCTGGTATGTCTTGTACCTCCATCAATGCGGACGCCTCTTTCATGAGGCACCTCTCCCGATCCCAGAAATATTGCTTGAGCACCAACGTCTCCCCATCACAAGTCGTAACCTTAGAACACTCACCGTACGCACCCGAGCCGAGGCGGGACTAGGTCTTCCACAAGACGGAGGCTGTTGAAGATATTGGCCTTACCAGCTATGTGTAATATATATATATAATATAGGAAACACTTAGCTGATAAATGACAGCAAATCGTCTACACAGCCGCCCCTGCAGACGAGGTCTAGAAGCTGTCGAAACCATCACAACATTGGGCTGTCAAGAGATACAATTTGTAAGTATAAATTACCCCTAGGGGGTGTTATGTCAGCATATTTCATTCGATGATGGCTGACGAAATACCTACTTGTTTGGACTCAAAAGTCCACACCTTACTGCCGATTATAGGTTGATTACAAACTCCTTGTGACTCAAGAATTGCGCAATCCCCCGATCTACAAGAAATTCGTAACATACCTTGCTCTTTGTAACGTGAGCTATGGTGTTCTCAACACCTTCGACAGGTATCGGTGACTTGATAGAAGCTGAAGTGTCCTTGGATGTCCACGTCTTCCATTGTCTAGGAAACGCACACTGGTACACTATGTTCCACAAGATTTGTCTTTATTGTTCACAATGTATCACAAGAGAAGCTGATCACACTTCTCTTAAATGTTTGAGACACTTTGTTCACACTAACGCACAGATCCGTATCCTGGCGTCAGTGTCACTCTCCCTAGAGTCAAAGATAGTCTGGCGTCGCCACACCGCCCCAAGCCGTCACTGCCCTAGCACAAAAAAAAAAAAAAACGCTGACCTAGTACCTTGCATCCTTGTCACCTCCTCGATGAAGCAAAGCAGAATGTTTGTTTCTTGCTGTCTTAAGCATAGACAACAATGTACACTATTTTTACTATGGTAATAAAGTGGGAGCAGGATTTTCCTTAATTGTCCTGCTAAGTAAGAGATGTACTGTCTCTTATAAAAATACACTTTGCAACACCGCTGCAAGGAGCAGAGGTCACTTGACTACGTGGCATAGCATCTGTGATCAATTACTCACTCTAGCAGTAAACAAGACGCTCGCCCCTTCTGAGAGGGCTTGGCCCCTCAGGGCTGAAAGGGGCTGAAGGGGCTGAAAGGGGCTGAAGGGGCTGAAAGGGCTGAAGGGGGCTGATACCCCCCTCCTGGAGAAAATTTCTCCACACTGGGGGGCGGCAGAGGTTCGCTGCAGGTGAACTATTCATCACTTAACATTAATTTAATTTTCTCACTCGCCACCACTGCTGCTTGTCTTTTCTGAACAGCTTTAGTCTGTGTGGTTTCTGGAGAATCACTAATTTTGTTTTCAACACTGTGTAATTCTAACGGCACTAGTTTATTTATTGTCCGCTTATTCACTACACCTTTGCTTAAAACATCAACTGTCCTGGTGATTCCATTTGCATCAGGATATATGGTCACAATTTTTCCAAGTGGCCATTGAGACCTCGGACCATCATTGTCGATAATCACTATGTCACCAGGTCTTAAGGACTTATGATTTTCAGGAACACCAGCTCCATAGAAGTGTTCTCTCAATGAGGTGAGATAGTCTTCTCGCCAAATTTTCTCCCAACGTTCAATCACTTTATTAAGGTGTTTGAATTTACGTCTGAGTTGCTCAGGTTCGAAATAAGTAGGATCCTCTATGATTTCTTTATCATTCATGGGAGGAACAGGTTCGAGCCTTCTGCCATGGAGTAAATGAGATGGACTTAACACTTCTAAATTGTCCAGATCATCGGTAACATAAGTTAGAGGTCTGTTGTTGACTCTATTTTCTATTTCAGTCACAACTGTACGGAATTCTTCTAAGTCGATTCTCTGACGATGAAGAGTCTTCCTTAAACAACGTTTCACAATGCCGATCATTCTTTCATAAAATCCGCCGTGCCATGGAGATTTAGGAGGAATGTATCTCCAACGACAACTGCGTTGATTCAGCATCTGTTGTACTTCTGGTTGATCAAAGATCTTGCCGATATAAGCACCACCAGCAACAAAGTTCGTTGCATTATCTGAAATCATCAGTCTGGGACATGCCCTTCTGGCTGCAAACCTTCTGAATAATTTGATAAAGGTTTCAGCAGACATGTCAGTGGCTACTTCTAGATGTACTGCTCTAGTTGTAGCATAAGTGAACAAACAGATGTACACCTTGATGGGAACTTTGTCAACTGTTTTGGTTAAAATTATTGGTCCAGTGTAATCTACACCTGTCACCTCAAATGGAGTGATATGACAAACTCTTTCAGAGGGATATGGAGGTGGACCTGGACACTGACATACTCGCATATCGTAGTGACGACAAGTAATACAGTCCTTTATTTGTTTTTTCACACTTTGTCGACCTTGAGGTATCCAGTAGGATTGTCGTATATGACAAAGTGTGTCAGCTACCCCACCATGTAACACGTTACTGTGGGCGTTTTGCACAATCAGTTTTGTTAGCCAATGATTCTTGGGGATCAATATTGGATGTATGGCTTCTTTAGGTAGTGAAGAATTATGAATTCTTCCTCGACATCTTATAATCTTTTCTGAGTCGAGATAAAGTCCTAAAGAATTAATCATGACAGGTTTCTTTGGGGATTTATCTTGTGTTTCTAGAAATTTATATTCTGTAGAGAAAACAACTTTCTGTATTAGTTTCACCCAGTATTTAATGGGTTCAAGACATTCATAATCAGGTTTTATTCCTTTAATGAATTTAAAGACAAGAGCTGTAACTCTTAAGAGTTTACCCAAAGATGAGTATTTAGATCCATCAATGACTATTTCTGTTGTGTCTGCAGTATTTACACAACTTATTTCTGCTGTGTTCAAGCAGACTGTTTTTTCTGGCATAATGTGAGCTTTTTGCTGAGGCCAGTTATTTTCATCAGAGAGCCAGTTCGGTCCGTGGAGCCATAATTTATTATCCACAAATTTCTTGAGTGGGACACCACGTGACAACATGTCAGCTGGATTCTCTAGGGTAGAGACGTGAAGAAAGAGATAATCTCTCTGCATCTCTTTTATTTCTGCTACTCTGTTCTGTACATAGACCAACTTACTCTTATTATTTCTTAACCATTGGAGAACTGCCTCATTATCACTCCAGATCACGGTTTTCTCAATAGTGAGATGATCAAGTACTTTGTTGAGATAGACAGCTAATTTTGTACCTACGTAGAGTGCTGTCAGTTCCAATTGTGGTACTGTTCTGACCTTCAAGGGTGCTACCCTGGCCTTTGAAGTAATTAGTGTACTTCCTTCAGCATTACTCATGTAAACTACAGCGCCATAACCTCTGGTTGACGCATCACAGAACACATGTAATGTGTACTTGTTTCCCTCTTGACCTATTTGTCTGGGAAATATAATTTGATGAAGTTGCTTAAACTCCCTGGATATTTCATCCCATGCTTGACTCATTTCTAAAGGCAAGTTCTCATCCCATCCAATTTTGAGTTTCCATGCATCTTGCATAAGCATTTTACCCTTTATGGTAATTGGTGAGACGAGTCCTAGAGGATCAAAACATTGTGATACCTCTGACAGTAAACTACGTTTAGTGAGTGTACTGCATGATTTATTGTTTATCTTTTTGAGACTCAAAGTATCTTCCTGTGTGTTCCAATTAAGTCCCAGCATATTGTTGCAATCAGGAATTTCAGTTTCAGGGAAATCTTCTTTGATAAGTTCCCTTAATTGCTTTGAATTTGTATTCCACATCCTTAGAGGCATATTTGCTTTTTTCATCTCCTTGTTAGCTTCTCTGTATAAGGATTTCAAATCATCCTCTTTATTCACAGTACCTTGAAGATTGTCCACATAGAAACTTTTCTTTAAGATTTCTTTGAAGGGACTTTCAGATTTCTTCAAATGTGTATTTAGAGTAGCTTCTAGTAAGAATGGAGAGGATGTTGCACCAAATAATACTGATTTGAAGCGATAAGTTTTCACAGGACTTTGAGGATCATGTGGATTTTCAGGCCACAAGAATCGAGTATAATCTCTATTTCTTGTAGTCCTACTCTTAAGAAAGCCTTGGAAATATCAGCCGTGTAGGCATATGGGTTTGTGCGAAATTTCATAAGAACGTCTCCAAGCTTCTCAGTTAGTGAGGGTCCGGTCATCAGACAGTCATTAAGACTTGCTACATCTTTATTTGCACGTGCGCTGCAATTATATACAACACGTAGTGGAGTGGTTTCAGAATCCTTTCTGACTCCATGGTGCGGGAGATAATGAGCTTCTGTCTTCAACTTATCTTCGACTATTTCCTCAATGAATTTATTGTCCAACTGTTCTTGTATGATATTATCATAGACAGTCAGTAGCTCTGGATTCTTCCTGAGCTCATGTATTTGTGCTTTCATCTGTCCGAAAGCCATGCGATAATTGCTAGGCAGATGTGGTGGATTTAATTTCCATGGTAACCTAACCCAATACTGTCCATCTTTATATTTGACAGTGTCCAAATATTGGTTATAAGTCTGAGACTCTTGTGGGCTTGGTTTATTTACATCAATACCTATCGCATCTAAATCCCACAACTTATCAACTGGTTCATTCATTTCTTCCAGTAATGATAATTTTTGCTGTGGTACATGATCAGCGGTTATTCTCGTAACTAGTACATTTTCCACTGAATCAATATCAGCTTCTTTCCCACTTTGAGAGGGAATGGGACCACATATCATGTGGCCTCCTGCTGTTTTCAGCAAGTGATCATGTTTACTTACTATATTTTGCACAAAACAGTGATAATAATCACTTCCAATGATTAAATCAATTGGACTAATTGTGTCCGTCTGTATGTCAGGACAGGCTAACTTGACCTTAGCTGCTTTCAGTGCTGCAACTGTTTCTTTTAATCCCTGGATCTGCACAGACTTAGGCAAATCATCTACTACCACAGCTTCTACTGTCTTTTTCCTGTTTCCTAGACCAACAGTGATTCTGGCTAGGTCATATGTCTGTTTACCAGAATTGTGGAAAAAACCAGCTATATCTAACTGTATTTTGGCGTAGGATTGTTTATTCAGTTTCTGTAGCACTGTTCTTCTTATGAAGGACCTTTGTGAGCCTTGATCAAATAGTGTTAGCACACTGGTTTTGTGTAATTTATTAGATAACTCAACTCGAGCTATCGGGAGAGCAGTTGCTTTAAACTTATCTCTCACATTTAATACTGTTGCTTGTTGACTTCCTGATTCTGTGGAAGTCTGCTGCTGTTCAGCAAAAGTATTTGGGCATAATGCTGTATGATGCATACCCTTGCATTTAAAACACTTCTTCAGTGAGCATTTTCCTCCCTTGTGTTCACCTAAACACTTGATGCACCTTTTCAGCTGATGACCACGTTGTTTACGTGCCTCCATTGATGTGTATTGAATACAATACTGTGCCCAATGTGTTCCATCACAAAGTACACATTTTGGAGTACGTTTATGTATGACAGTCTGTTTACTGTCTGTTGTATTCACAGCTTGATAAATGCCTATATGTGATTTCCCATTCTGTGGTTTAGTGGGAGTAGGTATACTCTTCTTATACTGAGTTGAAGGTTTATTATCCACAGTAGGATTTGTGGATTTTTCATCTTGTCTCGTTGCTTGCATGCATGAAACTATTGTTTGTAAACCATTGCTAATTTCCTCACAAGTGAAATAGCGTTTATTGAACATAATATTTAATCGTTCAATAGTTTGTGGTGACAACTTATCTTGTACAATACCACTGATAAACCAATCACATTGTCTTAGGTCATATTTAGCATCTAGAGATCTGAGACTATTGTCTAATGTAATTCTAAATGCCTGTAAGTCTGAAAAACAATGTTTGGGTGGCTTCAAACTTGATATTAAGACTGCATGTCTAACTCTAGCCTTGTCAGCATCGAAGTAATTGACTGCTAAGACACGTAAGGCTATTTGATAATTACCTTTAACCACCGGAAATGACTTAATTAGTTCATAGGGTTCTCCCTTCACAAGACATTTAAGGTAATTGAACTTGGCAATCTCATCTATGTCAGTTCGTGAATTTACTATGGATTGAAAACCACTAATGAATTCTTCATAATTATGACCTTGGAAAATAGGTAATGACAATGTAGGTAAGCTTGGTAATGGGACACTTGTTGTTGTTACAGGTGTAACAGGTGGTTGCCCACTAGTTATAGTAGGTCTCTGTGACAGAGTTTTGCGGCAGATAGCTTGTACTCCTGTCCACCTTAATTGTTGATCACTAAAAGTATCCAAAACATTTTTAATTTCATCCTCAGATGGATCTGATTCAAGAAATTTATTTTCATAATGTGTATAGTCTGAATTAATTATTTCCATACGTTGTGTAAATAATTCAAACTTGACCTCAAGATCATCAAAATCTATGTTTGTATCTTGAGTTAATCCTATACAGACTGAAATTAGATTTTCTAATTGTGTAATCTTAGTCTGTAAAGACTGAAACTGAGTTTTCAAACAAGCCATTTTAATGGTATACTGAAAATTCTAGCACCACACTTAGAGTGTTTAAAAAACACTGTACTGCTATAAACAGCTGAGTTTTTGTTATGCTTAAGTCAGCAATAATCGAGTCAGACACTACTGACCCACTAAGCTTAACCTCAGGGTCAATGACCATGAAGGGTACACCGTACATGTGGCTGGTGTTTATGGCTTAGAGTTTGCTGTGTCAGCCTGACCACGATGATTAATCATAAATAACGTTATACACTTCATTCACTATACACTATAAATGTCACTGTATAACTGTAATCACATGTGAATATTACTTACACATATATAAATTTCACTGTTAATATATATTTGAAAGCTTACACTTTATATACAAGTTCCTTTAATATAACAGGTATATCTATAAGAAACAAACTTTAACACAATCTTGTCTCTTAATTTCTGTCTATAAACATTATAAACACTATGTGTATATATACACTCAGACAAACAACATCACTTGGGTTGCTGTTGTCTTAATCAGCAATTTCTCGAGATTGGAGCAGTGGGTGCAGGGTGTGGGTGAGTCACCCAGCTCCCGTTTTCTTTGGGTGTCCGCTGGGTGAGCACCCGTTTTCTTTTGGGTGAACGCTGGGTGAGCGCCCGTTTTCTTTTGGCTGCCCATTCTCTGTGATTGAGTCTGGAGGGACTCATTTATACTGATTTATATTGTAAAACACTAGTTTTACAGCTTTTTTCGAAGGACCTTGGCTCATAGGTTATTTGCACACTGTAGTACAACATATTTGGACCACAGTGTGGTCTTTATCCGGTTCGAGCACGACCAAATTCTGTTGAAGATATTGGCCTTACCAGCTATGTGTAATATATATATAAATATAGGAAACACTTAGCTGATAAATGACAGCAAATCGTCTACACAGCCGCCCCTGCAGACGAGGTCTAGAAGCTGTCGAAACCATCACAACATTGGGCTGTCAAGAGATACAAATTGTAAGTATAAATTACCCCTAGGGGGTGTTATGTCAGCATATTTCATTCGATGATGGCTGACGAAATACCTACTTGTTTGGACTCAAAAGTCCACACCTTACTGCCGATTATAGGTTGATTACAAACTCCTTGTGACTCAAGAATTGCGCAATCCCCCGATCTACAAGAAATTCGTAACATACCTTGCTCTTTGTAACGTGAGCTATGGTGTTCTCAACACCTTCGACAGGTATCGGTGACTTGATAGAAGCTGAAGTGTCCTTGGATGTCCACGTCTTCCATTGTCTAGGAAACGCACACTGGTACACTATGTTCCACAAGATTTGTCTTTATTGTTCACAATGTATCACAAGAGAAGCTGATCACACTTCTCTTAAGTGTTTGTGTTTGAGACACTTTGTTCACACTAACGCACAGATCAGTATCCTGGCGTCAGTGTCACTCTCCCTAGAGTCAAAGATAGTCTGGCGTCACCACACCGCCCCAAGCTGTCACTGCCCTAGCACAAAAAAAAAAAAACGCTGACCTAGTACCTTGCATCCTTGTCACCTCCTCGATGAAGCAAAGCAGAATGTTTGTTTCTTGCTGTCTTAAGCATAGACAACAATGTACACTATTTTTACTATGGTAATAAAGTGGGAGCAGGATTTTCCTTAATTGTCCTGCTAAGTAAGAGATGTACTGTCTCTTATAAAAATACACTTTGCAACACCGCTGCAAGGAGCAGAGGTCACTTGACTACGTGGCATAGCATCTGTGATCAATTACTCACTCTAGCAGTAAACAAGACGCTCGCCCCTTCTGAGAGGGCTTGGCCCCTCAGGGCTGAAAGGGGCTGAAGGGACTGAAAGGGCTGAAGGGGGCTGATACCCCCCTCCTGGAGAAAATTTCTGAGGCGGAGGCGGCCCACTCGTCCTCCAGGATGGGAATGCCCTTGGCGATACACTTCTTTCTCACCGAAGCAGCTTACTTCCGTGTCACTGAACTCATTACTTTTAAATAACAAATTTTATAAATTGTTTTTATAAAAATTAACTTTTCGTTTGTAAACACATCAATGTTTTTTTTATGTCACTAACAAGCATTTACGAGTAAGATGAAAAGTTTATCTTAATGATATTACTAATATTTTTTCTTCTTCTTAGTATTAGGATAAACGTTTCATTGTACTATTAAATGTTTGTTAGTGACATAAAAACGTTCATCAGTTTTTAAACAAAAAGTAAAAATTTATAAATAGTTTACAAAGTGTATTAAAATACAATGAATATAATTATTATAAATTCTTTGGGGGTGTGGGACGTCGTCAGGTTTGATCCAAGGGAGGGAATGGTAGCTCTGATTCCTTGGATTAAGAACCTTTCCCCTGCATCGTAGGTACGATACAGTAATTTCTCATATCCTATTTACTGCTAGTGAAAAAGGGCAGCCGGTGTTAGGAAACTTGCCCATTCTCCTCACCCTGCCCAGGATGCCACCCACAACAGTCCACGAGCAGCAACAGTTGTTAGAGGATTTGCCACTGCGTCTGAAAGATTATATGGGTTTGCCTAACTCTTGATAAAATAACCTGAAACTGTACTAATCATACTTTCACTCCCAACTGGGCTGTGTAGAGCTAAATTAACAGGAAGCAATAAGTCATGCAAGACTTATTCCTTCCTGTTCCCTCAGGTGTTGCATGGTCGCTACTAGTTTAGCGCTCCCCTTTGAATGTTACAGATTCTATAGTGTAAACAAGTAGGCAGCAACAGCCTTCAGGTTCAACGTTTTGAGCCTTACACAACACCGCCTCCAGGTTCAGCTACTGAAGGAGTCATAACTATAGAAGGCTTTATCTGACTGCCTTCAAATTTTCCACCCTGGTTAACTATATAGTATTAACCAGGGAGGAAAATTTGAAGGCAGGGAAATGTTCGTGGAGCATTTATCATGTACAGGTGCCCTCTCCTCTATTTTATAATGATCATTCTTGTTGTCGGCCTCCTACCAAACTGGTGGTTAAGTAGTTAACCTGCCAGCCTGCAGTACCACTGGGTACGTCATCAAACCCAATGCGGGGACTGCTGAGCCGGCCTGATTGACAGTGTTCACTAGAGTGCCTCACGGACTACATCTGAAGGTGACACCTGTTGACTTCAGTTCCTCGCAGGCTTCTGTAGCAGACTTCAGGGACCTGAGGGTCTCTGTTTCACCTCAGTTTACTGACTTCAGTTCGTGGCTTCTATTATCTGCGAATCTCACCCAGTCTGTTGACTTAATTTACCGCTGACTTCAGTTATGTGTGATACTGAGAGTCGTGACGGGTAACCCGGTGAGTGTTGTAGTGTCAGGTGACACGGACACGGAAAGTCAGGGTTGGGTAACCCGGTGTGTCAGGTGACACAAGTATTCTTAGAAAAAAGTCTATTGTAATCTGGTTAGTTACTGTCAAATGACGCGGTGAAAAGGACGTAAAGAGACCGTGTTAAAACACGGGGACAACAGTGTCGTGGGTGTATCACGGTGAAGGTGTTATAACACGGAGCAAAGGGTGTCGTGTGACAAAAGGATGTCGTATGTGACAGGGAGAAGAGGGTGTCGAGTGACACTTAAGAGAAGAGTCTTATAACGAGGAGACAATTAAGTGTCATAGGTCACGATGAAGGAGTGTCTTAACACTGGGACTGGTAGCGTCGTAAGACACCTGAAGATGGCAGTGACATACGACACTTGTATATAGTAGCTATACCAAAGACAAAACGCTAGTTTAACAAAAGCACCAATACTTCTACACAGTAAAGATTTATAAATTTTATTTATTTTAGTAATACCGAACTCTCCCATGTTACAACACTAGTAAATGGCTAATGAAAAAATAACATCAACTGTGTAGAAGTATTGGTGCTTAAACTAGCGTTTTGTAATAATTCTCAATTATGGTCTCCATGTAAACTTTAGAAAAACTTTACTCATGGCCGTCAAAATTTCGACACTGGTGTAACTTAGGAACAAGTGTGTAGAAATCATTTCGCCAATGCCAATTTCGAAAAATATATATTTTTCCTTGCATAACCAGTGTGCCTTGACACTAGTGAGAGGCTTTTGATCCAGGAATATGGATTGACCCTGTATGACCCCCGTGGGTTTAGCACATTAAAAATAAAACTCTTTTGATAGGCATTGCTTATATTAATGGCTGATGAAGCTTATGATATGAAGCTTTTTTTCGTTTTTTTCTTGGCTGTGTATGCGCAATTTTTTCTAGCAATGTAGTTAAATCTATATTAAATTCACTGCAATAGCTGGAGAATGCATCGTCTGGTCGGCTTTAAACTGTTTTGTGATGTGCTTTCCTCAAAGCAAGCTTCCTCAATAACATCTCCCTTTCAACAACGCTACACACGTAATAGTCTAGGGGATTTAAATCTGGCGAGTTTAGAGGCCCCATGTTGGGTGTCACAAGATTATGAGAATTGTCAGCCATCTATTCCTGATTACATTGCACAATTAACGGACCAGCATTCACTCTCCGGCTGTTTTTCAACCACCCCTCCCCCCCATTCGAAATTTCTCGAAGGGTCAAATCAGCATCACATTTTAATACACAATCCCCTCAAGGAAGGTTCCTTGATGTTGGTGAGGGGCTCTTGATTTAGGGAATTGGATCTGTGCTCCAGTTCCCCGAATTAAGCCTGAATGCCTTCCACATCCCCCCCCCCAGGCGCTGTATAATCCTCCGGGTTTAGCGCTTCCCCCTTGATTATAATAATAATAATTTAATACACAATTATATTATTCAAATTTACACATGCTGAATTTAGGAAAATTCAAATTTTTCCACAGGTAACTCGAGTTCTCTGAGAAGGTGCGGAGTCCTGCTGAAACACGTACGGCCTTCCATTGCTTACTCATTATATTCAGGTATTAACAACTGTAGCCAGCAGAATTAACTCTAAGATCCTGTGGAAAAAAAATTAGGGGGTGATATCAGAACCCAGGGACAATAAGACCTGTTATCCTGGGTGTAAATGGCAGCAAGGAGCAGAACAAAGACAGCTGAATGACTTTGAAATATTTTTTCCTTCAAGAGCAATAGTGATTACTTACACATATGTACACTATATACAGTTGGAAATATATGTGTACAATACAGTTTAGGCAAGGCCAAGGTACGGCCTGGATACAGAATAGACAACCGTGCTCAACTTGCTCTAGAATGGAAATGACAAGGGCGGACAGGTGGGTGGTGACAACACCTCAACGATTGTCAGACCCATCTTCTCACTGGCTGAACCTGGGTACTGATCGAACTATGGGGCCCCATCATTCGACCCTAGTACTGGTTCGCTGGTTAGGGAGGTAGCCTTTCAATGAGGGTGTGTACATGCGCCGAATAAAGGTTACGTACTCTTTGCATGCTACAGGTGGCGTGACATGTCCTTCGCTTCTGTGGTGTTCTGATAGTGTCAGAACGCTAAGAACTCCTTTTTCGCCTAGATACAGGTGAAACATTACCCCCAAAGGCTTCCAACTCCTTCCGAACTTTAAACAAATGATCCAGCAACTTTCAAAAACTTTGCAATCTCCAAATCGCTGTTTTTTACGTAAGGGACAATAACAGCGTGCCTTTTCATTTCGTGAGTCAAATTACAATATGCCATGAGTTATCTGAAAAAACGGCAAATACATTAGTTTGAAGAAAGCAATAAGTTAAAAATAAAATGTCCTCAAATGCCCTATGCAACCTGTAAATTATTGTGATTTTGCTTTAAATAGCAACGCACTTCTTGCCGAATAGGGCAAGCGAAAATGTGTATGTAATAATTTCGCAAAAAATCATTCTGAACCTAACGAAAAAGAAATATATTTCATTGTGTTGATTAAATTATTGTTAACAGAGGATAAACACTTATAAGACTTCACTCAATAATATAAAACAAACATGAAATTAATCATGTTTGACGAAAAATGAAATACATATATAAATAAGTGATTCAAAGCTAATTTATATACAGATGTTGGGTGTAGAACGGTGTTGTGCCGATGTTCTTGACAGAGCTTTCAATGATTCTTGGAACTCAGCCATTATTGACGAGGGAAGGGGGGGGGTCACAGCTAGACGTGAAAAACAGACGAAAGTTTCCACCTCAAGATATGTTGAGGTCCATAAGTAACCCGTCAAGATACCAGAAACGCTGGTGTAGTCACCACTTGAAGAATATTGTGTAGATGAATTAAGTGTAGCTGCCTGGGTTTTGGCTACAGGTGCAAGGGTAGGGTCGGACCAGTGTAGGTAGATAGGTCTAGCGACGTCTCTTAACACTAGTGAAGTCTATACTCCATCGAACAATCTCTACATGTGCCGAATGACCCTAGCCGGCAATCAAGCCTACAACGAAAAACAACACAGTTACACGCCACTCGATAAATCACTCGCACGACAGCTGTATGTCCTTTAAAAGAAATTGTAAGGATTAAAGAAATTATCTTACTGAAGATTCAACTCAAGGCAGAGATAAGACAAAAAATTCCAAACTAAGACAGGAGCAGGACATATACTTACAGATGTGTTGGGAGCTGCTAGTCGATTATCCACAGGTCGGATAATCAATCGACTAGCAGGGAGGGGGGCTAGCGGAAGCTAGACACCCACCCTACCTGAACAAGCAGATTGCCTATCACCATACATTCACACTTTCACTACTCCTATCTATTAAACTTTTCCCTCACATTGGATTAGGCTAAATTCAATTGCGCTTGTTATAAGGTCAGGCAAGTTTTCTAAGGTGCTTTTGGCAAAATTTTTTTAATTCTTATATTAACGTTAACGAAAAAAATACATATTTAAATGTATAAGCGAAAATTTTAGAATGGACTTAATGTTAAATGAGTTCTTGCTAATTGACCAGTTTTATCTATTCGGAACGACATTGTTATTAAATTATTGTAAATTTAACTACAAACACAAAGAAAATTTTTTCCGTTAGGTTCAGAATGATTTTTGCAAAATTATTGCATACACAAATTTTCGCTTGCCTTATTCGGCATGAAGAGTGTTGCTATTTAAGCCAAAATTGCATGTTTTACCTGTCCGGCACGACATTATATATTTTATCAATGAAACTACGAAACAAGTGGCTTTGAATCATTTACCAAACTGCGGCAGGCCAGGATTCGACCCCACGACACATTAACCCGCTTCAAGAGGCCACACAATGTACGTGTCACCCTACCATCTGAGCCATCGATCCTCAGATGGTAGTTTGACATGTACATTGTGTGGCCTCTTGAGGCGGGACAATGTGTCGTGGGATCGAATATATATATATATATATATATATATATATATATATATATATATATATATATATATATATATATATATATATATAAAATATATATGTCGAGCCGAATAGGCAGAACTTGCGATCTTGGCTTAAATAGCAACGCTCCTCTTGCCATATAGGACAAGCGAAAATTTGTGTATGCAATAATTTCGCCAAAATCATTCTGAACCTAACGAAAAAAATATATTTCAGTGTGTTTGTTTAGTATTAAATTACTGTAAACAAATCTAAAATATATTTAGTTGAGCTAGGCTAAAATAAATTGCTCTTGTTATAATAAGGTTAGGTAAGTTTTCTGAGATTCTTTTGGAGCAAAATTAAATTTTTTTACATTAACATTAATGAAAAAAACATATCTTTAAACATATAAGAGAAAATTTCAGAAATGCCTTAGTTTTAAATGAGTTCTTGCTAATTGACCAGTTTTACATATTCGGCACGACATTATATATATATATATATATCGTGCCGAATAGGCATAACTTGCGATCTTGGCTTAAATAGCAGCGCTCATCTTGCCATATAAGACAAGTGAAAATTTGTGTATGCAATAATTTCGCCAAAATCATTCTGAACCTTACGAAAAAAATATAATTCATTGTGTTTGTTTAGTATTAAATTATTGTAAACGTATCTAAAATATATTTAGTTGGATTAGGCTAAAATAAATTATGCTTGTTATAATAAGGTTAGGTAAGTTTTCTAAGATTCTTTTGGTGCAAAATTATAAATTTTTACATTAACATCAATGAAAAAAAATATATCTTTAAACGTACAAGAGAAAATTTTAGAAAGGACTTAATTTTAAAGGAGTTCTTGCTAATTGACCAGTTTTACATATTCGGCACGACATATATATATAGTGTGTGTGTGTGTGTGTAATATATAATATGGATTTGGACCTCTGCTACACCATTCTGGTTCCCCTCGAAGACTTCGCTTAATAAGTTCATCCGATGATATGTGGGAATAAGATAGCTGGTAGGGCAAGTCTGGTGGTAGTGAGGCTTGCATCCACTGCCAATTTTCAAGAGAAAGGTTCAGTTCGCTTTCTAACATGG
The DNA here is from genome assembly GCF_038502225.1 of Cherax quadricarinatus. Classification (NCBI taxonomy): domain Eukaryota; kingdom Metazoa; phylum Arthropoda; class Malacostraca; order Decapoda; family Parastacidae; genus Cherax; species Cherax quadricarinatus. The sequence continues at coordinate 30,366,648 of NC_091321.1, read as the reverse complement.
ACTTCAGAAGGGTGCCATATATGGGGAGCATCCCAAGAAGTAGGTGAGCTCTGGGAGGAACAGGCATCTGGTATCAATGTAGAAGGTGTCTTATAAATCAGTGTCTCCATCCTCCTGAGGTCAAAGATCTTTTCCTAGTATCAGATCCTGGTATTAGACCCGAGTGGAGCGCCATGAAGAGTTCTGTTGACTGTATCAGTGACTCATTCCCCCAGCAAAAAACGGCACTAATATATTACCTCAGTGATTGACGGTTGGAAGAAACTTTTTATAATTTGGTTGGGTTTAAAGATAGGCTTAGACTTTCCCGAAGATCATTTATTTTCCCTGATATCCTCTATTTGGGATTCCGCAATGCAAGCCAGATGCTGAGCTCGTTGGACAGCATTGTAATGACGTCCTTTTCTGACCAAAAAATAACAGGGGTGAGCGGATCCCCTGTTGCCACGTGAGTCGGTTTCTTGTTTACCAAACAGGAGTTTAAAAGTACCACTATAATACAACTGGATGAAAAGATGGAGAGAACTTAGGTGCACAAATACTGCACAAAAAAAAAGTATCCCTTCTCTGACTTCGTTAAATGCATTAGCAAAGTCTAATTCAATCAAAACTTTCTGATCAGTAATGTTAGTAATATATAACCTGGCTAAGTGGGCAGCTTCCTCAGAGCCTTGTTGAATAACAAAACCGAGCTCAATTGGTTTCAGAATCTGCGGCAGCTTAGACTCGATTCTCACAGCAGCCTTGACAACAAGGCTTCGAAGAGAGTTGCCACCCCATTGGTCTTATTCTACATTCTCTTTCCTAACGACAGGCATAGTGATGCACCGAAGAAGAGACGGGGGCTAATGGTCTCAGGGACACGGCAACCAGAAAGACTTACGCAATTACTCTGAGCTCAAAAGCCTCTCTGATACAAAACATTTCATAGTGTTGGGCTGAGCATTTACTTTATATAAATGTTCTGGCTTTAAACCCGTAAAACTACCTGCTGAGCCTTGTGCGAAAGACATGGCAGCTTTGTAAAAATCTGCATCCTGAAAGGTTAAAACTTCTTTTACTAATATAATAGTGTGTGTGTTTAGAATTCGCAGAACAGGCAAGATATTCACAAACACTAATCTCAGGTCGAAGAAGGTTCGAACCTATTACAAGGCTGTGGGACTGACCACCACTATTGTGGAAAATACTGTATATTTTCCGGAAACACGGTAATTTATAGGTAAATAGATGGCCTATATTGTATTTAATAAAATTTATGTTATCGAAAACGGGAAGAAACCCGGCGCCTGCGCAGAGAAGACACTCGCCATTGTTTGAATTGAACAGAACGTTAGTGTAATAATGTGAAGAATTTTCGTGCTCTAGAGGTTAAAATTGGGCTGACACCTCTCAAATAGGAGGCGAAATTGTTGGATGTGCATTCCTGCATAATTTGAGTATCAGGCGACAGGACAGGACAACTCCAGGAACCTCAGATAAGCTGTCTAATTTATGTTTAAATTCTGGCCAGTAAATTTTTCATAAATGTAGGCAAAGGGGGGGGGGGTCCTGTACATGACACATTAATCTCCAGTCAAATTGGTGAGTGATATTAAGATATTCTCTTTCTGTTATGTAAATGTGTGTATATATAATCCTTTTAATTTTAATATACAGTCCACAAATTTATATATTTACCAGCATTCCTGATGTATTTTTCATTTGTAATTAATAGGTCCAGAGCAACTTGTGGATATGACAGTGGTAGGAATCGAAGGGGGACATTTTTTGCGACCTAGGTGTCCCAAATTCCTACTTGTCTAACTGATAAATAATAATTATCTTTGTTCATTTACTGTTATGTACATAATGATACATTCAGATATATGCAATTTTCCAAATTTAATTTGCCCGTTGGTCCTTCTTGAACCGGAGGTAATTAGTGAAGTCATTAATTAGTTAATTACTTAATAATTATACTATGTGAAATGACAGGAGGAGGTGGATGTTAAGTTCACAAATTTACTTAATGTGTAGTGGATTATAATTATTACAATATTAATTTGGATAAGCCAAGTCAAGTATGACTAAAGATTATATTGTGTATAATATTAATTTTGCAAAGAAAAAGTGGCTAGGATTTATATTAATGTATTTGTATAATATTAATTTGATAAGACAATTCTGGCCAAGATTTATATCAGTGTATGTGTAATTGATAAGCCAAGTGTAACTAATTATATTAATGTGCATATTAAATTTACTTAATGTGTAGTGGATTATAATTATTACAATATTAATTTGATAAACAATTCTGGCCAAGATTTATATCAGTGTATGTGTAATTGATAAGCCAAGTGTAGCTAATTGTGTATAATATTAATTTTGCTATGCCAAATTCTGGCAAGGATTTATGTTAATTTTTATATTAATTTTGATAAGCCGAGTCTGGCCAAAGGTTTGTATTAATTAGGTAAGTTGTATCAGTGTTGTGAGTTGTAATCAGTGTTGAGTTGAATTTAATACATTGCATCATGGCTGAAAATGAGGAAATTAATATAGAAGACAAACATATGGAATATAGAGCAAAGAAAGCATCAATGCAAGCTAGAAAAGGACATGTAACAAAAGCATACAATAAATGTTTGGAATTAATGAATCAAGAAACTGTGAATACTGATGATTTAAAATTGTATTTAGATGCTTTAGGGAATAGATATGATTCATACAAATTATATTACAACAAATATGAAGGAGATTTGTTAGTAAACTGTGTAGATGAGACTGAAGTAGATCTTATGATTAATCAGTATTATGAATTAGAGGAGAAGATTCTCTTGTAAGAGTCAGGCATTGAATAAATTAAAATGTGTAAACCAGGCAGTTGGTCAGTCTGCTCCAACAAACAATATGTCTTTGCCAAAACTCCCAGAATTGTGTTTGTCTGTGTTTAATCCTGGAGAAAATTGGGAGGAATTTTGGTCAATTTTTAAAGCAGCTGTGCATGACAGGAGTGATCTAGCCTGTGTAACTAAATTATTTTACCTCAAAGAACAGGTAAAAGGAGATGCTCACATACTCATACAAGCCTTTCCCAATGTAGATGACTCTTACAAGGAAGCAGTTGACTTGTTGAAGGTCACTTATGGTAATATAGAACAAAGTAGGTTGGATCTAGTGAATATCATTGTTAATTTAAAATCTCCAGATCACACTTACAAAGGTTTACAGCAGTTTAGAGTTAAACTGGAGAGCACTCTCAAAACTTTAAGTAATAAATATAATCTGAAGGAATCAGACTGGTTATTGAGTGCCATGGTACAGAATAAATTAAGCTGTAAAACACTTGAATGACTCTCGAATAAATATAACAAGGGTTATTTTGGTCTGGAGGAAATAAGACTAGGTCTACAAGAATTAATTGTTCAGTTGCAGACCAGCCAACCAACTCATTTTAAAGATGGAAATAAATGGTATAAAATACCGACACAATGGAAATATAAACACATATGCAGTGTAATGTGATCCTTTATTGACAACGTTTCACCCACACAGTGGGCTTTTTCAAGTCACACACAGATCTGTGGGTGACTTGAAAAAGCCCACTGTGTGGGTGAAACGTTGTCAATAAAGGATCACATTATACTGCATATGTGTTTATATTTTCATTTTAAAGATGCAACACATAATAACTCTGAGGTATTTGTCAAGTTTCACAAAGGGAGAAATTATCCCAATGTTAATAATCAAAATTCATTTCCTAAAATGAGTTGCATAGGTGCATATCAAGTATCAGGAATCAGAAATAATGATTCTCCACAAGGTAAGAAGAATAAGTACCCTCCTAAGAGTAGCCCAGTTAATAAGAAACCAGTCAAAGAAAAGAGAGATTGTCTTTTCTGCAAGGGTACTCATTTTTCTAAGAATTGCAATGTATACAATTCATAGAATGATAAAGTTGCAAGATTGGAGGAACTTGACAGATGTATCAGGTGTTTAGGTAATCACAATGTAAAGGATTGTCATACCAAATTAAACTGTTATCAATGTCACAAAGGAAGACACCATATAGTTATGTGTAAAGGTCTATATGATAATGTTGATAATATTGATAATGTTGACAATCTTGACACAACAGTAGCTAATGTAAAAATTGCTGCTAATGTTAATAATGATGGTTTTGCTGAAGTGGCCTTACCTGTGTTACAGGTAAAAATTGATGATAAAAGGCATAAATCAAAAAATGTAACTGCATTATTGGACCAGGGATCCCAGCGTACTTTCATAAAACGTAAATGTCTTGATGGTATGAAAGTACAGATGGGAGATCCCACAACTTCAAAATTATCTGGTTTTCTCTCGGATAAAAGGGCTCAATTGTATGACACTGTTTAAGTAACTGTCAGGTTGGGCAATGAGAAAAAACGTGTTAATGCAGTAATTGTAGATAGACTTCCAGAGAAATTATCTACAGAAGGGCTTAGTAAAGCTACAGAAAGACTCACATAATGTAAATTTAGCACCTTCTGGTGTAAGTGATGATTCTGTAGGCCCAATAAATATTTTGATAGGTAGTGACTATTATGCCTCCTTTGTAAAGGGTATGGTAAAGAAATGTGGTGTCACCCTTTTGAAGACTGCAGGAGGCCATGTAATGTATGGTAGGATTCCACGTAATAATTCATGACTAGAGGAAACTACAAATACCATAACTGTGTGTCTTACTCATGAAATCGTGCCCCAGTATAATTCTTCCATAGAGGATGGTGTTGAGCCAGTGCATAAATTGTGGGAATTAGACAGCATTGGAATAAATGTAAATGAAGAAAGTCCAGACGATTCTTTTACTCAGGATCAATACCTGAGAGATGTAAAATTTGAATCTGGACAATACTGGGTACGACTTCCGTGGAGACTGAACCATCCAGAATTGCCCACTAATTACAGAATGGCATACGGACAGTTAAAGGCTCAGCTCCGTGAACTGAGTAAGACACCAGAATTGTTAACTGCCTATAACTGCTGAGCAGTTAATAAATTTATAGGTACCTCCTGAGCAAGCCAAAATTTATGGTCACTATTTGCCACATCACGGAGTGAAAAAGGATTCTAAGACCACTCCTTTGAGGATTGTGTTTAATTGTAATGCGAGGAGTAACAAAAATGTACCTAGTTTAAATGACTGATGACAGGTCCGTCGTTGACGGAAAAATTAGGAGATATCTTATTAAATTTCAGAGTGAAGCATTATGCTTTTAACATAAGAACATAAGTAAAGCTTTCCTAAGAGTGGGTTTACAAGAGGCCGACTGGGATTGCACCCACTTATGGCCTGAGAATCCTATTAACCCACTTAGCCCTCTGAAAACCTTTCGCTTTAGGAGCGTATTATTTGGTGCTACATCCAGTCCGTTCCTACTTCAAGCAACGATAAATGCACACCTTAAACGTATGGAAAGTCCATTGAGTAAAGTAATGAGCAAACAATTTTATGTGGACAATTTCTTGGGTGTGACATCAACTGAAGAGGAACTGTTAATGACTTACGGAGAGGCTAATAAAATAATGCAAAGCGCAAATATGCCTCTGAGGGAATGGAATAGTAATTCGTCCAAACAAAATAAGTAAAGATTACCCTGGAGATGAAGTGCCAAAATGTAGTAATGTACTGGGATTAACTTGGGATACTGGGAGAGATTTGTTAATGTTAAAACCTAATAATTACAGTATGCTCAATAAATTAACTAAGAGAGTTTTGCTTGCTGAAGTTTCCAAATGTTTTGATCCACTAGATTTAGTATCACCCCTTACTATAAGAGGGAAATTATTAATACAGGAAGCATGGAAACTTAAATGTGCTTGGGATAAAATTCTACCTGAGGAATTCATTAACAGGTGGGATGAATTAATTGGTGATTATGAGAAAATTCCAATGTTGGAGTTCCCACGCCAGGTGGCCAATCAAAATGGGAAAAATGTACTCCACATTCTTTGTGATGCTTCAAAATTGGCGTATGGAGCAGTTGCTTACCTTCAGTGTAATAGTGTTATTTCTCTTATGTCTAAGGCTAAAGTGTCTCCAATTAAATCACGTACCTTGCCTCAGTTGGAATTAACAGCCATTTATGTAGGTGTCAATTTAGCTAATTATATAAGAAATAAGTTGCAGGAGATAAATATTAGCGACACTGTAATTTGATCTGATAATGAGGTATCCTTACAATGGATTCGTAATAGAAACAGTAAAATTGTGTATGTACAAAACAGAGTCGCTGAAATTAATCAGATGCAAGAGAAGTATAATAGTTTGGGTCAGCATATGTTAACATTTAATCATATACCTGGTGAGGAGAATCCAGCTGATTTCTTGTCTCGAGGTTTACCTTATGCTAAATTTGTAAATTCTGTATCATGGTTTAAAGGACCGAGCTGGTTGGTAAATAAAGCTAAGTGACCTGTACAAAAGGCATATATTGCTCCTGTTGAAATTGCTGTGACCACCGCTCCAATAGTTTGTCCTTCCTTAGCCAATGATATAAAAAGGTATTCTTCTTTACCCAGACTAATCAATGTAACTAAGTTGGTGTTTAAATTTCTAAACAAGATGAATATTTCATATAAGTTTTCACATCCTCTTGAATATTGGATAAAGAGGGTACAAGAAGAAATCTATGGAAATGAGATTAAATTGATGAAAGAAAAATTGTGAAAGGTTCCATAATAGAGAAATTGGGGCTGTATTTAGAGAACAATGTGATTAGGTGCAGAGGTAGGTTACAAAATGCTGAATTGGGTGATTATGCTAAACACCCTATCTTACTGCCCAAAACTCATCTAACAAATTTAATTGTTTTAAATGCCCATAAGAATGTAATGCATGGTGGGATACAAGATACCTTAAATTGTATTAGGGAAACTTTCTGGATTCCACAAGGACGACAAAATGTAAAAAAGGGTGATTAAATCTTGTGTAATATGTCACCGTGTGGATGCCAGATCCTATATGTACCCAGGTCCTCCACCATTGCCAAAGGAGCGTGTACAATTAGTGAAACCATTTGATGTAACAGGTGTAGATTATAGTGGTCCAATAATTTTAACAGGTACTTCAAATGGTGTTCCACTGAAAGTGTATGTTTGTTCACCTGTATTGCTACTAGGGCAGTTCATTTAGAAGTGGCACAGGACTTGTCTGCAGAACAGTTTATACATCTGTTTCGAAAATTTGCAGCTAGGAGATCCTGTCCGAGATTGATGATTTCAGATAATGCCACAAATTTTGTAGCAGGTGCTCAACATTTGATAGAGTTAAATAATAGTAACGATGTTCATTCTCTGTTAACCCAGCGAGGGTGTACCTGAAAATTTATTACTCCTAGAGCCCCTTGGCAGGGGGGGGCTGTACGAAAGACTGATAGGCACAGTGAAGCGGTGTCTCCGTAAAGTACTACACCGGAAGAAAATTAATTTGGAAGAATTCCATGCAGTGTTAGTGGAAGCGGAGAATTGGATAAATAATAGGCCTCTCTCGTACATGAGTGATACACCTGATACAGATGTATTAACACCTTCTCACGTGGAAGGAAATTGGAAGCTGCCCCTGACTATAGAGATAATCTGGAAGAAAGTGAAGATTACAATGATGCGGCAGTGTTGTGTGATACATTTAAAATGTTAAAGTAATTGATCATTGGTCTAAAGTGTGGTGTAAGGAACATCTTACACTACGTGAACACTTTTATGGTGCGACAGAGGCAGTAAATCGACAGAGCATTCAACCAGGTGACATTGTATTGATTGATACTGAACAACATCGAACATTGTGGTCTCTGGGCAAAGTATTGACATTGTACCCAGATGCACAAGGTGTTGTCAGGAATGTCAAAGTGTTGTGTCGTGGCCAGGAAAGTTTACGCACAATTAATAAATCGATTCCCTTGGAATTAGGTGTTCAAACAAATGTAAATGAAAATCTAAGGGAAAGTGACACGAGTGATACGGAAGGTAACACTGACCAAGTGATGCAGGAAGAGGAAATCGTAGTAAGACCTACTAGGAGAACAGCCACTCAAGCCAGAACCGGCTGGAATCGTCTCCTAAAGGAAGGAGTAATTCGAGTTATTTAGCAACGAACTCCACCAGGCCGCAGTGTGGAAAATACTGTATATTTTCCGGAAATACGGTAATTTATAGGTAAATAGATGGCCTATATTGTATTTAATAAAATTTATGTTATCGAAAACGGGAAGAAACCTGGCGCCTGTGCAGAGAAGACACTCGCCATTGTTGTTTGAACAGAACGTTAGTGTAATAATGTGAAGAATTTTCGTGCTCTAGAGGTTAAAATTGGGCTGACACCTCTCAAATAGGAGGCGAAATTGTTGGATGTGCATTCCTGCATAATTTGAGTATCAGGCGACAGGACAGGACAACTCCAGGAACCTCAGATAAGCTGTCTAATTTATGTTTAAATTCTGGCCAGTAAATTTTTCATAAATGTAGGCAAAAGGGGGGGTCCTGTACATGACACATTAATCTCCAGTCAAATTGGTGAGTGATATTAAGATATTCTCTTTCTGTTATGTAAATGTGTGTATATATAATCCTTTTTTTAATTTTAGTATACAGTCCACAAATTTATATATTTACCAGCATTCCTGGTGATGTACTTTTCATTTGTAATTAATAGGTCCAGAGCAACTTGTGGATATGACAGTGGTAGGTATCGAAGGGGGACATTTTTTGCAACCTAGGTGTCCCAAATTCCTACTTGTCTAACTGATAAATAATAATTATCTTTGTTCATTTGCTGTTATGTACATAATGATACAGTCAGATAAATGCAATTTTCCACAACAAGGCTGTGGGACTGACCACCACTATACTATTACAAGGCTATGGGACTGATCACCACTATACTATTACAAGGCTATGGGACTGATCACCACTATACTATTACAAGGCTGCGGGACTGACCACCTCAATACTATTACTGGAAGGCTGTGGGGTGTGACTGGAGGTGGTGTAGTGAGCTAGTGACGGACACATGACTGGTGAGGGTGTAGTGATTGGTGTGGGCGTAGTGAGCTAGTGACTGAGACATGAATGGAACGGGCGTAGTGAGCTAGTCACTGAGACATGACTTGTGGGGTGTAGTGAGCCAGTGACTGATACTGACTGCTGAAGGTGTAGTGAGCTAGTGACAGACATGACATGTGAGGGTGTAGTGAGCTAGTGATTGAAACATGACTCGTGGGGGTATAGTGACTGGGATACGACTGGTTGGGATGTACTGAGCTAGTGTGAAGGCTTACTCAGCCCTGTAACAACTTCAGTATTACTAAGGCTGGCTCCTCCTCAGGAAAATTAATGAATAGAAAAAAAATTAATAACATAAACACTTTATTAAATAGAAATTTAAAATATAAAACACTTAAATATGAAATATTAATCCTACATTAAAGAAAATGAAAAATATAAATGATAACTTAATTCAACGCTAATATATATAGGGGTGTCTGGTGTTGGTGACACTGTTGTTGAAATCGTAGCCGTTGCTGATGATGGGGGGGGTCGCAGGTGTTGGTTACGACCCACTGGCTAGTTCTTCACAGTAGATAGGGCCTTGAGTATTCTGTCCCGATGACAGGAAAGCAGGTTCTTTACCGCTGCAATGATGAGGGGTTACGTCCTGCAATTTCATACAGGTGCACAGGTAATTAAATCCAAAATGGGGAAGTCTCTGGACGTTAGTCCGTCTCCTTCTGTTCTTCTCGTTGATTGACAGGTGACCCTCTCTGTCATCCAAACTGAAAAGATAGACAGGTTACCCACTGCTTAAAAATCACTCTCCATGGCAAGTATAATACCTAAAAGATGTGGTGATTATTACAACAGTCAACTTAGAGAAAGACTGAAAGGACTAAGTTTATTATTGGTCAAAAGTGAAGCTTTCAACCAATAAATCCACTAGAATACAAGGCAGGCATGTACTTACAGTAGTGTTGGGAGCTGTGAGTCGAGTGATTTACTGTTTGACCAGAGCCCCACACGTCACCTTTCGGGGGGGGGAGGGAAGAGGGAGGGGAAGGGATAGTGGGAGCTAGACTGACCCTACGTTAACAAGCAGCCGGCAGTCAAACTATCACTTTCAGGGTGGGGGAGAAAAGGCGGGAGCTTGACTTACCCTACCTTAACAAGCAGCCGGCAATCAAACTATCACTTTAGGGGGGGGGAGGAAAGGCAGGAATAGTGGGAGCTGGACTTACCCTACCTTAACAAGTAGCCGTCAATGAAACTATTGTTTCTATATACTCCCTTGCTACTCCTATCTATTGAACTTTTCCCTCACAGCTAGTGACAGTCATTGAAGGTGGAGGTGTAGTGTGCTAGTGTCCGAGATATGAGATTTGTCGCCTAGACAGCGGCTTGGGTGGACATGCTATTGGTGGTACTCCTTCTGCATTCCCAAGTGGTTGTCTGGCTGTCCGTGAGCATAATGGCCATGCTGTTAAGGAAACGTGTCAACACAGTAGGGGTTGAATTGCTAAAGGGAGCTGTCACTACGGATGTAGCAAACGTCCTACTTCCCACCATCATTCGTGAAATGCGTGGCATAGCGGATGAAGATCTCTATGGTGTAGCCATGAATGGGGCTCAACGATTGTTCATCAGGTTGTTGTTGGTTGAGATACATCTTAGCCGAAGCTGTCGTTGACAAATTTCAAGATGTCGTAATGGGGGTAAACGGCGATGTCAAAGTGCGCCTGGTGGATGTGTCCAAACGATACACTTGGGTGAAGCTGTGTATGTTCCCTTTGAGGCAACTGAAGAGGACTTACAGCAAGTGTTCAATCGTTTTGGTAAGATACACGTGACGCAACCAGGTGCGTGGATGACTGGCGTGTACGCTGGTTTACCTGAGGGAACATACTCTCTCAAAATGTCTCTGAAGTACCCTGTACCATCCTATGTAGTCCTGCCAGATTTTGGAACACAGCTAATGGTATCCTACACAGGACAACGACGGACCTGTAGGCTATGAAGCGTCCTCATGGGACGGAAAGTCAGTGTGTGATCAAGATGGACCTTGTAGAGACAGAGCGGCATGGCCAAGGGGCATGGCCTGTGGTCCTGAAGGCAGTGCGGCTGAAGCCACTGAGGAGGGTAATGGTGTGACGGATGCGATGGCCCTTGAGAAGGAAACGACAGAGGACCGCATTGTAGTGCAGAAGATTGCGGTTCAGGCAAGGACAGAGACCGAGAAAGCAGAGCTGGAAGTGTTGGAGCATATGTTAAGGCAAATATGTTCTTCCCCAGCGGATGGGGTGTCAGAGACACCTGAGGAGAGGAATGAGGCTCCGGCATGTGTGGAGGCTTCTGTGGGGACAGTGGAACCGTCCCTTGATCTCATGATGGATGCTGAACCACAGGGAACGCTGAGGGTGGTGGAAGTGGATGTGCATCGGTTGGCGTTAAGTGATCGGTGTGTGGAGGACACGGGAGCTCGGAAACACGCAGCGGCGGCATCGAATTCTGATGTGTTAACACCAGCCCAGAGGCCTGGTAAAAAGTTGTGGGTAGATATAGCAGGTGGTTCTGGGGTTGTAAAGCGTAAAGCGTAAATCGCACATTGCTAAAGGAACCAGGAAACCAAAGATTGTGATAAATGGTAAAGGTGACAATAGAAGTGGGGCTGAAAGTGCAAAAGGTCGAGTCAGTCAACGCCACAAACCACCTCTCACCTAGGCCTCCGTTGCATGATCATTAATGTTAATGGACTATGTGTGGTAGCAAAGAGGCAATAGTTTGTGGAGTTTCTTGGCAGGTATAAAGTGAATGTAGTTCTTTTACAACAACATAACCTCAAAGATGTAAGAGATCTGGAAATTCTCGGGTATGTGGTGCATGCATTGCCTTTGTTTAAAAGGGAGTGTGGCCATTTTAGTGGGCACATCATGCCCGTTTGTGTAACGTCGTAGTGAGAATGGGGGAGATGGTCGTGTTATCCATGTGGATGGCACTTGGCAAACCTTCCCTGTCTCTTTCATGTGTGCATATGTGCCTGCTGATAGGGATGTAAGGATTAAAAATTCTTTCATTAAGGATGATTTATAATAAAGTTGGTAGAATTACCGACAATATGTAAAGTAAAAGGACACAAGTGCAACTAATGTGACATTTATTGTGGCAACGTTTCACTCTCCAGGAGCTTTATCAAGCCATTACAAACAATATATGGACACAGAGGGTATATAAAGGCTCAGAGTGAGGTGAATACTAGTGAGGTACCATTTCGATGTTCACTAGTGGTAGTGGTAGTAGTAGTAGTAGTAGTAGTAGTAGTGGTAGTGACAAAAGTAATACAATATGGTAGAGCAATTAATTTGTACATGAGTAAAAGGATATAAAAGCTATTACTTGGGTAACATAAAAATAGGTTGGACAAATATAAACTGGAATGAGGCAGCTTGTTTCAGTGTTCACTCTCTGTGCTTTGTGTAGTATAACAGGAGAGACTATGTGATGGCAGGGTTTACTGTTTTCAGGAGGATTCTTGCTAAGACTTCGGAGATGGTGAAGCTGCCGTTGTTTTGTTTAATTGTATTCGAAACAGCGATCAGTGCTGATTCAAGGCACTTGCGTGTGTGGAAATTAGTTTCTTTTATCACTAATTGGGCGTCTCTGAATTTCATAAGATGATTGGTGGAATTTCGGTGTTGTACACAGGCGTTGTTTAAGTTGTCGTTCCTACATGCGTATATGTGTTCATTGAGGCGGGTGTTGAGGTTTCTCGCTGTTTCACCTACGTAGATCTTGTCACAGCCACCACAGGGTATAGTGTAAACTCCTGCATTGACTGGTTCGTGGTGCTTGGGTTTTGTCCTGGTTAGATCCTTAATTGAAGTGGTAGAAGCGATGGCGACTCTGGTGTTAGCTTGTGAAAGTACTTTTGAGACGTTTAGTGCAACCTGGCTGTTGGGAAGAATTATAACTTTGTTGGGAGCGGTGTTGATGCGTGGAGAATTGATGATCTGAAGAGCTCTTTTCTTGCAGTCTTTGATGAAAAAAGAAGGAAATTGTAACTCAGTGAATATTTGGTGAATGTAAGTACATTCCTCGTCAAGAAACTCAGGACTACAAATTCGGTATGCTCTTAGGAAAAACCCGATGATGATGCCTCTTTTGGTCTTGGTATCTTGACTGGAATAGAAGTGTGTGAGATCATTTTTATTGGTGGGTTTCTGATAAACTTGAAATCTTAGGTTGTTGTCTACTTTGTGAATGAGGACGTCGAGGAAAGGTAGCTTGTCATTGGACTCTTCTTCTAGTGTAAACTGAATCGCTGGTTCAACTACTACCACTAGTGAACATCGAAATGGTACCTCACTAGTATTCACCTCACTCTGAGCCTTTATATACCCTCTGTGTCCATATATTGTTTGTAATGGCTTGATAAAGCTCCTGGAGAGTGAAATGTTGCCACAATAAATGTCACATTAGTTGCACTTGTGTCCTTTTACTTTACAAGGATGATTTAGTTTTTTTTCCTTAGGTCACTGCCCACCCTTTCTTTCGTGTGCGGGGACTGGAATTGTGTAGTTAGGAAAAAGGATGTGACCTCACGTGGGGTGGTGCATTATTCGCTGGTGTTATGTGAATTGTTGCGTGATGTGCAACTGAGGGATGTTTGTTGCATGGAAGAGATGGTGCCAACCCATATGTTTGTAAGGAGGGATTATGGGGCCCGACTAGACAGAATTTGTTATGGCCTCTATTACAGTACGTTCGGATGGTTTTCAAAACCATTCATCACGCTCGGAAAATATCGTGATAGCTGCCTTTTCTGATCGTCAGGCAGTTCTCACGGAGATGGGGTGGGATACTTTGGCTATGAGGCACAGGGGTTACTGGAAATTAAATACGTACTAGGGTTTTAATGGACGAGGAAGTGGTTGTGGGTTTTGAGGAAGGGTGGTAGGCAAATAAATATGAGGGGAGAAATGAGGGATTGGTGTGTTGGTGGGATTGGGTGGCGAAACCTGCCATATGTAATTTTTTTGTGGGGGAATCTAGAAGGTTTAATACCATGAAGTATGGGTTAATGAATTATGAGGATAGACTGCGGCAATATCATAGAGAAGGGGGCGGTAACGGGGAGAGAGGGGTGTAGCGGGTGGATGAAAGGGAGAGCTTGAAGTTATTAATTAGGGGATTGCATAATGAACGGTACGATGCAGTGAGGGTACAGTACAGGAGGTTTTATGGGGGTAGAGATCTTTAGCCTGTGTTTTACGAGCACAGCAGCAGAGGAGGTAGGCGACTACCGTGCCATTTACAAAGGTTCATTGTGATGTCCGGGGCTTCAGGGAAGGGCAAGTCCGGCAAACCGCTGAGGGAATGGGGGTTTTGTGGATAGATGGTATGAGCGGTATTGGAAAACGAAGGGGGTGGAAGAAACCATGTTGTCTGACATTTGTGAGGGAACGTCCTGTAATCTTAAAGAATGGGACAGGATAGCATTGGGGGAAGCCATTGTTGAGGAAATTCTTTTAGGACACTGTCAGCTATGGCAAAGGGTAAATCCCCGGGTTGGATGGTATTCAGGTTGAATTTTATGTTAAGCATTGCGACTTATTACGGGGATTTGTGGTGCGTTTGATGAATGTTCCAAAAAATGAAGGTAGATTGGGGTCTGTGCAGTCGACAGCGGTTGTGGTGCTAGTACCAAAAGATAAGAAACTGGTGGGTATATGCGATTATCGTGCGATTTCCCTTTTGTGCGCCGATTATAAAATCTTTGCCAAGGTGTTGGACAACCGAATAGTGTGTAGTGGGTTGTGTAGTTACGCCTGGACAGTATGGTATCCAGGGTATATCCTTGTTATCGGGACATTCAATTATTGTGGACTTTGTGAGTGCACTGCAAGAAGGAGAGGAAGGGGGCATTATTTGCCCTTGATTGGAGAGGGGCATATGATTCGGAAGAAAAGGCAGCAATGAACTGTATCTTACTTAAGCAGGGGTTTGGGCCGGAAATAGTAAGATGGGTGGAAACATTATATAGCGGGGCACTGGCTAGAATTCAGGTTAATGGTCGATTAAGTGGGGTTGTACCTATGGGTAGAGGGTTGAGGCAGGGCTGTCTATTGTCTCAGATGCTGTTCACTTGTGTGCAGGACCCTTTCTATAGGGTGGTGAGAGATAGAAATAGGTAGTTGGAAAGTTTGGGAAGGCGTCAGGTATGGTTGTGAACGTAGATCAATCTAATATATTGGGTCTTGATGAGTGGGAACACCGTAGGGACTGGGGTTGCTCATTAACGATGAATGTGGAGCAATCATTAAAGTTTTGTGGAATTGTGTATGCGCGGGATAGAGAGGAGGCGAGGGTGGCAAATTCGGAAAGTTGAGAATAGCACTGTTAGTCGATTACAAGGACTCCAGCCGTATCATTTAACACTCGTGCAGAGGGCCATTACTATAAATACCTTTCTGTACAGTATGGCATGTTATGTAGCAGCCGTGTACCCCTTAACTACAGTGGTTATACGAAGGATTCAGGGTAGGATTTTAAGGTTTCTTGTGGTGCTCAAAGTGTGAATGGTTGTGGAGGGAAGTCATCACATTGCCAGTAAGAAGGTTTGGGGTTATTTGATCTTCGAAAACGTATATTGTGTGTTTATGTTAAAAGGACAGTGCTGTATGTAGGTCCATCCAAAGAGGGATGTCTTGAGCGTGTTTATGTGTTATTAAGGACGTATAGAGGGATAGATTTTCAAGACTGTTTGCGGCTTTTGAGGGTTATGATGTCGGTGAGTGAGCAGGGACAAATTAAGATTAGGGTTTCGTATAACTTGCTGATGGGAGATAAAAGGACTCCTGTGGCTTCTTTATATCCTATGTAAACTGGGGGAGCATTTGGAGTATGTTTGCGAAATTTACAGTATATAGGAAGTCCACCAATGTGTCTTCATACATTCACTACTATTCCAATCACGAAACCAGGGTAAAAAGGAGTGTGTTCCTCACAATGTTTCTGAGAGCCTTGCACATCTGCAGTCCAGAGTTCTTAGAGGACGAAATCAGCAAGATATTCAACATAGCCACAAAGCTGAGATATCCCAGGGATTTTGTCAGGAAGGCACTAATGTCAACAAGACTTTCTACAGGACTGAACCTAAGGAAGTGATGGCCAGTAAAAATATACTAGTTTTACCGTACAATGAGAACTTGGTTTGCCTATGTGAGGCATTAAAAAAGATAAATATAAACCTTGCTTTCAAAAACACTAGGACAATGAAACAAAGATTAAAAACACACTCGCCAACAAAGTTGGTGTGGTTTACAAGGTCCCATGTACGCAATGTCCTCTCTAATATATAGGTGAAACGGGTAAAATTCTGGAAACCAGAATAGCCTGTTACAAAAAATGCGATATCTAATAAACATAGAGATCTCCAGTGAACACTAGAAAGGACTGCCCTTCTAGCTTCCAGCCTGTTACTGGGTTTTCGTAACAAGTAGTCAGTATCCTGGTCCAATTATCCATTAGAATTCAATAAGATTCAATAGAACTTCAGGATTACAACTGGTAGGCTACTAATTAAATTAATTATAATTTAATAAGTTTATTAAAAATAAAGTCGTCTAGGCGTATAAGATCAAAGTAAATTATAGTAATCAAAATAATCACTTCTCTCATGTACAGTAGTATTGTGCTGAAGGCACATATCACATCTCAATGGCTTTTAAGTACGGTCTGATAATTTGTTAGCATTTAATAACATAATACAAGTATATGCAAGCAAGTTTGTGTGTATGTGTGTAAGTGCTCTAAGTAGTTCGCTATGTCTCAAGACTCGACTAGACTTAACCAGTGACTAAAAGTCCTCACGTAAACTAACTTCTTGACCAACCTGGTAATCAGAACAGCTTGCTTGAACAATAATGCGACTTTTAAGCCGAACAGCAATATAACAAGCAACAGCGACACAGAATCAGGAACAAGGAGATAATATAACACTAGGTAGGGACCATCTGCAGATCCTCCACAAAAGTCACAAAACTCCCATACTACTGAATCTAAGTTCAGAATTAGAAAATCCCAGACTGTGACAGTGCACAGATATCAGTACAAATTAGGTCAGAAGCTACAGCTCAGGACCTGAGTTTCTCAGAGTGTCTATGCGACACACAACCTCAGTGGACGGAAGATCAGGAATTTCAATTCATAAGGATTATCGACTGGACGAAGATTGGAAAACAGTGTGTGTTGTGTTCGAAAAATCTGTGTTAGTTTACACACAGATTAGCGTCATTCCTGGTGATCCTTGGACTGTGTTCAGTGCTTCAGAGCAGTGAGCCACGAGAGGGTGGCTACGGGCTCCGACTGGGGCTGTGAGGTCACAGGCAGCAGCTCTGCTGCTGGCTCTGTCCCCACACCTACAGTCACCATGACAGATCCAGGAGAGCGGCCTAAACGTTCCTTGGAATGCGGGGACGAGTTGGAGGACGACGTGGGGCAGGTGGGAGCCCCCAGCAAGAAGGCCAAGGATGCAGTGGAGACTACTGTACCTACCAATCTGCCACTAGGTCCGTCGGCAGCCCCTACCCAAGAAGACTTGCACCCCCAGATGGCCATAGGGGTCGTGGAAGGAAGCCAGGAGGATGTAGCTCCTCAAGTGGCAAGGATGGAGCCATCCCAGGTCCCTACACCAGTTGCGTTGGCCTCCACAGTGGACGGGGACTGGCTGACTCCACGTGGAAGGAGGAGTTCCCGCTCAGCTCGGGCACAAGCAACCAGGGCCTTCAACAAATTCAAGGTTCCCAACTACGGGTTTGTAAGGTATCTGGAAGGTCTCCCCCACCTCAAGTTCCGCTGCGAGTTCACTCTCAGGAACGAGGTTCTGGTCATTCCTCGGGATGAAGACTCTTACGAGGAGTTGAAGGGGCTGGTTGTGACCCATCCCAGCATGGTGGAACTGCTTGCTTCGGAGGTGTACAAGGGGGTGCTTTTACACGTCCCTGTGCCCCTCCCACTGGACCCCATTTTGGAAGTGCCCAATATTGTCAAGGCGGAGCGACTCACTGCAATGGTGAACAAGGTGCCCACCCGCCAGGTGTTGATCCACCACAAAGGTCCACTTCCCACGCACCTGGACCTTGGGGTCTGGGGAAGATTCAAGACCCGACCATACCTGTCAGGCCCAGTACAATGCTTCAACTGCCAGGGGTTCAATCATATTGCAGCCACCTGCCAGCTAGAGAAGAAGTGTGGTGTGTGCAGCAAGGCACACGACTCGAAGGACTGCATTGCAATCCTCAAACAGCCAACTGGCAAAGCCCTTCGGCCAGAGCCCAAGTGTGCCAACTGCTCAAAGAGGCACCATGCCTGGAACCGGAGCTGTCCTGTGATGGTGCAGCACTGGCAGCAGGTTCGTCATCGGAACGACCCGACAGCCCCGACACCACCCAGCCTTGGAACTGCCCAGCAACAGTCAGCATGGGCTCCAATCACGGTTCCCCGGATACCGCAGGAGGGCAATACCAGCGAGTTCCCATCACTGGGCTCCCAGCGGTGGCATCAGGGGGCAGACACTGGTTTGCAGCAGCACAGTCAACTGCGGGGTCAGATGGCAAGGTGGCCAAGAAGACAGAATCATTGGGAAAAACAGCCACAGGCCAGGCACACTGCCCAGCAGGTTTCAGCTGGGCACCAACATTCCTTGCCATACCGCCAGCAGGCCTCTTCCCAAGGGCAGGCCCCTACTGTGAGCGGCCAGAGTCAGGCAGAGGTTCCCCGCCAGGGGACTTCGAAGCCCATGGCCACTCATGCCGGGCCCAGGGTGCACCCAGCTTATGCTGCTGCAGTGTCGACAGCCACCCAGACATACCCAGTGACTCAGTCCCGACTCGACGGGTCGTCCAGCTCAATGCCTGCAGAGGTAATGGTCGAATCCTTTCCGGATCGACTGAAGAAAACCATCGGGGTCATCTCAGCGCTCCTCTGTCGCCTGCTGCCGTCGGCAGAGGACAAGGGCGCCTGCAGGCAGCTCCTGTCATGGATGCTGGGAGTGGTCCTACTGGACAGGAAAGACTCAATGGAACTTCAAGCCATCATCCAGGAGTCCTTCCAGTCTGTGATGGAGGAGGCCCCGGAGTCGCCAACAACGGACGACGAGTCCCAGGCAGAGATGGAAGCAGTGAGCCACCTCTGCGGCCCTTGAAGATCCTCCAGTGGAACATTTGTGGGCTGCAGCGGAAAATTCACTTAGTGATTGAAGCTGCAGTTCAGGATGAGGTTGATGTCTTCCTGTTTCAGGAGACACTCACCGATTTGTCACGTCCAATGCAGCCACGTATTCCGGGATTCTCTGCCTACCTTCAGCGCCTGGAAGGGACTGGCAGGGGCACAGCGATCTACGTCAGGACCACTATCCCTCATTCAATCTCCACTGACCCCATCGACTGTGGGGAGGGTGTAGAGGTTCAGGCTGTCACCCTACACCTGGCGGATGGACCTCTCGTGGTTTACAATATTTACAGAAGCTCTCGGTACACCCTTGACATTTCAGAGGTGGCAGCACTCGCCCCACGGGAGGGTCTTGTTGTGGCTGGGGATGTCAATGCCCACCACCCAATACTTTCTTCTGTCTCTCCTACCAACGCAGCTGGGAGGCACCTTGCGGCGGTGCTGGAGGAGGTCCCTGAGATCTCCCTCCTCAATAATGGTGAGCCAACCCATCACTATGGTGGCCGCTTGGATGTCACACTCATCTCTAGGCAGTTGCTCTTGATCGCGAGATGGGAGGTCCACCCCCATCTCACCAGTGATCACTTTGCAGTGGTCACTACGCTGATGGTCCAGCGGTGTCCACTTCCCACACCTACCCCCAGATGGAATCTAAAAAAGGCCGACTGGCAGTGCTTCCAGGAGGTCATTGAGCACTGGTGGGCGGAGTCTCCTCTTCCAGAAGACCCAGATGAGGCGGCTCAAAGCTTGCAGGTGGCCTTCACATGTGCAGCTGAGGCAGCAATACCTAAGATTACAGGCGGAGGGTCATATAAACGTGACTGGTGGTTTTACAATGAGGACATCTGGGAACAGAACCACCGCATCAATGTTGTACGCAAGATGCACAGGCGTAATCCGACAGTTGACTCCATGCGTCTGCTCAGGGAAGTGGTGCGGCATGCACGCCATGTCTCACACAGGGTCCGGCAGGCTAAATGGTTTGAGTGGTGTGCCTCCTTCAGCTACTCCTCCACCTTATCTGAGATTTGGACCAAGTTACGATTGGCCACTGGGCAGCGTCGCAGTGTGGCTCGGTTGCACCCAGACCCCGCAATGGAGGCAGAGCGTCTGGTGGACCTATTCACCTCCAGAGCGGCCATGGCTCAACTGCCTCAGGATCTCCAGGACCTCCAAGCCACCCTCCTTCCTAGAAGGGTGATGGTGATCCAAGCAGCATGCCAGGCTAAGGACGTCACGGATGAAGACTTCACCGACCAGGAGCTCCAGGCAGCCTTCACATCTCATCGAGACACTGCACCGGGGCATGATGGTATCACCTATGGCATGATCACTTGGTCTGGCCATTCTGGACATTCAGCTGTCCTGGGGGTCATCAATCAGACTTGGCGAGCTGGCAAACTCCCTGTCGTATGGAAGGAGGCTGACATCATACCGATTCCTAAGCCTGGGGATCCTGGCAGTGTGAGACCCATCTCCCTCACCAGTTGCATCTCGAAGGTGTCTGAAAGGATGGTGTTGGAGCGCCTGAGGTGGAAGCTTGGCCCTCCTCATAAACACCTCTATGGCTTCACCAGAGGAGTGGGCACTTTCGAAAGCCTTACCACTCTACTGACCGGCATTGGGTCGGACGCCCAAGCCCACATTGTTGTCTTTCTTGACCTCAAGAAAGCTTTTGAGCTAGCCAGCGCACCTGCCATTCTCTCACTCTTGGCCCGCAGGGGGATTAAAGGCAGGCTGCTTTCATGGCTTCGTTCCTATCTCCAGGACAGGCAGGCCCGGGTACACTTCCAGGGGCATACCTCTTCTCTCAAGACCCTGGACAACGGCACTCCACAGGGCGGGGTGCTTAGTCCCACCCTGTTCAATGTACTGATGCACCAGCTGGTGTGCCTGCCTTTCTCCAGAGGCACCATCCTCCTCAGCTATGCCGATGACCTGGCACTTCTCGTACCTAGGAAGCGCCGGCTTTTGCAGCGTGCCCAGGAGGACCTCGATCTGCTGGCTTCCACCTGCCGTCACTTGGGACTCAAGATATCTGCGGCGAAATCCAAAGCCATGATCCTTCGAACCAAGGTGCCCAATCAGAGGCTGCGGGTCCTGGGCATCGACCTGGAGTGGGTTCACAGTTATAGGTACCTTGGCATCTACATTGACAGGCACCTCACCTTCCAGAAACATGTGTGCCACATTAAAGAGAGGGCTCTGCAGAGGGTCAGGGCATTGAGTGCCATGGCCAACCCTAGGGTTGGGGCCAGCCTCGAGGTCATGAGGTTGTTCTACATCCAGGCAATACGTTCCCTCGTTGACTATGGGGCACTTGCTCTGGTTCATGCCAGACCCACAAACATCAAATCCCTCTGTGTCATCCAGAACACAGCTGTACGGGCCATGCTGGGGGCTCCTAGGTGGGCCAATGCAGTGGCTCTGAACCTTGAGGTGCAGCTACAGCCTCTTGAAGACAGGATCCAACTGGTAGCTGCCAGGAGGATTGCAAAGTATCTCCGACTCCCAGGGGCTGACAAACTGATGAGAGATTTACGGGTCCGCCAGGGACAGGTCATTCCACTGCATCCCGGCCGCCGATGGATGTGGTCAGTAGCAGATGCCACACAGAAGCTCTTGCCCATGACATTGCTCCAGGCGGGAGGCTGCGACAGACTGGCAGCGAACTACAAGGTGCCACCCCCTTGGGCACCAGAGCTGTTTGCGGTGAGCTGGACAACCCTACCAGACAGCAAGAGGCATTGCACCCGGGACATTCTGCACCACCTTGCCTCGGCTAGCATTGTGGGTGCGGAAGGCCCAGGGTGTGTGCCATATTACACTGATGGCTCAAGAGACCCAGTGGCAGGCCGCACAGCTGCTGGGATGTTCCACAGCAATCTGACAGCAGGTTGGCACCTCCCAGACCATTGCACCATCCTCCAGGCCGAACTCTTTGCCATCCAACAAGCTCTGCGGCATGCTCTTGCAGACCATCAGCATCCCCCCCATCATCCACGTTGATTCCAAGGCAGCGATCCAAGCGCTTATGCACAGAGAGCCAAAGGACAACATACACTTAATCACATCCATCCGGGGTGACCTGCAGACTCTCATGGCCCAGGGTCGCAGGGCTACCATCAACTGGATCCCGAGCCATGTGGGTATCCCTGGCAATGATGCTGCAGATGAGGCTGCTAGGACTGCAACCCTCGAGGCACAGCCACGTGCTGCGATCTCCATCAGCCTCAGCCAGATTGCGCTGTTGGCTGCTGGTGCGGCGAGGCGCCCATTCCCTGACCCTGGGGAGTCACGGAGCCTCTGTTGGTATGTCAGGGCAACCCACAGGGTGCCCCCTCCAAGTCTTTGGACACAGTCCAGGGAACTGAGGGTGCGTATCCACTGCCTACGCTTAGGGTATCCCACCACTGCGCGGATTGTTGAACGGGCACGAGAGGAGCTCTGTGCCCATTGTGACCGAATGGTTCTGCAGCCCTTGGTGCACTACCTGTTAGACTGCCCGGCTACGATGCCCCTTCGCCGTAGACACTTCCCAATGACCCCAGTAGGGCAGACCCGAGAGGATGAGGCAGCACATCTTGTGTACTTAGCTGTCAGGGACTTGGAAACCTTACTTCCAGTCCTTGCACGTCATCCGCCCCCCCGCTGAAGTTGCTGCGAGGGCCTGCTTTGGGCCTCCATTGCACTGCACACCAGCCACTGTTAGTGCACACTAACGTTTGGTACATCATCTGGCCATAGGGCCGGTGAGGTACCCCCCCCTTCCTGCTGAAGACCTGCCACACAGGTGCAAGTAACGATAAATGTCACTTCCCTACCTGGGGAGCCAATGCCGGGTCACCAAAATGGAAGAGACCCGGGCCGGGATTACTGGCAAATCAAATAGAATAGAATAGAATAGAACAACCTCAATACAATGTCGAAAATCTTTAAGTCTAGACTATGTTCTGTGAACAGAGTTACACAGAACCAACAACAAGAAAGGGACAGAGGCGTTCTTCCAACAAGGGCCCACAAGGGAGAGCTGGTGTGGGACCTCTTGCTAAAAGCAACATCCAACCGACGATAACTAGCGCCTGGCAGCTCCACTCACTCCTGGTGAGGTGTGATCAACCCCCCCTGATCACGTGACTCTCCATGGACTGTTGCTGCCCAGCAACACAGAAGTCGGCAGTCATTAGACAATGCTGTCAGCTACTTAACACTCGAACTATGAGCACTGAATAATATATAAATGTTACATCCTACCTAATAATAAAACTAAGTCAAATAATAATATAAAGCAATATATATACGATTTAGCTAATATCGCAGATATAAGCAATATAAAATTATTTGAAAAGGTAATATACATTATATACATTGTGACCCATTCAGGGGTCGCAACATAGCCCAACATAAATACTCAGTCAGGACAGGGCAAGAGTCGAACACTATCTTTAACCATGTTAGCTCCTGTAATCACCCACCAGAATGGGATGCTGCCCAAATTATTGTACCAAACAGTTTTGCCATAGAATGAAACAAAAGTAAATCTTCTCTCTTGAAACATGACAATACCGTATATAACTCAAATTATGGGCTATACAAGCTCGATAGCTATTTATTAGAGTCTATTGTACACAACCTTAAACAACAATGCTATACAAAATCACAGGATTGCTCATTATGTCAGGTGGCTTCATGATGTTTTGGTGATGCTCGACCAGTGTTTACACACCAAAAACACCATGATACGTCAGTTTGTGTATGGTTACATAACGCATTTAGAACATAAGAAGGAACACTGCAACAGGCCTACTGTCCTATGCGAGGCAGGTCCAATTTAGTTGTGATTGTACCATACACTGACAGGTACACAAGATCACCTGGTAACATAGGGAGTAGGGTTAAATAATATTAGGAATAGAAATCTGGGTAATAGAAGATACACAGATTCTGCTCCTGTCTCTTGCTCTGGCAAGTCATAGCAACTCTGATTCTTCTTGTGCAGTCTCCCTACGATCCCCGTTGGGGAGGCGAACCTATACCTTCGACTTCATCCTTGCTTGGGCACCACGATGAGCTATGCAAATCGTGTCAAGATCAAACCCAACAGTGGTACTGAGAATGATTCCTCGAAACCTGCTCTTGCAGCCGCCGTTCGGGGTGGGCTGCAGGTGAAGTTCAACACTATATTGACACTAAAGGAGGCCTTCATTGTCGTGTGGAACGATGATGTGGAAGCTGAGAAATTACTATTGACGCCACCACCACTCTCACTGCTCAAGGATTTACTGTCATGTCCTCTCCAGCTCTCAGGGCAAGAAGATCAGTATTCCTCAAGAAAGTAGATAATTCTCATTTCACAACCAGTCACAGAACTCAAGACTTCTATTGAGGATCAAAACTCGTGGGCCACTGTTGAGAGCATCACGAAAATCTCCACAGCTTCGTCCATGCTCAAAGTCACCTTTACTGATGTAAAAATGGCAGCCACCGCTTTGTCAGATGGTCTTGCCATCTATTACTACTTCATCAGCCCCACCTACATTGAAGCTGAGAGGTACCACTACATTCATCACTGCTGGAATTGTTACTCATATGTTCACAACACCAAGGACTGTCCTGTGAAGGAAAAGAAGTTCTGCACAACATGTGGCTGCGAGGGCCACGATTGCAAGTCCTGCTCTGTCTCTGCTCCGTCGACACCGACTTCCCTGAACTGCAAAACCAGTGACCATCACCACTCTCGCTGCTAAATGTCCCACACGTAAAGACATTATGAAAATGACTCAAGAAGCGGCGCAGAAAAAGTCCTCTTCCAGATCACCCACCTACGCTGCTACTGCAAAATTGCAGGCTGTCACAACGAAAATCCTCCAGGCTTCTACTCAACCCTCCACTACCAACATCGCATCTGACTATGACCCGACAACAATATACTACTGCATGGTCTATGCACACATGCACAACGCTGCTGTTCCTGGGACTTTCAACACAGCCATTAATGAAGTCTTCAAGTTAAACAACATGCTAGAGTTAAACTTTCCAGCTTCTCCACCATCTTCTGCAATTCTCAACACCAACTCACTTCCTGTCGTAGTTTCGACACCTGCAAGCCACTTCCAAGCAGCAGCAGCAGCTCCTCCACCAACTTCAAGTGACGTCACCCCAACTCCAACAAATGAGGGGCCTTCGTTGCCTCCACTCAACTCAGGAACCGACCAATCACCACCCTCCTTGCGATCAGCAGCTTCTCCTGCCTCCACTAACGTCGTCCACTCAGAGTTCTGCCTTCCCCCTCCACCACCACCACTGCAACTGACCAATCAGCGACTCAGCCTGCCTTTATCACTGTCTGAGTGGACTCACTTTCTACACAACTCGACATTCTCCTACCGAACTGATTGTCCAGGACCTCGTTTATATAAATTAGATCCATTTATAATTAATAGAATTTGGGAAGAATTTAATAATACATTGGACAAATAATTTTTAAAATTCTTATTTCTTGGGTAAAATAGTTTGTTGGTGGGTTGTGTGAAGGACCTGTCTAGTTGGGCCGGCGGGCCTGCTACAGTGTTCCCTTTCTTATGAGTTGTGCGTCAGGTGTTTCTTTGTTGTGGGATCTGATAGTGAGGTGTGGGCTACCCCTTTATATACCTTCCTTTGATGCTTTACTTTCATTGTTCCTTGATAATGTGAGTAGTCACGAAAGCGCTTGGTATTTCTCTATTCTTTCACAGTGGTTGTTTTGCTTATATATATATATATATATATATATATATATATATATATATATATATATATATATATATACATATATATATATATATATATATATATATATATATATATATATATATATATATATATATATAATACACACACACACAACTAGGTGAGTACACACAATAAGATCACAATTAACAGGTGATTTCAGAATATGCAAAGCAACCACCGTGAAATATCAACAAGCCATTTGGATAATTTATATGAAACTCACCCTATGGAGCTAATAATTGGTCTGACTGCTGATGGATGTGTCTATAAGATTCCTTGTAAAATTTGCGATAAAGTTTATTACGGTCAAACTGGTAAAAATCTCGAACCAAGATTAAAACAACATAAATATAGCATTAGAACTGGACAAGATTCCAATGCTCTATTTATTCATGTAAGAGATTTTAACCATCCAATTGATTTTCAAAAAGTTGAGAAAGTAGTATCAAGCAAGTCCATGGTCGACAGGAATATAATTGAATCTTGTTTCATAAAAAGCAGTTTTGACAATAATATGAATATTTCCTTTGGTTTATATAAATTAGATCCATTTATAATTAATAGAATTTGGGAAGAATTTAATAATACACTGGACAAATAATAATTTAAAAAATTTTCTTGGGTAGAATAGTTTGTTGGTGGTTGTGCAAAGGACCTGTCCAGTTGGGCCGGCGCGCGTCAGGTGTTTAACCGTTGTGGGATCTGATAGTGAGGTGTTAGCCAGACCCCTTATATACCTTCCTTGGATGATTTACTTTCATAGTTCCTTGATAATGTGAGTAGTCACGAAAGCGCTTGGAATTTCTCTATTCTTTCAGAGTGGTTGTTTTGTATATACACACACACACACACACACACACACACACACACACACACACACACACACACACACACACACACACACACACACACACACACAAGTAACAACACTGCAACTGGCTGTGAATCAAACCTCCGATATATTAACACGCCTCCTGACAAGCCCTTTTGGCCGGCATGTCAGGAGGCGTGTTAAATGTATAAGGGGTTCGATTACTAGCCACTGGCAGTATTGTTTCTTGCATACAAAGGCATTTTCTGTAGGGAAGGGTCACTCTACATTAGTTTGAAGGAAGCAATAGGTTAAAAATGTCTTCAAATGCCTTTTGTACCATATAAGCAAACATTGGCAGGTGGACTAGGGCAAGTATGAGTAGTGGGGGGAGAATTGAAGAGGGTTGGAATAGTTTTAAAAATGCAGTATTAGAATGTGGGGCAGAAGTCTGTGGTTATAGGAGGGTGGGAGCAGGATGAAAGAGGAGTGATTGGTTTAATGAAGTAAAGGGTGTGATAAAAGAGAAAAAGTTAGCTTATGACAGGTTTTTACAAAGCAGAAGTGTTATAAGAAGAGTAGAGAATATGGAGAGTAAAAGAAAGGTGAAGAGAGTGGTGAGAGTGCAAAAGAAAGCAGATGATAGAGTGGGAGAAACACTGTCAAGAAATTTTAATGAAAATAAGAAAATTTTTTAGAGTTAAATAAGAAAGTCTAGGGAACAAATGGATTTGTCAGTTAAAAACAGAGTAGGGGAGTTAGTAGATGGAGAGATGGAGGTTTTGGGTAGATGGCGAGAATATTTTGAGGAACTTTTAAATGTCGACGAAGAAAGGGAGGCGGTAATTTCATGCACTGGCCAGGGAGGTATACCATCTTTTAGGAGTGAAGAAGAACAGGATGTGAGTGTGGGGGAGGTGCGTGAGGCATTACGTAGAATGAAAGTGGGTAAAGCAGCTGGAACTGACGGGATCATGACAGAAATGTTAAAAGCCGGGGGGGGGGATATAGTGTTGGGGTGGTTGTATTTTTGTTTAATAAATGCATGAAAGAGGGGAAGGTACCTAGGGATTGGCGGAGAGTATGTATAGTCCCTTTATATAAAGGGAAAGGGGACAAAAGTGATTGTAATAATTATAGAGGAATAAGTTTACTGAGTATACCAGCAAAAGTGTACGGTAGGGTTATTATTGAAAGAATTAGAGGTAAGACAGAATGTAGGATTGCTGATGACCAAGGAGGTTTTAGTGGGGGTAGGCAATGTGTAGATCAAGTGTTTACATTGAAGCATATATGTGAACAGTATTTAGATAAAGGTAGGGAAGTTTTTATTGCATTTATGGATTTAGAAAAGGCATATGATAGAGTGGATAGGGGAGCAATGTGGCAGATGTTGCAAGTATATGGAATAGGTGGTAAGTTACTAAATGCTGTAAAGAGTTTTTATGAGGATAGTGAGGCTCAGGCTAGGGTGTGTAGAAGAGAGGGAGACTACTTCCCGGTAAAAGTAGGTCTTAGACAGGGATGTGTAATGTCACCATGGTTGTTTAATATATTTATTGATGGGGTTGTAAAAGCAGTAAATGCTAGGGTGTTCGGGAGGGGGGTGGGATTAAATTATGGGGAATCAAATACAAAATGGGAATTGACACAGTTGCATTTTGCTGATGATACTGTGCTTATGGGAGATTCTAAAGAAAAATTGCAAAGGTTAGTGAACGAGTTTGGGAGTGTGTGTAAACGTAGAAAGTTGAAAGTGAACATAGAAAAGAGTCAGGTGATGAGGGTATCAAATGAGTTAAAGAAAAATTGGATATCAAATTGGGGAGGAGTATGGAAGAAGCGAATGTTTTCAGATACTTGGGAGTTGACGTGTCGGCGGATGAATTTATGAAGGATGAGGTTAATCATAGAATTGATGAGGGAAAAATAGTGAGTGGTGCGTTGAGGTATATGTCGAGACAAAAAACGTTATCTATGGAGGCAAAGAAGGGAATGTATGAAAGTATAGTAGTACCAACACTCTTATATGGGTGTGAAGCTTGGGTTTTAAATCCTGCAGCGAGGCGGCGGTTGGACGCAGTAGAGATGTCCTGTTTAAGGGCAATGTGTGGTGTAAAAATTATGCAGAAAATTCGGTGTGTGGAAATTAGGAGAAGGTGTGGAGTTAATAAAAGTATTAGCCAGAGGGCTGAAGAGGGGTTGTTGAGGTGGTTTGGTCATTCATAGAGAATGGATCAAAGTAGAATGACATGGAGAGCATTTAAATCTGTAGGAGAAGGAAGGCAGGGTAGGGGTCGTCCTCGAAAAGGTTGGAAGGAAGGGGTAAGGGAGGTTTTGTGGGCGAGGGGCTTGGACTTCCAGCAGGCGTGCATGAGTGTGTTCGATAGGAGTGAATGGAGACGAATGGTATTTGAGACCTGACGATCTGTTGGAGTGTGAGCAGG
>NC_091321.1:30332383-30334883 GCF_038502225.1 Cherax quadricarinatus | reverse complement strand
ATATATATTAATATATTTATATAATATATATCTATATATATATTAATATATATAATATATATCTATATATATATTAATATATATAATATATATCTATATATATTAATATATATATATAATATATATATATATATATATATATATATATAATACTGATTTGGACCTGTGCTACTCTATCCTGGATCCTCTCGAAGACTTCACTTAATAAGTTCATCCGATGATATGTGGAATAAGATAGCTGGTAGACCAAGTCTGGTGGTAGTAAGGCTTGCATCCACTGCCAATTTTCAAGAGAAGGGTTCACTTCGCTTTCTAACATGGACTTCAGAAGGGTGCCATAAGCTGGGGAGCATCCCAAGAAGTAGGTGAGCTCTGGAACTAACCACAATTATACTATTACAAGGCTGTGGGACTGATCATCACTATACTAATACAAGGCTGTGGGACTGATTACCATTATACTTTTACAAGGTTGTGGGACTGATCACTACTATACTACTACAAGGCTGTGGGACTGATCACTATACTATTACAAGGCTGTGGGACTGATCACCACTATACTATTACAAGGCTGTGGAACTGATCACCACTATACTATTACAAGGCTGTGGGACTGATCACCACTATACTATTACAAGGCGGTGAGACTGACTAGACAATTTGTTTTACGAGGAAAACTGGCCAGAGCCTCGTAAATTTGGTGAACAGACAAGGACCAGGCCTTCCTATTCCAGGGTTGCAGGATTGCCGGATATCTCTGTTTCCATGCCCGAAGGACTGTCCTTTCGGTTAGAACAGCGAAAAGATCCTTCCTTGAGTTTCGCTTTTCAGGCAGGCATGGGTGAATCCCACTCAGATCACCCAAATATAAAATTAACAACGACTTATTAATCTGCACAGAGACTAGTAGGAGGTAGGGCGAAGCCAAAAGATAGATTGGTAGTTCCTAAAAAACTTAGATCACAGATTTTAAATATTGCTCAAAATTCTTCGTTAGGAGGACACTTATTACCAAAACCCTGTATAGAATACTAAAAGAGTTCTACCGGCCAAGTTTGTTAAGAATCCATCCGCTTTTGTAGGGAATGTCAGCAAGTAGGAAAACCTGGACACCCAATTAAACCTGCAACACTCCATCCCATACCTGCAGATGGAGAACCGTTTGCAGAGTTGATCATTGTGTGGGTCCATTACCAAAATCCAAGTCTGGAACCAGTATTTGTTTACTATCTTGGACAAAAGCTGCTAGGTAACCAGAAACAGTCTCAATGCGCAGTAGTAAGGTTTGTGGTAAGTACTAGTTGATCCAGTGGTATAGCTTG
Organism: Cherax quadricarinatus; assembly: GCF_038502225.1. NCBI lineage: Eukaryota > Metazoa > Arthropoda > Malacostraca > Decapoda > Parastacidae > Cherax > Cherax quadricarinatus. The sequence continues at coordinate 30,333,561 of NC_091321.1, read as the reverse complement.
TGTGGTAAGTACTAGTTGATCCAGTGGTATAGCTTGTGTGGTAATAGTTGATCATGGTATAGCTTGTGTGGGAAGTACTCGTTGATCCAGTGGTATAGCTTGTGTGGGAAGTACTCGTTGATCCAGTGGTATGGCTTGTGTGATAAGTACTCGTTGATCCAGTGGTATAGCTTGTGTGATAAGTACTCGTTGATCCAGTGGCATAGCTTGTGTGGGAAGTACTCGTTGATCCAGTGGTATGGCTTGTGTGATAGATACTCGTTGATCCAGTGGTATAGCTTGTCAGTACTCGTTGATCCAGTGGTATAGTTTGTCAGTACTAGTTGATCCAGTGGTATAGCTTGTGGTAAGTACTAGTTGATCCAGTAGTATAACTTGTGTGCCGGGTACTCGTTGATCCAGTGGTGAAACTTGTATGGCAGGTAGTCGTTGATCCAGTGGTATTGCTTGTGTGGTAAGTACTCGTTGTTCCAGTGGTATAGCTTGTGTGGTAAGTACTCGTTGATCCAGTGGTATAGCCTGTGTGGTAAGTACACGTTGATCCAGTGGTATAGCTTGTGTGGTAAGTACTCGTTGATCCAGTGGTATTGGTTGTGTGGTAAGTACTCGTTGTTCCAGTGGTATAGCTTGTGTGGTAAGTACTCGTTGATCCAGTGGTATAGCTTGTGTGGTAAGTACCCGTTGATCCAGTGGTATAGCTTGTGTAGTAAGTACTCGTTGATCCAGTGGTATAGCTTGTGTGGTAAGTACTCGTTGATCCAGTGGTATAGCTTGTGTGGTAAGTACTCGTTGATCCAGTGGTATAGCTTGTGTGGTAAGTACTCGTTGATCCAGTGGTATAGCTTGTGTGGTAAGTACTCGTTGATCCAGTGGTATAGCTTGTGTGGTAAGTGTTCGCTGATCCAGTGGTATAGCTTGTGTGGTAAGTACTCGTTGATCCAGTGGTATAGCTTAAGTGGTAAGTACTCGTTGATCCAGTGGTATAGCTTAAGTGGTAAGTACTCGTTGATCCAGTGGTATAGCTTGTATGGCAGGTACTAGTTGATCCAGTGGTATAGCTTGTGTGGTAATAGTTGATCCAGTGGTATAACTTGTGGGAAGTACTAGTTGATCCAGTAGCGTAACTTGTGTGGCAGGTACTCGTTGATTCAGTGGTGTAACTTGTGTGGCAGGAACTC
>NC_091321.1:30279883-30319883 GCF_038502225.1 Cherax quadricarinatus | reverse complement strand
CTGTTCCTCTCTCTCAGTTAGTCTCACTCAGTTTTACCATTTCGTCTTCTAGTTTTAGGTTCCTTTCCTCTGCTACATTTGACTTATTTAACTGCTCTGTGATTTTATCCCTTAATTCACTGCAAATTGCTACATTTTCTCTCTGAAAGGAAGTAAACTTTCCCTTAAACCTCTCTCTCTCACAGTTGTCTTCAGGTCATCCATAATCGTTCCCAGGTAGTGCCACCTTTCTTCATTCACCACTTGATTTTGACTACCCAAAAAAAAGTGTGTGTTAGTTACTACTGTGTCAAAGGCACTTTGTCGGTTCAGAGAACCGACATGTTGATAAATTAGACACATGTGCAACTCTTGGGTATCTTTATTGAGGAAACGTTTCGCCACACAGTGGCTTCATCAGTCCATACGTAGGTGAAACTTGAAGAACAGGAGGAGAATGAGGTAATCAGTCCCTCAACCTTGAGTCGATGTGTTCAGTCCATCAATCTTGAATAGAATACGGCATATGAGCGCAGAAGCAGCTTATAAACCGTATGGCAGGAGAGGTGCAGCAGTCATAGGTGGTGTCACATTTGTTCAATGTGGAAGTAGGTCGTGCCCAAGAATTAGGCAAGCGAAGAATTCCTAAGTATTAAGATCCCAAGAAATTGCAGTGTCTGACAGGTTTGTAGATGAATGGTTCAGAGAACCGACATGCCGTATTCTATTCAAGATTGATGGACTGAACACATCGACTCAAGGTTGAGGGACTGATTACCTCATTCTCCTCCTGTTCTTCAAGTTTCACCTACGTATGGACTGATGAAGCCACTGTGTGGCGAAACGTTTCCTCAATAAAGATACCCAAGAGTTGCACATGTGTCTAATTTATCAACATGTCGGTTCTCTGAACCATTCATCTACAAGCCGTTATTTGGTTGATGTGCGCTTCAGGAGATGTGCCTGGTGTTATACTCACCCCAAGATCTTTTTCCTTGAGTGAGGTTTGTAGTCTCTGGCCCCCTAGACTGTACTCCGTCTGCGGTCTTCTTTGTCCATCCCCAATCTTCATGACTTTGCACTTGGTGGGATTGAACTCCAGGAGCCAATTGCTGGACCAGGTCTGCAGCTTGTCCAGATCCCTTTGTAGTTCTGCCTGGTCTTCGATCGAATGAATTCTCATCAATTTCACGTCATCTGCAAACAGGGACACCTCGGAGTTTATTCCTTCCGTCATGTCGTTCACAGATACCAGAAACAGCACTGGTCCTAGGACTGACCCCTGTGGGACCCCGCTGGCCACAGGTGCCCACTCTGACACCTCGCCACGTACCATTACTCGCTGCTGTGTGTGTGTGTGTGTGTGTGTGTGTGTGTGTGTGTGTGTGTGTGTGTGTGTGTGTGTGTGTGTGTGTGTGTGTGTGTGTGTGTGTGTGTGTGTGTGCGCGCTCTCTCTCTCTCTCTCTCATGACTACATGCCGTACACACACCCTGAACACTTCCTCTGTTATACCTGGCGAAAAATAAAAATCGACATAACAGAGAAATAACACCCAATGATAATGTAAAAGTGTTCAAGAATTCCTTAATAACGGGTGAGCTCTGGAGTGATGATTAGGATCACCGGAGCTGAAGGAAGGGGATCACATCCCCTATCACGGGTCCCTTAAAACGGTTCCATTACCCCCAGCTCCCCCACTGCGTCTATAAATATGTATGGGTCTGGCATCTATGATCTCTGTCCCGCGCTCTCTGTCATATATAAACAATATTCAATTCTCCTCTGACACAAATGATATTCATTGACTGAAAGCATAAAATGCTTTTATAATAGTTGACGTCTACCTTCCATAGAAGTCGCTCGAGTTTCTGAAATACAGCAATTTTAAACTGAAAATTTCTGTTCTTCGAGGCATGCAAATTATTTGACAGAAGCAAGAATTACGGTAACTAAGGTTAGTGGTGATGGGTTGGAGGAGGGGGAGGTGTGGTGTTGGGTAGGAGGAGGGCAGGGGAAGATGTGGTGGTAGTGGCTGAGAGAGGATGGATAGGTAGTGGTTGGTTGGAGGGAGACGGAGAATGTTGCAGGTGGTGGGTAATAGGAGGCAGAATGTTGTGGTGGTGGTGGTTGTTGAAGAAATGGAAGGTATTATGGTGGTTGATGGGGGAGAGAAAGTTGCTGTAGTTAGGTGTTACAATGGTGAATAGAGAGGGGGAGGTGGTGGTGGAAGGGGGGAGGTGGTGGTGGAAGGGGGGAGGTGGGGTGGATGAGGGAGGTGTGGTGGTGATGGTTGAATGGAGGTATGGTAGTGGAAGGGAGGTGTGATGGTTTTGGTGGTAGTGGAAGAGGGGAAGGTGTGGTAGTAGTGGTGGGAGATTGTAGTCGTCATGGTAGCGGTGGTGGTGGTGGTGGTGAAGTTGCCCAAGGCACAAAGTTGGTGATGAGCGATTTCATGGTTGGTGAGGATGACGCATGGCCAATTTACCAAGGAGAATGGGGGCAGTTGAGGCGTAATAATTCTCCAGCTAAGAGACACTTCAGCGTGGCAGTGAACTGCTGCTATATATCAGAGAGAGAGAGAGAGAGAGAGAGAGAGAGAGAGAGAGAGAGAGAGAGAGAGAGAGATGCATTTCCTTCTTAAATCGCTTGACCAAGAAAAGGCTGTGGGCCCAGACAAGTTGAGCCCAAGATTGCTGAGAAGATGTGCAGACTAGCTAGCAGCACCTCTAACTCGCATCTTTCAGCACTGCCTAGTACAGTGTAAATGGCCCTCTCTGTGGAAAGAGGCAAATGTAGTCCCTGTTCACAAAAAGAAGAGCAGAGCAGAAATCAGCAACTACAGACCAGTGACACTCCTGTCAATCACTGGTAAGATCATTGAGACACACTCAAGACAAATGACAGTCTTTTGACTACCACTCACTACTTGGTGATCGTCAATATGGCTTCAGGAAAGGTTACTCCGCTGCTGATCTGTTGTTAAACCTCTCCACTAAGTGGCACCAGTCACTGGATGAATCCAAAGTCAGCTGTGTGGTACCACTGGACATTGCTGGTGCTTTCGACCGGGCGTGGCACCAGGGCCTCTTAGCAAAATTTCAAGCACTGGGAATTGCAGGCTCTACGCTATGTCTCCTCAGTGATTACCTTCATGGCAGATCTCTAAGGGTAGCTCTCAATGGAACGGGATAAGCAAGACATCCTATTGGGGCAAGTGTTCCACAAGGAAGCGTGCTGGGACCATTGTTATGGAATGTCTACTTCAACGACCTTCTTCATCTCATCCCAGAATCCCATGCATATGCACACGACTGTACACTGACATTCACTTATCCAAGAGAAGAAATGCCAGCTGCTCTAAGCTACATCAATCACCAGCTAAGAGCTGTATCAGCTTGGGGAAATAGATGGCAAGTAACATTTGCACCTGAGAAAACGCAAATGATGATCGTTTCTAGGCACCATGATGGTAATGTTGGTGCAGTAGTAAGGATGAATGGGAGGGTGTTAGCACTTGGAGGAGAAGTTGATATCCTTGGGGTGAAATTTGACTCCAAACTAACCATGAAGAACCATGTTGTAAATCTTGCAAACAAGGCAGCCAGAAAGCTTACAGCACTTCGCCGTATCTCGCATCTGCTTGACAATAGGGGTTGCAAGATTCTGTACGAGGCACAAGTACGCTCACACCTTGAGTATGCTCCACTTTCTTGGTTTGCCTGCCCCATCCCCTCTCATCTGCGACTGCTTGACAGAGTAGAGAACAGAGCAAGACGTCTCATCTCTCGCCTGGACCCATCCTGGATAGATCTGCCATTTCAGCAGAGCCTTTAACACAGGAGGGATGTGGGTGGCCTTACTGTTATGTACAAGGCCAATATTGTCAAAGTACCACACTTGGATCCACTTCGAGGACAGAGTGAAACAAGCTTTTATGCCACAAGACGGGCAGAAAGCATCAACTTCACTGTGGCTGTACCCTTCTCCAGGACATCACTCCATCTGAGATCATATATACCCAGAATGACTCGAGTATGGAACACATTCGTACAGCATAATGATGTCAACGAGATAAAGCCAGTTGATCAAATGAAAATGCTGGCCCACAGATGGCTCCAACTTCATCCTGTTCCCTACTTGTATGTCTCATAACAATAAAAATGCTTTCAAATGAGCTGATGTAGGTAACAGCTCTTAGCTTGTCAATAAAGTTGGGAATCCTTAACCTGTAAATAGCTTGTCAATAAAGCCAGGGATCCTTAACCTAACCTTGTCAAACCCTGTGTAAAGAGAGAGAGAGAGAGAGAGAGAGAGAGAGAGAGAGAGAGAGAGAGAGAGAGAGAGAGAGAGAGAGAGAGAGAGAGAGAGAGAGACTTGCGTTAGTGTTATGGAATGTCCACCTCAATGATCATCTTCAACTCAACCCAGAATCCCATGAATATGCAGAAGACATGTACGTATCCAAGAGAGGAAATGCTAGCTGCTCTAAGTTACATCAATCACTAGCTTACTGCTATATAAGTCTGTGGAAAAACGATGGCAGGTTACATTTGCTCCTGAGGAAACAGAAATGATGGTCTCGAGGCACCATGATGGTAATGCTGGAACAGTGGTAAGAATGAATGGGAGAGTGTTGGTACCTGGGGATGAAGCTGATATTCTTCGGGTGAAATTTAACTGCAAACCGACTATGAAGAAACACGTTGTAATCTTGCAAACATAGCGACCAGGAAACTTACAGCACTTGGACGTAACTCGCATCTGCTTGACATCAAGGCTTGTAATATTCTTTATGAACCACAAGTACGCTCACACCTTGAATATGCTCCACTTTCTTGGATTGCCTGCATACCACCCCCCTCCCCCTTTCCACAAGTTTCATTTGCAACTTGACAAAATAGAGAACAGAGCAAGACGACTCATCTCTCGCCTGGACTCAGCCTGGACAGATCTGCCATTTCAGAAGAGCCGTCAACAGCGGAAGGTTGCGGGTGGCCTTACTGTTATGTACAAGGCCGACATTACCAAGGTACCACACTCAGCTCCACTCCGAGGACAGCGAGTTGTGAGCTTCTGTACAACAAGACGGGCAGCAAACAGCAACTACACTGTACCCTTCCCCAGAACATCATTTCATATGAGATCATTTATTTCTAGTATGACTCGTGTCTGGAAAATGATCGTACAGTATAATGATATCAACGACATAATGTCAGTTGACCAAATGAAATCGCTGGTTCCATAGATGCCTGCAGCTTCATCCTGTTCCCTGTCTGTATATCTGTTAATAAAAAGGCTCTCAAATAAGCTAATGTAGGCAACAGCCTTTAGCTTGTAAATAAAGTCAGGAATCCTAAACCTAACCTTGTAAAACTCCAAGTAAAAAACACACAGAGAGAGAGAGAGAGAGAGAGAGCATTTATTCTTTTGTTCGAGGCACATGTACGCTCTCACCTTGAGTATGTTCCACCTAATGTTTTTACTGTTCAACTAGGAGTAAGTAGATACTTAGGTGTTGGTTAATGCCAGGTACCTAATTACTGGTCGCTGAACAGTAGTAGCAGGTGTAAGGTAAAAATGCTCATCGTTTTACACGAGCCGAGAATCAAACCCCAGTAATCTTATATAGTAATGTGTGTGTCCTGTTATAACAAAAAAAATGAAATTCCCAAAATATGCAAATTACTTTATAAATCAGTTTAATTCAGCAAAATATTAATTAAATTTTAGCTAATATCTCCCGTGTATGTTGTTCGTGTAGTGAATGTGTTAGACACAATTTACACAGGAAAATATTTTACAAAGCTACAAATAATCAAAACATTTTGTATTAACTGCTCTTAGGAGAGAAAAGATTATCTGATTTATAAACTAAACTTTTGGTTCAACTGAAACTTAACAAAAGTAATTTGCGAATACCTAGCATTTTTATAACGTATTCCAAACTTTATCTATATAAAATTCACTTTCATTTTAGCTTTCTGGTAAAATTCTATATAATATTATGAATATTTATGAGAATTAGATTGACATATTTTTGTTAACAACTGCCCTTAAAGTCATACTAAATATTATGTTCCTTCATCTAATCAATTTATAGGATAAAAAACAAATATTTATATTTTTCCCCAAAACACAAATAGACGATTCATTAATAAAGTCATCACGAAATTATTTCCGAAAAATGGAGCATGTATGTGATAATTTCACCAATGAAGATTGTTCAGTGATACCTTGACTATTTGCAGTTACAATTCGAACTGTTTCTTGAGACGACAGGTAGTTTACAGATATATAACTTACGTCGGGGCTTTTGGTGGTATTGAAAGGTTATATGTTCGTGCTAAGAACCTCAATCCTTACATAAACTTGAAAGTTGTCAAGGATTTTTTAAGAGGAAAGAGAGCATATATGCTGAACATGTTGCCAGCCAAAAGATGTTCTAGAAGATTCTCGCTCCAAAGCAAAAAAACCCACACGTTATATCTACGAAATGCCATTATCACCACATAATAACGGTTGTACGTATAGTCTCGTTTATATAGTTTTCAAGATACAAGAATCTCTCTTGTTAGAGCGTTTTTCCGAGTGCTTTTGGAGCAATGAAGAATATTTTGGAAAAAAAAAATTCCAATGGAATAATAATGGTTTTTCACAGACAGCTCGGAATTTCTAAATACGTCAAAAATTATCTGAAGAGCAAAATTATCAAGATTTATCACAGATTTTCAAAGGAGACAAAAACGTCCATTGCCAAGTTTTACAGACGTTGACACGCTAGATTTATATGTACCTGACAAAGCATAATACCTTGAGTTATGTCCCTGTCTTACAGAAGATGAAGATATAACAAAACTCCGCACTCAGGTGTTGGTGAAAAAACACCTTAACAGATACACAGAATCACTTCTCTGGATGATATTCGGAAACAGTTTCATATAAACTATAAACATTGAGATTCTCTCAATAAATGTCAATCAGAAATTCTGACGATCAGACAGGATGAGTAATGGTTAATCAAAGAAATTCTAAACTGTATCGCGGATTTCGTATTAACGCTTCTCAACCTGTGACAGTATATTATTTTAAAGACTTGAATGTTAAATACACTGAAGGAGCTTTAAATTAGGAAGAACTGATTCCTACATCAATACCAGAAATATTTATTATCGACAAAGTTTTTAGGCAGGTAAAAATGAGAGCAAAGGCATTTTACTGAGTATCTTATAAAGGTTAGGATTCGTTCTTTAATAGTGAGTGGAAGAGTATTTGTTTGAAGTATGAGGAAATCTCTTGGGAAGAAAACAGCTTTGTAAACACAATTTAGAGAACCCATATAAATTGTATGTCTGCGATTTTTAAGAATCTTATCGTTAAGAAATTAACAACAGATCCAATCAATACAAAAAATACCACAAAAAAAAATGCTGGGCTTGTACAAGGATTAGTGCTGAGTGAAAGAAAAATTATTTATTGCGCATTATTGGGTACTGTGTTAACATTTCAATCGAATATCATTTTTTTATTATTTGCTAAATCATGAAGGAATTTTACATCGTTCAGAAATCCGTTATTGACCGTAAATTTCCCCTTCCATTTAAGCAAAACCAAACCTGGAGCCAAGGGAAGACATAGTGAATCATGATGGAGAATCCCCTAAGACTTCCACGAGCGGTACACACAACTCCCCCACTGTTGACAGCGCTGAAGGCACGCATGGTGCCTTGAAACATCAACAATACTTTCAAATCTTCATATATCCCTAAGTAATTAACAGATTTAACTCATTCCTGTATTATTACACTTAAAAAATCGGGGAAAATTATTTGGGAAGAAAAAATAGATAGGTTTGCAACCATACTGGTGCCAGAACTAAGATGAACTACGAGGGAAGGTTCAAACAAATGAACCTGAATAATTTGACTGAGAGGACATGATTACGACATATGAAATCTTAATAGGGACCGACAGGATAAAGACACATTGTATTAAAGTTGGTAGAATTACCGACAATATGTTAAGTAAAAGGACACAGGTGCAACTAATATGATATTTTATTGCCACAATAAAATGTCACATTAGTTGCACTTGTGTACTTTTACTTAACATAAAGACACAGTGTTTGAAATAATAAGACCACGACTGGTCGTTCCCCGTCGAGTTATGTTGACCAGACAAAGAGCAAAACACTTTCACCGTCATTCATTCACCTGCACCCACCAGTGTCAACATGGTATAACTTTGATGATAGGTCACCTGCACCCACCAGTGTCAACATGGTATAACTTTGATGATAGGTCACCTGCATCCACCAGTGTCAACATGGTATAACTTTGATGATAGGTCACCTGCATCCACCAGTGTCAACATGGTATAACTTTGATGATAGGTCACCTGCATCCACCAGTGTTGACATGGTATAACTTAACAAATCTTTGAGGACAATTGTGTTGCAGAGGTCTCGGCTCAAACCTCTGCAACACATCTGTCCTTAAAGATTTGTCAAGTTATAGCATGAATTAAGGAAAGATCTCAGACATCACTTTACGAAACAGATAAAACAAATGCGGTAGTAATTATGGACAAGGTAGATTATAATGAACATATTATTAGAAGAATCTAAGCTAAAACGTCATATATACTCCTCTTCCAGCCAATGCCCTAAAATTCATTTTCGCTGCCAGACTATAACCTAATATAGTTTCTTCACCAGAGGATCATGATATCCAATATTTTGAGTATTCACTCTTGAAGCCAAGAAACAAAACATTACCTCAAAATTAGAACGTTGTTCGCTTTTTAGTATTTTTTTTTTTTTTGCTGGAAATATAAAGCACAATTCCCGAGCCGAAACGGGAAGGACATATTTTTACCAATTTAAATGTTTGAAGGCTAAATAATAATAAAAAAATCGAGTAATCTCTCTTTTCCTCACAAAAAAATTACTATTTTCGGCCATATTGTTTCACAGTGTATACGAACAATCATATATTCTGTATTTTGTTGAATTATACAAAATTAGGCCATAACGATTTTCGAACTTAACTCATATTTTCATTAGTGAATTATTTTTTTTTAACTATTTTTGTATTATTTTGTAATAGGGATAACTTTGAAAAGACACCCAACAGTAGACCAAAATTATTGTGTATTTTGACAAAAAATTGAAGTCTGTGAAGCCCTATAGAAAGCAACTGATCAGGGACTGATATCCATCGTTATAAAGGAAGCAAGTGATCAGGGACTGACATCAACCACTTTATACGTAGTAAATGATTAGGAAATGACATCAGGAATACATAAGCGCACGCACGCACGCACGCACGCACACACACACACACACACACACACACACACACACACACACACACACACACACACACACACACACTTGGACTGCAAGAAGGCCTTCGACACACACAGTTCCTCACAAGTGATTAGTGCAGAATCTAGAGGATCAGGCACGTATAACAGGAAGGGCACTGCAATGGATCAGAGAATACCTGACAGGGAGACAACAGCGAGTCATGGTACGTGATGAGGTATCACAGTGGGTGCCTGTGACGAGTGGGGTCCCACAGGGGTCAGTCCTGGGACCAGTGCTATTCTTGGTATATGTGAATGACATGACGGAAGGGATAGACTCAGAAGTGTCCCTGTTTGCAGATGATGTGAAGTTAATGAGGAGAATTAAATCAGATGAGGATCAGGCAGGTCTACAAAGAGACCTGGACAGGTTAAACGCGCAGTCCAGCAACTGGCTCCTAGAATTTAACCCCGCCAAATGCAGTCATGAAGATCGGGGGAGGGCAAAGAAGATCGCAGACAGAGTATAGGCTAAGAGGACAAAGACTGCAAATCTCACTCAAGGAGAAAGATCTAAGGGTGAGCCTAATACCGAGCACGTCACCGGAAGCACACATTAACCAGATAATTGCTGCGGCATATGGGCGCCTGGCAAACCTGTGAACAGCGTTCCGATACCTCAGTAAAGAATCGTTCAAGACTCTATACACTGTGTACGTCAGGCCCATACCAGAGTGCGCGGCACCAGTTTGGAACCCACACCTGGTCAAGCACGTCAAGAAATTAGAGAAAGTGCAAAGGTCTGCAACAAGGCTGGCTCCAGAGCTAAGGGGAATGTCCTACGAAGAAAGGTTAAGGGAAATCGGTCTGACGACACTGGAGGACAGGAGGGTCAGGGGTGACATGATAACGACATACAAAATACTGCGTGGAATAGATAAGGTGGACAGAGATAGGATGTTCCAGGGATGGGACACAGAAACAAGGGGTCACAATTGGACGTTAAAGACTCAGATGAGTCAAAGGAATGTTAGGAAGTATTTCTTCAGTCACAGAGTTGTTAGGAAGTGGAATAGTCTGGCAAGTAATGTAGTGGAGGAAGGAACCATACATAATTTCAAGACGAAGTATGATAAATCTCATGGAGCAGGGAGAGGAAAGACCCAGTAGCGGTTAGTGAAGAGGCGGGGCCAGGAGCAGAGTCTCTACCCCTGCAACCACGATTAGGCGAGTACGTACACACACACACACACACACACACACACACACACACACACACACACACACACACACACACACACACACACACACACACACACACACAAAACTTAAGACCCCAAAAAGCATTGATGTCATTACTAAGGAAATAGTAATAACACGATTACAAACCACGGAACGGGGTGGGGTTAGAACCCATGGAGAGGAAGGCATAAAACTACATGACTGGCTTGAAAATATATTGGTTATCAGCTGTGTATCAAAATCTTCAATAGCACAAATACTGTTCTTCACCGTTCATGGTCAACAGTAGCATTCAGAACTTGTAGGAAGCGAAACAGAAAACGTCACTATCAAATGAATGAGGTGGCAGCAGTCCTTCGTAAAGGACGTCTAGCAAGTTGATGAAAATTACACACATATGCAACATCTGTGTATCTTTAATGTAGACGTTTCGCCATCCAGTGGCTTTATCAATACAAATTCTAGGACATAATTTGAAGGCAGTCATGAGGTAATTAGTCCCTCAGCCTTGGAGGTGATGTGAAGACCACCGTAGTCGGTGGTCTTGTGCCAAATTCTGTTGCTCGTAGAACTGAGGATACAGCAGGCAAACAATACATTTTTCACGCACTTGATGAATCGAATGATGTGAGTGACAATCACAACTCTTAGTATTCAACCGTGGCGTCGACAATGAATATCACACAAGAATTAGCATCAATGTACAGCATGCACAACACAGGAACCGGAGAAAGCACCTTCAAAGAATTGCAAAAACACAAAACTGTATTAGAATATAACCTGGAGTGGAATAAACTGCAATGCCTGACAACTTATAGAAGGAAGAGCATGTCTGGGGTGAAGAAAGGTTTGGTTGGACAAATCACAAAACTTGTGAGGATGGTGGATTTTCAAAGCCCATGTTTCCGCATTGCGTTATCCATCAGCTTGTACTGTGAAGACAAATTTGGGGATATGTCTTGCGTTCTGAAACCTGTTGTTTCGATCTCACGGGCTTAATCATCGCCAGTTTCGTGATTTCCTGAAAGAAATTGATTCTGATTTCGTTGACTTGCCTTAATATACAGCAGTACGACAGCTTAGTTGTGGAAAGGTTCTATCACGGTTCTTTCATCTCAGAAATGAAACTGATTCATTTCTCACAGAGAAGAACTGATCCGAACCACTTTTATCAAACTCTGACTGGCTTTGGAAATTGGCATTTTTTTTTTTGCAGACTTTACAAGCCAAATGAATCAATTGACTCTGAAGTTGTACGGTGAAACAGATTTGATTTGCGATTTATTCACTCATATCCAGTATTGTGTGTATTACGCATGTGTAGTGTATATACTTGAAATAATATTCATTCTATTGAAAATATTCTTAATTCACTATGGCAAAGGAATGAGCAATTGTGGTGATACAATATACAGTAAGAAACAAGTATATTCATACATATTAACACTATGGTGATACAATATACTGTAAGAAACAAGTATATTCATATTATATAGTAAGAAACAAGTATGCATACACTAATTCAAAAGTAAAATTCTTATTATTACACAGACAACAAACCGCTGGCCATAAAGAAGGTATTCAACTGGTAATGATGTAATAACTATATATTTTGTTGAAGCGCTTAAGGCCAAATGTTTAAGATAGGGACATGTTCTTCCTTACGCCACGACGAGTTTCAATAATTAATCTGGAACTGGGAAAACATTCAAGAATCTCTAGCATTGGTCACGGTTTAATTTGGGGGAAGATGTAGAGGGTAATGTTGTCGAGGTGCTGCCTGGCCCAGACTCCTTCATTCATATTCATAAACTTGTCTGGTCCTTTTATGACTCCTAAAGATAATTAAAAATTTGCTTTTGATTAAGCTCAGTTCACGAGAGTTAATTGTTGTGTTTTTTGTCCCTCGTCTGAGTTTAAGAAGAAGGTGTGTGTGAGAGGAATTGTTGCTAGCTAATCTTAAAACCTACCAAGTTCTAACACTGTGATAACACCTTCTAAATTCTGCTTCAGTAAAGGTGAGCATACGAGTATTTATTATTAGATAAGATGTCTAGGATCCTGCCAGGTGCTACCTCTGTGATAGTACTAATTAGAACTTGGTAATGTGAGGGACAGAACCTGTTATTATTCAGGGTATCTTTAATCCTGTCATCCCTAAGTCAGTGATGGAACTTGGAAGACCGATCTCGTCTCTTTGATGGTATTTGGCACATCCTGTCCCACTGATGGTACCTTTCAGAGTCTGTTACTGGGTTGGTACCTAACATATTCTGCCTCTATGATGGTAGCTACCAGATCATACCACCATCATGGTACCTGTCAGATCCTGCCACTGTTTGGTGCCTGCTGGAACCTGCCACTGTGATTGTATTGCCAGATAATGACAGTCTTGGTACCTGCCAGGTACTGCCACTCGGACTGTACCTACCTGAACTGGATACATCACTCACATGATGCTGCTGGTAGTCTCACTCACATGATGCCGGTAGTTTCCCTCACATGATGCCCGTAGACTCACATGCTGCTGGTAGTTTCACTAGCATGATCCTGGTAGCATCACATGATGTTGGTAGCCGCAGAGCCGCATGCCGCTAGTGGCCTCAGAGGTCTGAGCTTCGCTAAGACCTCTGCAACACAATTGTCCTCAAAGATTTGTTAAGTTATACCATGAATTAAGGAAAGTCTAGACTTCACCTTACGAAACAGACATAGCAAATGAGATAGTAATTATGGACAAGGTAGATTATAGGGGAGAAACTAAACATGAGACGGAAACTGACGCGCCTCTGGAAGGTTATGCGGTACATTCCAGCAGTCTTACTGCTATGGGTGACCAATAAGCAGAGAAATTTTTTAATTAAACTGAAAAACTAAAACCTGGTTTGCTGTTTTCTCTAAAATAATTCATAATTATTTTACCCAGACGACAAAAATTATTTACTTTACTCATTATTATTTTTTATTATTATTGCTATGGGGAAACTCAAAACCCGGAAAATGGGAGGCAATCAAGTTAGATCGAAGGAAGGAGACAATGAGAAGCTCAGTTCCTTGGATCAGGATCCACTCGCCAGGGTCAAGGAACCTCCATTCAGGGCACTTACTCAGTAACAAATGTTATATTATTCTGAGCCTCACTGGACTTCAGTTTTCGATAGTTTTTTGTGACAAATTTTTGTTTCACCATTATATGTTATATTCTACTGATTTTCTATGTCACGGTGTCACAAGGATTTTTTATATTCACTGCTGACACTAGTCAGCTGACCTGTGTCCTGACAAGTGTTAGCACACTAGTCTGTAATGTTTAGGACTCACCTACCGTGGGTTCGAGTCCCACCCGTTCTGACTTTTTAAGAGGTGCTAGTGAAGGATGGTGTGTCTGATATCTGATGTAACTGAACCTTCAAGTAAAGACAGAGCTGGAGGAAGCCTCAAGACAGAGCTGGAGGAAGCTTCAAGACAGAGCTGGAGGAAGCTTCAAGACAGAGCTGGAGGAAGCTTCAAGACAGAGCTGGAGGAAGCCTCAAGACAGAGCTGGAGGAAGCTTCAAGACAGAGCTGGAGGAAGCTTCAAGACAGAGCTGGAGGAAGCTTCAAGACAGAGCTGGAGGAAGCTTCAAGACAGAGCTGGAGGAAGCCTCAAGACAGAGCTGGAGGAAGCTTCAAGACAGAGCTGGAGGAAGCTTCAAGACAGAGCTGGAGGAAGCTTCAAGACAGAGCTGGAGGAAGCTTCAAGACAGAGCTGGAGGAAGCTTCAAGACAGAGCTGGAGGAAGCTTCAAGACAGAGCTGGAGGAAGCTTCAAGACAGAGCTGGAGGAAGCTTCAAGACAGAGCTGGAGGAAGCTTCAAGACAGAGCTGGAGGAAGCTTCAAGACAGAGCTGGAGGAAGCTTCAAGACAGAGCTGGAGGAAGCCTCAAGACAGAGCTGGAGGAAGCTTCAAGACAGAGCTGGAGGAAGCCTCAAGACAGAGCTGGAGGAAGCTTCAAGACAGAGCTGGAGGAAGCTTCAAGACAGAGCTGGAGGAAGCTTCAAGACAGAGCTGGAGGAAGCTTCAAGACAGAGCTGGAGGAAGCTTCAAGACAGAGCTGGAGGAAGCTTCAAGACAGAGCTGGAGGAAGCTTCAAGACAGAGCTGGAGGAAGCTTCAAGACAGAGCTGGAGGAAGCTTCAAGACAGAGCTGGAGGAAGCTTCAAGACAGAGCTGGAGGAAGCTTCAAGACAGAGCTGGAGGAAGCTTCAAGACAGAGCTGGAGGAAGCTTCAAGACAGAGCTACAGGAAGCTTCAAGACAGAGCTACAGGAAGCTTCAAGACAGAGCTACAGGAAGCTTCAAGACAGAGCTACAGGAAGCTTCAAGACAGAGCTACAGGAAGCTTCAAGAC
Organism: Cherax quadricarinatus; assembly: GCF_038502225.1. Classification (NCBI taxonomy): domain Eukaryota; kingdom Metazoa; phylum Arthropoda; class Malacostraca; order Decapoda; family Parastacidae; genus Cherax; species Cherax quadricarinatus. The sequence continues at coordinate 30,304,968 of NC_091321.1, read as the reverse complement.
AGAGCTACAGGAAGCTTCAAGACAGAGCTACAGGAAGCTTCAAGACAGAGCTGGAGGAAGCTTGGATAAAGCGGCAACATCTTAGAGACACTATGCTACCTCAGCAGGAGTGACTGTTGTGTCAGTTCATCTTAAGAGACTTTCTATAGATTCCAACTGCCGGTGAGGGGCTTTTGACAAATAGAATTGGACACGTGTTCTCCTCCCTTGGATCAGGTCCGGATGCCTCCCATTCCTCACAGGCGCTGCATGACACCTACAAGTTTAGCGCTCCCCAATGAATGTAATAATAATGTTCCAATTCAACATAATCTGACTATTAACAAGAGATACATGAACTTCACAGGGAACCTTCCAAATATTACCAAGGGTGGACATTAATCACTGAGATTTCATTGAAATTTTGTCTATTTTTTCCCTCCCTTCTCTATTATTGCTGGAAATATTATAAAAGTATTAATCTATTGACTCAAGGGAGTAACTTCAGCTCTTGTTACGGACATCGTCGATACAGACCCATGGCGGGTTGAGAGACGAATTCCTGGACTGACAATGTGTGAGACTGTAACTTCTTGAGATGGGTGGTTCATTCCCTAGCACCGTGATGGTGGGTTAGTGAGCTGGGTAAGCCATCCCTGTACACCGTGATGGTGGGTTAGTAAGCTGGGTAAGCCATCCCTGTACACCGTGATGGAGGGTTAGTGAGCTGGGTAAGCCATCCCTGTACACCGTGATGGAGGGTTAGTGAGCTGGGTAAGCCATCCCTGTACATCGTGATGGAGGGTTAGTGAGCTGGGTAAGCCATCCCTGTACACCGTGATGGAGGGTTAGTGAGCTAAGTAAGCCATCCCTCTCATTATAATAGTGGGTTAGTGAGCTGGGTAAGCCATCCTTGTACATTATAATAGTGGGTTAGTGAGCAAGGTAAGCCATCCCTCTCATTATAATAGTGGGTTAGTGAGCTGGGTAAGCCATCCTTGTACATTATAATAGTGGGTTAGTGAGCAAGGTAAGCCATCCCTCTCATTATAATCGTGGGTTAGTGAGGAGGGTAAGCCATCACTGCACGCTGCTGCCACGATGATGAGAGTGCAGTAACTCTCCCGAGGATACTGGCCTGAGGCTCAACCCTTCACGTCATTTATAACTAAAATGATAACATCAGCATGTGTGTGGCAGCCGTGAGCCGCGTTGCGCCGCGCACTGCGCTGTCAGCTTTACAATCTCTAATTATTTACCTTATCTAAATTTTCATCGGGGCAAAATCTTAAAAACCTCTAGCCGTAGCAGGCTTAGACTTAGCGTTATGTTGATTTGGTTCTCGTAAGAATGGTCAGTCTCCACGCAGCACGCCGGGAGTCGCCAGTCTCCACGCAGCACGCCGGGAGTCGCCAGTCTCCACGCAGCACGCCGGGAGACACCAGTCTCCACGCAGCACGCCGGGAGACACCAGTCTCCACGCAGCACGCCGGGAGACACCAGTCTCCACGCAGCACGCCGGGAGACACCAGTCTCCACGTAGCACGCCGGGAGACACCAGTCTCCACGCAGCACGCCGGGAGACACCAGTCTCCACGCAGCACGCCGGGAGACACCAGTCTCCACGTAGCACGCCGGGAGTCGCCAGTCTCCACGCAGCACGCCGGGAGTCGCCAGTCTCCACGCAGCACGCCGGGAGTCGCCAGTCTCCACGCAGCACGCCGGGAGTCGCCAGTCTCCACGCAGCAAGCCGGGAGACACCAGTCTCCACGCAGCACGCCGGGAGACGCCAGTCTGCACGCAGCACGCCGGGAGACGCCAGTCTGCTCGCAGCACGCCGGGAGACGCCCGTCTGCACGCAGCACGCCGGGAGACGCCAGTCTGCACGCACCACGCCGGGAGACGCCAGTCAGCCCGCAGCACGCCGGGAGACGCCAGTCTGCACGCAGCACGCCGGGAGACGCCAGTCTGCACGCAGCACGCCGGGAGACGCCAGTCTGCACGCAGCACGCCGGGAGACGCCAGTCTGCACGCAGCACGCCGGGAGACGCCAGTCTGCACGCAGCACGCCGGGAGACGCCAGTCTCCACGCAGCACGCCGGGAGACGCCAGTCTCCACGCAGCACGCCGGGAGACGCCAGTCTCCACGCAGCACGCCGGGAGACGCCAGTCTCCACGCAGCACGCCGGGAGACGCCAGTCTCCACGCAGCACGCCGGGAGACGCCAGTCTCCACGCAGCACGCCGGGAGACGCCAGTCTCCACGCAGGACGCCGGGAGACGCCAGTCTCCACGCAGGACGCCGGGAGACGCCAGTCTCCACGCAGGACGCCGGGAGACACCAGTCTCCACGCAGGACGCCGGGAGACGCCAGTCTCCACGCAGCACGCCGGGAGACGCCAGTCTCCACGCAGCACGCCGGGAGACGCCAGTCTCCACGCAGCACGCCGGGAGACGCCAGTCTCCACGCAGCACGCCGGGAGACGCCAGTCTCCACGCAGCACGCCGGGAGACGCCAGTCTCCACGCAGCACGCCGGGAGACGCCAGTCTCCACGCAGCACGCCGGGAGACGCCAGTCTCCACGCAGCACGCCGGGAGACGCCAGTCTCCACGCAGCACGCCGGGAGACGCCAGTCTCCACGCAGCACGCCGGGAGACGCCAGTCTCCACGCAGCACGCCGGGAGACGCCAGTCTCCACGCAGCACGCCGGGAGACGCCAGTCTCCACGCAGCACGCCGGGAGACGCCAGTCTCCACGCAGCACGCCGGGAGACGCCAGTCTCCACGCAGCACGCCGGGAGACGCCAGTCTCCACGCAGCACGCCGGGAGACGCCAGTCTCCACGCAGCACGCCGGGAGACGCCAGTCTCCACGCAGCACGCCGGGAGACGCCAGTCTCCACGCAGCACGCCGGGAGACGCCAGTCTGCACGCAGCACGCCGGGAGACGCCAGTCTCCACGCAGCACGCCGGGAGACACCAGTCTCCACGCAGCACGCCGGGAGACACCAGTCTCCACGCAGCACGCCGGGAGACACCAGTCTCCACGCAGCACGCCGGGAGACACCAGTCTCCACGCAGCACGCCGGGAGACACCAGTCTCCACGCAGCACGCCGGGAGACACCAGTCTCCACGCAGCACGCCGGGAGACACCAGTCTCCACGCAGCACGCCGGGAGACACCAGTCTCCACGCAGCACGCCGGGAGACACCAGTCTCCACATTGTTTTTTATTTTTTTTTATTTTTTATAAGTACCATAGTTCTTATTAATCGTCTGGAAGATGTGATTATTATTATCAATTTGTGAGGTAATGTACAGCGAATGATGTTATCCAGTCAGCCATTTTCACGGTAAATAAGGACTAATAGCGAACCTGGACTTTGACGAATTCCAACTGACTGTCAGCACTATCACCACCACCACCTGCACCACTGCCACCTGCACCACTGCCACCTGCACCTATACCACTTACGCCACTACCACCACCTGCACCTATGCCACCTACACCACCACCTACACCACTGCCACCTACACCACTACCACCACCTGCACCTATACCACTGCACCTATACCACTGCACCTATACCACCTGCACTACTGCCACCTGCACCACTACCACCACCTGCGCCACGAACACGAACACTACATCTTTACTACCGCTAAAGATCCACCTGCACCACCACCAATATCGCTTGCACCACCAGTACCTGAACCACCACCAATACCTGAGTCACCACCACCACGGTCACCAGCACCTGCATTATCACTATTACCAACACCACTTGACCACCACTTGTGTCACAATCAATGTCTACACCATCATTACCACTTACATCACAGTCACCATCACTACCACTTGCATCCCAGTCACCACCTGCACCATCACATGATTAACCATGATCTACACCATTATGTCCACTTACACCTCCACCATCACCACTGTCACACCACCCTCATACACCTGGTAAAAAGACACACACAATTGCCCAGAGAAAATATATTAAGACGTTTGGGTCATGGAACATGTTTCTCGAGCCAGTAGTGACAACGAGCACAGTTATACTTGTGTAATCTAGTTATCACACATCAGTGGTGAAAATTTGAAGCCAACCAGACGAGTCTTTCTCGAGCTACGAAGGTAACACGAAACACTGGATGAACAATATCAGGCAAGTACTTTAAGGTCTTCCTTCAGGGATGTATCAGGGTATACACATTGGGAATAGATACCGAAATATTGGTTTAGAAAGACATGTACGGAAACACTAGAACATGTGTATCAGAAAACGTTTCGGTTCTGGGACCTTGATGAAGGTTTCAGGACTGAAATGTTTTCTAATATGTTGTATTGTTTGCTTGCGTGTTTTTCTAAACCAGAGATTTATCATAAAAAAACACTGGACCTCGGGTCATAGGGCAGGGCATCCGCGCTTTTTAAAGTAACTCAGTATGCTACTGTGAGTGTAGATGCTCTACCATGTTATCTGAGATCAACCCTCTCTCCTATTAACTCGCTTATCTCTTCTCAGCTCCATCCTCTCTCAGCCCCATTTCAGCCCTCCACATCTACTCTTAGCACCTTCCCCACTCAGTTCCCCCCTCTCAGCCCCTTTCCCACTCTGTCCTAACTTTTTCAGTTTTTCCCCCTCCTCTCAGGCCCGTCCTTTCCTCTCAGCTACCTCTTATCGTCTCAGTCATCACTCCTCTTAGTTCTCCGTCTCTCAACACACCGCTTCATTCACTGAAAACAAACACTAATGCAAATTGTTCAGCGATGTATCAGAAAAAGTAATGCAAGGATCTATACAGTATTAGTAGTAATAGTAGCAGCATTATTAGTAGCAGTAGCAATAGTAGGTGTGCAGTAGCAGCAGAGAAAATAGTGGTATGTGTAAATATAGTGTTACTACTACCAGCAGCAACATCAGGAGGAATATTAGTATAAATAGTAGTAGTAGTAGTAGTAGTAGTGGTAACAGGGGTAAAAAGAAATAGGAGAAGAATAAAGGGATCATGATAATATTACTAATTTTAATGATTATAATAATGACAACTTCATGAAAAATAATCATATAATAACTTTTAAAAATGAATTTTTCTAAATAATGTTTTTAAAAATTACTCAAGATTAGCGAGTCCTTGTTGGGTGTGTGTAGGAGAGTGCATCCATCAATGTAAGTCTCGCCTCAGTACTCTCTCACTTCGACCCTCCACACTCAGGGTGGCACGCTGGCAACGAGTCTGTTGCTTTGGCATTTATCAGTGGTCAATGAGGGGGCGGTCCAGGGCAGGAATATTTTTGGTTGCAAATACCGGTGTACATCTGAAGTGGATTTTTTTTTTATCAAAATCGCCATTTCTCTTTTTATGTTGTAGGTAATCTTGAAGGAACTGTTCCATAACAGTCATGAAGGCACTGTTCTATCACGATCATGAAAGCACTGTTCCAACACAAACATGAAAGCACTGTTCCATCACGTGGCAAGTCCATACTCAATCAGTGTCTTTCATGAGAGAATACACATTCTCCAACTTACTTCAACTACATCTTCCAGTCCTTTACGAAGATAATCGGAAGAGATTTGGTCACCTGTAACTAATAGGCTGGCTTGCCCATTAGCATACCTGCACAACCTTCCAACCGTTGAACTTTCTCACCTGTGAAACTAACAGACTTGTGTCCCTTGTTTTCCTCTCTCTATCATTGTTATTGAATTCGCCAGGGAAAATCACTTGACATGGGTCTTTGTTAAATTATGACACATGTAGAGATATTCTAGGCCCTTTGACAGAAGTGTCAAAAATTCAACTGATAGCAAAGCCTATGTAAATGTGGTCGTTGTTGTCGCTATTATATGCTATAGCAAAACGACGTCTGGCTTACCAGTGCTCTTCATAAGAACATAAGAAAGGAGGAACACTGCAGCAGGCTTCTTGGCCCATACTAGGTAGGTCCTTCACAGTCCATCCCATCGTTTCTCTCTTCCAGATTTCACAGATGGCCGACGAGATGAATGGCTGAGCGTAACAATGAGAACTACATTCACAACCGATTGGCCTTTTCTTTGGCCTACAATATGATACAAAAGCTCGCAAACCATAATGACAGGGGATCCAACTGTGGTAACCACGGGTATAAACTGTAGTGCTAAAAGTATGATTAAATTTTAAAGGAGAAAAGTAACACAAAATATTGATAAAGTTTCCAATTAAAAGTCAATTAGTGAAGGAGAGTGTGTTCCGCACCTCTGCAACAGCAGTCAACACAACAGTATAATATCATTCGTCTTTCAGTAAGCAGCGAAGAAGATTTTCGACTCCCTTGTAAAGGCTGACCATGAATGGATTATAACAGAAAGAGGAGTGATAAGAGGAATTACACAATATAATAAAGGAACCGCAAAGAGATAGAGAGAGAGAGAGAGAGCAAAGCGGTATATGTTTTAAAATATGTAGACAGAGACATACCAGTGAAGACTGAATCAAAAAAGTTAATTTAGGGAATACTAGCCAGGGAATCTCATCACAAGGACATAAAAGATGCACAGAAGTTGAAATATAAAGATAAATGAACTCTAAAAACACATCGTGTAAGTATCTGAGAGAAGAAGAAAGACTAGAAGCACAGACAACACAGAGAGAGAAGACTGGGGAGTAGGAGAGAAGCTAGAAGCACAGACAACACAGAGAGAGAAGACTGGGGAGTAGGAGAGAAGCTAGAAGCACAGACAACACAGAGAGAGAAGACTGGGGAGTAGGAGAGAAGCTAGAAGCACAGACTACACAGAGAGAGAAGACTGGGGAGTAGGAGAGAAGCTAGAAGCACAGACTACACAGAGAGAGAAGACTGGGGAGTAGGAGAGAAGCTAGAAGCACAGACAACACAGAGAGAGAAGACTGGGGAGTAGGAGAGAAGCTAGAAGCACAGACAACACAGAGAGAGAAGACTGGGGAGTAGGAGAGAAGCTAGAAGCACAGACAACACAGAGAGAGAAGACTGGGGAGTAGGAGAGAAGCTAGAAGCACAGACAACACAGGGAGAGAAGACTGGGGAGTAGGAGAGAAGCTAGAAGCACAGACAACACAGAGAGAGAAGACTGGGGAGTAGGAGAGAAGCTAGAAGCACAGACAACACAGAGAGAGAAGACTGGGGAGTAGGAGAGAAGCTAGAAGCACAGACTACACAGAGAGAGAAGACTGGGGAGTAGGAGAGAAGCTAGAAGCACAGACTACACAGAGAGAGAACACTGGGGAGTAGGAGAGAAGCTAGAAGCACAGACTACACAGAGAGAGAAGACTGGGGAGTAGGAGAGAAGCTAGAAGCACAGACAACACAGAGAGAGAAGACTGGGGAGTAGGAGAGAAGCTAGAAGCACAGACTACACAGAGAGAGAAGACTGGGGAGTAGGAGAGAAGCTAGAAGCACAGACAACACAGGGAGAGAAGACTGGGGAGTAGGAGAGAAGCTAGAAGCACAGACTACACAGAGAGAGAAGACTGGGGAGTAGGAGAGAAGCTAGAAGCACAGACAACACAGAGAGAGAAGACTGGGGAGTAGGAGAGAAGCTAGAAGCACAGACTACACAGAGAGAGAAGACTGGGGAGTAGGAGAGAAGCTAGAAGCACAGACAACACAGAGAGAGAAGACTGGGGAGTAGGAGAGAAGCTAGAAGCACAGACTACACAGAGAGAGAAGACTGGGGAGTAGGAGAGAAGCTAGAAGCACAGACAACACAGAGAGAGAAGACTGGGGAGTAGGAGAGAAGCTAGAAGCACAGACAACACAGAGAGAGAAGACTGGGGAGTAGGAGAGAAGCTAGAAGCACAGACAACACAGAGAGAGAAGACTGGGGAGTAGGAGAGAAGCTAGAAGCACAGACAACACAGAGAGAGAAGACTGGGGAGTAGGAGAGAAGCTAGAAGCACAGTCAACACAGAGAGAGAAGACTGGGGAGTAGGAGAGAAGCTAGAAGCACAGACTACACAGAGAGAGAAGACTGGGGAGTAGGAGAGAAGCTAGAAGCACAGACAACACAGGGAGAGAAGACTGGGGAGTAGGAGAGAAGCTAGAAGCACAGACTACACAGAGAGAGAAGACTGGGGTGTAGGAGAGAAGCTAGAAGCACAGACAACACAGAGAGAGAAGACTGGGGAGTAGGAGAGAAGCTAGAAGCACAGACAACACAGGGAGAGAAGACTGGGGAGTAGGAGAGAAGCTAGAAGCACAGACAACACAGGGAGAGAAGACTGGGGAGTAGGAGAGAAGCTAGAAGCACAGACTACACAGAGAGAGAAGACTGGGGAGTAGGAGAGAAGCTAGAAGCACAGACAACACAGGGAGAGAAGACTGGGGAGTAGGAGAGAAGCTAGAAGCACAGACAACACAGAGAGAGAAGACTGGGGAGTAGGAGAGAAGCTAGAAGCACAGACTACACAGAGAGAGAAGACTGGGGAGTAGGAGAGAAGCTAGACGCACAGACTACACAGAGAGAGAAGACTGGGGAGTAGGAGAGAAGCTAGAAGCACAGACAACACAGGGAGAGAAGACTGGGGAGTAGGAGAGAAGCTAGAAGCACAGACAACACAGGGAGAGAAGACTGGGGAGTAGGAGAGAAGCTAGAAGCACAGACAACACAGGGAGAGAAGACTGGGGAGTAGGAGAGAAGCTAGAAGCACAGACTACACAGAGAGAGAAGACTGGGGAGTAGGAGAGAAGCTAGAAGCACAGACTACACAGAGAGAGAAGACTGGGGAGTAGGAGAGAAGCTAGAAGCACAGACTACACAGAGAGAGAAGACTGGGGAGTAGGAGAGAAGCTAGAAGCACAGACAACACAGGGAGAGAAGACTGGGGAGTAGGAGAGAAGCTAGAAGCACAGACAACACAGGGAGAGAAGACTGGGGAGTAGGAGAGAAGCTAGAAGCACAGACTACACAGAGAGAGAAGACTGGGGAGTAGGAGAGAAGCTAGAAGCACAGACAACACAGAGAGAGAAGACTGGGGAGTAGGAGAGAAGCTAGAAGCACAGACTACACAGAGAGAGAAGACTGGGGAGTAGGAGAGAAGCTAGAAGCACAGACAACACAGGGAGAGAAGACTGGGGAGTAGGAGAGAAGCTAGAAGCACAGACTACACAGAGAGAGAAGACTGGGGAGTAGGAGAGAAGCTAGAAGCACAGACTACACAGAGAGAGAAGACTGGGGAGTAGGAGAGAAGCTAGAAGCACAGACAACACAGGGAGAGAAGACTGGGGAGTATTAGAGAAGCTAGAAGCACAGACTACACAGAGAGAGAAGACTGGGGAGTAGGAGAGAAGCTAGAAGCACAGACTACACAGAGAGAGAAGACTGGGGAGTAGGAGAGAAGCTAGAAGCACAGACTACACAGAGAGAGAAGACTGGGGAGTAGGAGAGAAGCTAGAAGCACAGACTACACAGAGAGAGAAGACTGGGGAGTAGGAGAGAAGCTAGAAGCACAGACTACACAGAGAGAGAAGACTGGGGAGTAGGAGAGAAGCTAGAAGCACAGACTACACAGAGAGAGAAGACTGGGGAGTAGGAGAGAAGCTAGAAGCACAGACTACACAGAGAGAGAAGACTGGGGAGTAGGAGAGAAGCTAGAAGCACAGACTACACAGAGAGAGAAGACTGGGGAGTAGGAGAGAAGCTAGAAGCACAGACAACACAGGGAGAGAAGACTGGGGAGTAGGAGAGAAGCTAGACGCACAGACAACACAGAGAGAGAAGACTGGGGAGTAGGAGAGAAGCTAGAAGCACAGACTACACAGAGAGAGAAGACTGGGGAGTAGGAGAGAAGCTAGAAGCACAGACTACACAGAGAGAGAAGACTGGGGAGTAGGAGAGAAGCTATAAGCACAGACAACACAGGGAGAGAAGACTGGGGAGTAGGAGAGAAGCTAGAAGGTGAACAATGCACCTACAAGGAAGAGTCACAGGCAAGTACCAGCAGAGACAAGACCTCGGAACCTTGTGAGCCACAACTACTGTCACAAGATCAGCCATGCTATCACAGTTTCAAATTCCCCAGGCAATTTTCTGGAAGTAGGTAAGTCCAATAATACGAAGCACACTGTCATTTCTACCGTAGCATATATTGCCGTTTCCCAGGATGAGGTGAAGGAATGCATGGCTCCCCTGTTTTTTTACAGTGAGGTTAAAGTGTTATTACGAGAATTAAATTCACTTGTGGCTGTTAAACATTCAAGAATATCGGGGGTTTACTGTTCTCTGTTATGAACAGGGAACTTCCACCCTTGGAAGATACTTAAAACATTCCATTAGAAACGTTTGGTGCTGCAGTAATTTGTGTTTTATTAAATATTTTAAAGGATATTTCCGATGAAAGAAGCAGACTGTGTCGTCGCCATCGAACTAGTCCTAGTCGCGGCTGTAACACGGAAAATGTCGAATGGAAAATCTGGCGAGAATGCTAAACTTATCTTGGTGGCAAAGACAATGGGTTGTACAATTTGTTTCGCGATGGTAGCTGGTCAGGGCCACTCAGTTCGAGTGTAAGTTCCATGGTTTAGCCTTCCTCTTTCTGGGTGACAGAACTGCCAAATGCTCCCTCTTCCATGCCTGATGGAGCGACTATCAGAAAAAAGCAACAGAGGGATGTTTCCCCAGACTTCTATCTTGAATTCGGCGGCATATGCCCCTCGAGGAAGGTTCCTTGATGTTGGTGAGGGGCTCTTGATTTAGGAAATTGGATCTGTGTTCCAGTTCCCCGAATTAAGCCTGAATGCCTTCCACATCCCCCCCCAGGCGCTGTATAATCCTCCGGGTTTAGCGCTTTCCCTTGATTATAATAATAATAATCGGCGGCATATGAAGTCGAAGCAAATACTTTTGCCAGACGCGGTACATTTATGAATAAAGAACCTACAGGTAACGAAATTAAAGGAGGCTATAATGTGAAGAAATTAAAAGTTCTTTAGAAATTACGACACCAGAATCACACAGCTGCTGAAAGGGGCCAGCATATTTGAAATACGAAAAGAGGCTGTTGCGGCCCCCTGCCAAACTACCGGTTAAATGGTTAACCTGCCGGCCGGCAGTACCACTGGGTACGTCATCAAACCCAATGTGGGGACTGCTGAGCCGGCCTTAGCAGCAATAAGTACCTGAACACCTCACGGTACGCACCGCAGCAGTAGTTACCAGAACACCTAATGGTACACATCTACTGGCAGTAGAGAGTATTCTACTGGCTTCTACTGATTTTAGAAGAACCGCTCACCGCAGCTCACTGAGTCTGATGGCCTCAGTTACTTGACGGCCGCACTCAGTGAGCTTGCGGTGTGTCAATTGGTCTTGAAGGCGGTAGATAGTACTCACCAGACCATCTTACGGTGTACTTCTACAAGCCTTAGAGAGTATTTACAGGACTACCGGTGATGTCTGCGGACTCACTGCCTACGCTGGTTAACTGTGGGCCGGAGTCATCTGATGCTGTTTTAGTGGGACATTACAAGAAGAAAAGGTTGGAGTGTTACACTGAACTGGGCTAGGACCGTAGTGTGACACTTAGGGAAGTATGATGGAGTGGAACACTGAGATATGCTACAGGACCGTAGTGGAACACTGAGAAGAAAAGGGTGTCTTGTGACACTGAAGATGGCCTGGTTGTAGTGTACATTGAATAGTATCATGTGACTGGCCTCTCGAAAGACGCTACGTCGATAGTGTGTCGCAGAGACAAGGGTGTCAAGTGTGACACAGTCGAGAAAGGGTGTGGATGACGCAGAGAAAAGGGTGTCGTGTGACACTGAGAGCTGGAGTGTCTGGTGACACAAAGAAAAGGGTGTCAAGGGACACGGTTGTGAAGGAACGTCATCACACGGCGAAAAGGGTGTCGAGTGACACGGTGGAGAAGGAGCGTCACAACTCGAATAAGTGTCGTGTGGGACACGGAGTTGATCATAATTTATTATACAAATGTTATTTATAATTTATTATTTTAGCATAGATATATTATTTTAAGAGGCTAATAATTTATTATTGTAACATGTATATATATTTTAAATACCTCTAGACCAAAGATTGATTTTTATATAATATTAAAGATTCATTTATTTTAACGTGTATTTATGTATCCCGAACTCTATCACAAAATGAGTAAACTACCATCTTAAAAATCACTTTTTTTGTAATAGAGGCACTGGTCAGAAAAATAGCAAATATCGAATTTAAACTTAAGGAATCATACAAGAGACTCGGTTAGAACTTAAAGCCATCAATGAAACTGAAAAAAAAAATTTCTTTTGCCAGATCTATCGCAAAAAGCAACAAGTATTGGACCCCTACTTAGACGTGATGGGACTTGCGAGATACTAAAGTCCCAATATGACTCAGTCTGGTTAACTGCTCAGTAAACACTGAGTCGAAAATCTTAACGAATTTTTTATGACCAAGGCTCAAAATTTAGTAGATTCAAAAATCTCCGATATTACCCTAACACCACAAGACTTCGGGGAAAAAAATAATAAATGACATGCCCATGCATTCGGCCCCAGGCCCAGACTCGTGGAACTGTGTTCATCAAGAACTGAAAGAAGCCCCTGTAAAGTGCCTTCAGTATTCTATGGAGAGGAAGCATGTAACCAGGGGTCATCCCGCAGTCACTAAAAGCAACAGACATAGCCTCCCTCCACATAGGTGGCAGTAAAGTAATTGCAAAGAATTACAGACCGATAGCACTAACGTCCCACATCATAAAAACTCTTGAAAGGGTTCTAAGACGCAAGATCGTCACCGACCTAGATACCCATCAGTTACACAACTTAGGGCAACATGGGTTTAAGGCAGGTCGCTCCTGTCTGTCCCAACTACTGGACTATTATGACAAGGTCTTAGATGCACTGGAGGACAAACAAAATGCAGATGTAGTATACACAGACTTTGCGAAAGCCTTCGACAAGTGCAACCATGGTGTAATAGCGCACAAAATGCGTGATAAACGAATAACGGGAAAAGTTCGTAGACTGATCTATAATTTCTTAAACAGAACACAAAGAGTAATAGTAAATAAAGTCCGAGACGGCTACAGTGAAAAGCTCGATTCCACAAGGCACAGTACTTGCCCTCATCCTGTTCCTTATCCTCAAATCCGACATGGAGATGTAAGCCACAGCACTGTGTCTTCCTTTGCGGATGACACCCGAATATGTATGACAGTGTCAGCCATCGAAGACACTGAAAGACTCCAAGAGGACATCAACCAAATCCTTAAATGGGCCTCGGAAAACAACACAAAGTTCAATGAAGAGAAATTTCAACTATTCTGATATGGAAAACTCGAGGATATTAAAACCGTATCGGAGTGTAAAACAAATTCCAACTACACAATAGAGCGAAAAACTAATGTGAAGTACCTGGAAGTGATAAAGATCACAATGTTTCTATCACATCTGCTAAGAAAATGATAGGATGGATAATGAGGACCTCCGAAACTGGGGATGCCAAGCCCATGATGATTCTTTTCAAATCGCTTGTTCTCTCTAGGATGGAATATTGCTGTACGCTAACAGCTCCTTTCAGGGCAAGCGAAACTGCAGACCTGGAGAATGTACAGAGAACCTTCACGGCACTGAAATACGATAAAGCACCTAAACTATTGGGAACGGTTGAAGTCCCTTGATCTGTATTCACTGGAACGCAAACGAGAATGATAGATGATAATATACACTTGGAAAATCCTAGAGGGACTAGTCCTAAATTTGCAAACTAAAATCACTCCCAATGAAAGCAAAAGACTGGGCAGAAGATGCAACATCCCCCCCCCAGTGAAAAGCAGGGGCGTCAAGAGTACGCTAAGAGACAACGTAAGTGTCAGGGGCCCAAGACTGTTCAACTGCCTCCCAGCATACATAAGGGGGATTAGTAACAGACCTCTGGCTGTCTTCAAGGCGCTGGATAAGCACCTTAAGTCAGTACCTGTTCAGCCGGTCTGTGGTTCGTACATAGGTCTGCGTGCAACCAGCAGTAACAGACTGATTGATCAGACCCTGATCCCCCAGGAGTAATGGTCACAGACTAGGTCGCAGGGGCGCTGATGCCCAAAACCCTCTCCAGATATACTCCCGGTACTTAGGGTTGCCCACAATTTTTCAATGGGATGACATTTAGTTTTATTTAAGACACTTTACCGGACCTCCAAGCACTTAAATTGGCCATGTTTAAGACAAGACGTTAAGAAAAGCAAAAGATTCTGTAGTGACTGCCACATGGTGAAAAAGCTACGATTCTACATTAAGTTGGAGCCTTTGTGTACCGGGTGAAAAATTATTTCACTTCCCTATTTTTTAGAGTTTTGTTAACCATTACCAACAGGGGCCCAAGACTGTTCAACTGCCTCCAGCAAACATCAGGAGGATTACCAATAGACCCCTGGCTGTCTTCAAGCAAGCTACTGAGTAGCTGACCAGCCGGGCTGTGATTCGTACGTTGGAGTACATGCGGCCAGCAGTAACAGCCTGGTTGATCAGGCCCTGATCCACCATGAGGCCTGGTCACAGACCGGGCCGCGGGGGCGTTGACCCCCGGAACTCTCTCCAGGTATACTCCAGGGTAAGGGGTAGCAGTTACATAGTTACTGGAATTCAACCCCAGAAAAGACCGATGCCTTCCACCTGTTGTGTTAGACTTTCTAACATATAGAAACAAAGTTTCACCAGACAGTAGTGTCCTAGGATCCTTTCCTTTGTGATTCCCCACGTCAACTTACTAACGTTCTCTGTAATCAGGCAAACATGTTTTTTTTATTTTGTTTATGATAGGGAGGGTTATAGAAATCCATAACATAGAATATATAACCAAATATAACCAAGCTAAAGCGAGAGACCGAGACACGTGTGGCAGCATGATAGCTGGACAAGCACAATGTTGAGCAAGAATGGTATATAATACCGACAAGATGAAATTAAGACATGTGCAACATCTGGGTATCTTTATCGTAGACGTTTCGCCATCCAGTGGCTTTATCAATACAAATTCAAGGACATAACTTGAAGACAGTAGAACTATGTACAGAAGATGAGGTAATCAGTCCCTCAACCTTGGAGTAGGTGCACCGTAGTCGTAGTGCTCTTCGCACCTACTCCAAGGTTGAGGGACTAATTACCTCATCTTTTGTACATAGTCGTACTGTCTTCAAGTTATGTCCAAGAATTTGTATTGATAAAGCCACTGGATGGCGAAACGTCTACAATAAAGATACCCAGATGTTGCACACGTGTCTTAATTTCAAGCACAATGTTGAAACCTGCGTGTGGATCACGCATAGTGTAAAGATGGTCTGCCGTGTCAGTGGTATGATGATTTACTCACGTTTGCTCGACAGTTCAGGACTCCACAGTTCCCTCTTAATTAACGTGTTGCGCACACAATTATACAAAGTTCCATTTATACTGACATACTGCACATGAATCAGCATCTGAAGTATGTTAGGGGCAACAGGTTGAAGCATCACTGTTTTGAGTCTTGGTAAGAACTCTGGTTTTAATATTGGTGTCAGTGGTAATGTGCTCACATCACCTGCACTGGATCACTGGAGCGAGGCTGTCAGTGGTAATGTACTCACATCACCTCCACTGGATCACTGGGGAGTGTCAGTGGCACAGTGGTAATGTGCTCACATCACCTCCAATGGATCACTGGAGCGAGGCTGTCAGTGGTAATGTACTCACATCACCTCCACTGGATCACTGGGGAGTGTCAGTGGCACAGTGGTAATGTGCTCACATCACCTCCAATGGATCACTGGAGCGAGGCTGTCAGTGGTAATGTACTCACATCACCTCCACTGGATCACTGGGGAGTGTCAGTGGCACAGTGGTAATGTGCTCACATCACCTCCAATGGATCACTGGAGCGAGGCTGTCAGTGGTAATGTGCTCACATCACCTCCAGTGGATCACTGGGGAGAGGCTGTCAGTGGTACAGTGGTAATGTGCTCACATCACCTCCAATGGACTACTGGGGACAGGCTGTCAGTGGCACAGTGGTAATGTGCTCACATCACCTCCAATGGATCACTGGAGCGAGGCTGTCAGTGGTAATGTGCTCACATCACCTCCAGTGGATCACTGGGGAGAGGCTGTCAGTGGTACAGTGGTAATGTGCTCACATCACCTCCAATGGACTACTGGGGACAGGCTGTCAGTGGCACAGTGGTAATGTGCTCACATCACCTCCAATGGATCACTGGAGCGAGGCTGTCAGTGGTAATGTGCTCACATCACCTCCAGTGGATCACTGGGGAGAGGCTGTCAGTGGTAATGTGCTGACATCACCTCCAGTGGATCACTGGGGAGAGGCTGTCAGTGGCACAGTGGTAATGTGCTCACATCACCTCCAATGGATCACTGGAGCGAGGTTGTCAGTGATACAGTGGTAATGTACTCACATCACCTCCACTGGATCACTGGGGAGAGGCTGTCAGTGGTACAGTGGTAATGTGCTCACATCACCTCCAATGGATCACTGAAGCGAGGTTGTCAGTGGTACAGTGGTAATGTACTCACATCACCTCCACTGGATCACTGGGGAGAGGCTGTCAGTGGTACAGTGGTAATGTGCTCACATCACCTCCAATGGATCACTGAAGCGAGGTTGTCAGTGGTACAGTGGTAATGTACTCACATCACCTCCACTGGATCACTGGGGAGAGGCTGTCAGTGGTACAGTGGTAATGTGCTCACATCACCTCCAATGGATCACTGGGGAGAGGCTGTCAGTGGTACAGTGGTAATGTGCTCACATCACCTCCAATGGATCACTGAAGCGAGGTTGTCAGTGGTACAGTGGTAATGTACTCACATCACCTCCACTGGATCACTGGGGAGAGGCTGTCAGTGGTACAGTGGTAATGTGCTGACATCACCTCCAGTGGATCACTGGGGAGAGGCTGTCAGTGGCACAGTGGTAATGTGCTGACATCAACGGCTTTGTCAAGCCGTTACGGCTTGACAAAGCTCCTGGAGAGCGAAACGTTGCCACAATAAAAATGTAACACTATTTGCACTTGTGTTCTTTTACTTTACATTAGCAAGTTACTGTCCGCACTTCCATCTAGCGGACTGCTGCGAAGCTCCGGTTCCTGATTGTCTGAGGTGCTTTAATTTCTACTCCTCGTAGTATTAACCTTACCTAGTGTGGGTTGAAGACTGGAGAGTCACTTCACTTCCACTCTTCTCCTGATCAGGTAAGGTGATCTACCAGGAGTATTTCTGGTCGTTGTTTTGTTTATGGTTACCAGTAAGGTTTTTGTCTTTAAGATGACATACCACCCTTTCTTTCTTAAATGTTGTACTTGCATAACTTTTAGTAACCAGTTTTTCTTTATTATCAGCTCTGCTGCTGGCCTGGTTATCCAGGGTAGACGCCAGATAAGGGAACAAGATACTTGTCTATTGGACCAACATAGACCGACTACTCTTCGCCTTTTTCCTCCTACTTGTGGTGCTCCAGCCAAGTAGTACAGGAGAATCCAGAACATCGGATACCATCCGCCCAGGATAACCTACAGCATTTCTTAAACATCAGAGAACCATCCTGGGTCTTACACTGTACCAGAACAACGGCCAATTTTAATTTTAATTAAAAACCACAAAGACAATCTTCATTATTAAACCCAGAGTCGTTATTTATTTATTTTTCCATTATTTTTCTTTGATCAGGCGGAAGGCATTCCCCTAACATGCATATTAAAGTTGTTAGGTAATGTACCCTGACACATAAAACGTTGTTCTGTAATGTCCATAAACATGTAAAACGTTTTGTAATGTCCAACAATACACAACACGTTGTGTTATGTAATGTGTCCAGATATATATACAACGTTGTGTTAATGTCTTCGGACACTTATACGTTAAGTAATGTGCTCAGTTTTGTTTAATTATGTGACTGAAGCGCAAAATTATTAAACAGTTTACGACTTCACACAATGAACTACATAGTCACGTCTGTGGACACTCATACTTATCTTAAAAGTAAACAACAATAAAATACAATACTACAATTAACTGTTCTAAAAGTTCTTTTGAGAACATTCGCTATAGTTGCAGTGAAGAAACGTGGTATTTCTTTTTTCTTCCTTTTTTTTTTTTTAGTTTTGTCTAACACAACAAAATCCAAAATCTTACCATAAGTATTCTTTTCAAAATCGTGTTAATTACGTGTTTAAACTCCTCTGATTACAAGAGTAACATACATGGGTCCTAAGTCTCCCTCAGTGGGATTTGAATCACATCCTGCTTACAAGCCAGCTTGAAAATCTTTAGCCTCAACGTACACTCCTAAAAACACCCCATTTACCACAACAAGCTAAATTACAGCTACAAACATAGTGAGAGATAAGATGTAGCAACATCCTCATTATGTGGGACACGAGGCATCAGACATCACGGTGCTCACACCCAGCATCTTTCACTCACCAAGATCTGAAGTGATTGTGAGGAGTGAAACCATCCTGAGAGCCGCCCCGGTACGACGTCCGCCCTCTCGCTCTCTGCTTGATAACGCAGTAGTTTACGGCGCCCAGGTGGGCCCAACCCTTGATCTCCGTCCCGATGATCCGCCCACCTCCTCACTTCGTAACCCGTCCTACGAAAACCATGATTTTTTAATAGAATTTAAGACTTGAAAAGGCAGCGTTGACACTAACGTAAAAACGTTGGTTTTTGGTGTGAAGAAATTTAATTCCGTTGTCTAGATGGTTCCCAGTTCTGTTATTTATCTAGACCATTATCATCTAAGAGGTATTCGTTCTTACATTTATGTTACGCAGTAATACTAGGTTTATTTACCTTAACGTAGCTCACTATAACCATTTACACTAACCTAAACTAACTTAACCTAATCTAACATCATAAATAAGATAGGTTTTAGTCGTTGCATGATCAGAGAGGGATATCCAAAAAACAATTTTAGCATGATTTAAGATGTACTACGTCACACATCACCCCCCAAAATTTCTACTTCCAAAGGTCCTTTTTTTCATTCTCTCTCTCCCAGTGGCTATACAAATATTAGTTCTCTATTTTTTCTTTTATTTCTCCCTTCAATGCTTCTGATAGGTTTCAAACTCTTACGACTGGTGTTTCTTACAGAAAGTTTGGGGTAGTGATGGCGCACGTGAAGGTGATCTCTGGGTCAACTTCGGTTTCCGCGAAATAAGCCTAGAATGCTGCTTCTAATTGTCTTCAGACTTTCAAATCTAGTGTAATTTAGAGGAGTGTTGTAATTGTTACTGGGCTCCTGAAGTGACAATTTGCTAGTTTAAAAAAAAAACGACTGGCATTTATTTCAGCGTATTTACTTAGAAATGCCACTTCTGAATACTTTTGAACTTAGAAGTTCAATGCAACTATACCACTTAAGTTCGGTGCAATGTTAGGCTTTGTTGGTGACAATTTGAATATGTTATTAAAAATCAAGGTATCATATTTAGCTGAACGTCACTACATTGTAATTCATTACATTTTTAAACAGTTTCCAGGAAACATTTATCAGAAATCGTACCAACTTCACAAAATTAATTTCATTTAAGTTTCTAATTTGATAAAATATAAAGAGACATAATACCGTGACTGGAACAATACACAAACAACCCGCACATATGTGTATAAAACTTATGACGATGTTTCGGACTAGTGTGATAGTTTTTAAATGCTATGTTCAAACATATCTTTAATAGGTGAACACCTGCCAGGTGCTTCATCAAGGTCAATCTTTTGGTTTATGTAAGCAAGACAACTTCAACAAACTATTGTTTACCTGTCATTACTGTTTGTAGTAAACAGAACATGGTGGAGTAAGTACCGTTTGTCTGGTCTTGTATTTTAAAGGTGTTTCACTGGGTCCAGTCTGAACTTCTGGGCCTCCTGGAGTTGTTGATCTGCAGTTCCTGTGCAGCTTTTAGAAGCACAAATTCCCCAGTCTTCTAATAACATGTTCATTTTTCCACTATAATCTACCTTGTCCATAATTACTATCGCATTTACGTTGTCTGTTTCGTAATGTGAAGTCTAGGATCTTCCCTTAATTCATGGTATAACTTAACAAATCTTTGAGGACAACTGTGTTGCAGCTTAGCTGTGTGTGTACAACTCCGTGTATATAGACAGATACCAACCTCAGTGTAATTATACTAACAAGTAAATAACTCATGGCAGATATATATTGAGAGATAAACACCAATCAATTTATGAACACAGACATTCACCTCTCAATGTACTACCTAGGTATATACACCTCTTTATATATTAAGATATATACACCTCTGATTGATATATATATATATATATATATATATATATATATATATATATATATATATATATATATATATATATATATATATATATATATATATATATATAAGATATACATGTCGTGCCGAATATGTAAAACTGGTCAATTAGCAAGAACACATTTAAAATTCAGCCCTTACTAAATTTTTCTCTTATACGTTTAAAGATATATTTTTTCATTTATGTTAATGTAAAAATTAATAATTTTTACCAAAAAAAAATCGAAAACTTACCTATTCTTATTATAACAAGCGCAATTTAATTTAGCCTAATCCAACAAAATATATTTTAGATAAGTTTACAATAATTTAATAATAAACACAGTGAAATATATTGTTTTCGTTAGGTTCAGAATGATTTTTGCAAAATTAATGCATACACAAATTTTCGCTTGCCTTATTCGGCAAGAAGAGCGTTGCTATTTAAGCCAAAATCGCAAGTTTTACCTATTCTGCAAGACATATACACATAGGTACACATCTCTCGATGTATATGCATATATATGCACTACTGGATGTAGTGTATATAACCCGTCTTATAGAGAAGAGTTATGTTAAGTATACTCATAGCTTTCTGTCAGCAGTGATGTTGATAGATGTTGGTTGTGATGCTGATAGATATTAGAGGTGGTGATATATGTTAAAGGTGATGCTGAAACACATCATTGGCGAAGCTAATGTATTTTTGTGATGATGCTGATGGAGGTTTGCGGTGATGCTGATAGTGGTGATGCTGATAGAAGCAAGTTTTGATGATGAGAGAAGTTAGTTTTGATGCTGACAAAAGTTCGCGGTGATGCTGACAGCAGTTAGTGGTGATGCTGACAGAAGTTAGTGGTGATGCTGACAGAAGTTAGTTTTGATGCTGATATATTTTTGTATGCTGACAGAAGTTAGTTTTGATGCTGATATATTTTTTTAGCAGTGCTAATAAATGTTAGTGGTGATGCTGATATATTTTTATGATGATGCTGATAGATGCTAGTAATGCTGGTATATATTAGTGGTAATGGTAATAGATGCTGGTGGTGATGCTGATATGTATTAGTAGTGATGGTTATAGTTGTTAGTGGTGATGCTGACAGACGTCATTTGTGATGCTGATAAACATTGGTGGTGAATCTGATAGATGCTAGTGGTGATGCTAAAACACGTTAGTGAAGAAGATAGTTCTTAGTATAGATCTTAGTGGTGAATTCAATAGACATTAGTGGTGATGCCAATAAATGTTACTAATGCCAGTAGACGTTAGTGGTGTTAAAGCCAGAAGTTAGCGATGAGAGATATTAATGATTGGTAACTATTGTCATTATTGACGACAAAGTCGATGTCACTGGCTGGCACACTGTTAGTAGAGGTGATGTCCTGCCTGATGAATCACGTCACTCAAACATCCCGATTTTTTTTTTTTTTTTTACAAAATTGTGTCTTCTGTTTTGATAGATATATTTATGTAGATAACAGCACGTAACTTCGCTAATTTGCACCAAAACTAGCGGTGTGGTCTAATTCTGCTTAAATTAAAAATATATTTAGATTTAATATATATTAACATTATATATCAGCCTAAACGTAATCATAATTTTTATATAGAAAAAGTAATTTATTTTCGTGATGTTAAGACTGATCTAGTTTTTGCAGTACTGCTGGGTTAAATGACTGGTTTTGAATAAGTCATCGAGTTTTACTTAAAAAGACAGATACTGCCAAGAAGGTTTTTGTTTTATACTAATTTGTATTGTGGGAAAGGCAACCAGTCCTAAGATAGTGAGGAGGATGTAGCGTTCATTATGCAGGTGTTGTATTGAGAGAGAGACATGTCCCGAGCCGCAGTCCGTCTTTTAACTACAATCATCATAGAATTGTTGCAAAAAGTCAAATTGGGTGACTATGGAAAGCACCTTCAACAGTAGTTAACTAACTGTATTGTTCTAGTCTGGCGCAGTGGCTGCCCATTTTCTGTTAGAGCTGCAGACTTTATCGCTATTAATCTTATATTTATAGTTTTTCATTGTTTTATAATTATTTTTTTGTGGATATAGGAGAACCTAATCTAGCCTATCATAGGGTAAGCTAACGTAACTTAGAAATGTGCTGCAAACCGTTATTGAAGAAGCGACTTAATTGGATGGGTAAAGAGCCATGTAGCGAGACAGCCAACAGATATCACTATGAACTTGTCCTCCAAATAGGACGGGTGTTTGTACACGCTTTAGATAAGCTATATTTATGCATTGTTAATCAACAATATCTAAATAACAGCAGCATGAGGCTTAGGCCTGGCAGGGTTCACCTGAGCGTTGGTATTCAGACTCCTCACGCTAATTATTTCTGCTACTTAATTTGCTTCCATTCTTCACGCATTTTAATTTAAAGAATAAGCTGCATTAAGAGAGTGGCATCCACGGTCTTAACGCAACAGACGGCAATGTGAGGAAGATAATAAATGACGCAGTGAGGAAGATACTCAATAGATGGCGCTGAGAGGCATCCACAGCTATGTGAGGAATCCGGTCAACACACGTTGCTACCATGCATTACGAAAATAATCAAAATAAATCCGTATGAAAACTCGTAGGTGAGAGCTATCAATACTTACTGAAGATGCTGCCTGCCCCCTGATCCTCCCTCCTGCAAGGCAGTCTTGCAGATCCTGGGCCAAGATAATCAAGAATTTCCCTTCCCTGTTTTCGAATTTGTTGTTAATGCGATAACATCTCGGCAATTCATCATCTGAATGAAACGCTCTTGAGAGATAAATTATTATGGGGTATTTACTTGATAGACACGGGAAACAATGCTAAACCAGGAGGGGCGTTTTTGACGGAAACCCCAACGTGGCATCGTGGCGGGTACGGCCGTAGAGGCAGTGGAGGGAGAGGTGGGTTTAGCACAGGGTAATTTGGCTGCTCACACGCCATGTCAGTCAGGGAAGACTTACACCTGCGTGTGAGTAAATTGATTCTGATGGTCGGGGTCAGGTACACGAGTCCTTCTGACCCCACCCCCGCCCCTCCCCGCCCTTCCCCACTCACCTCCGCCCCTCCCCTCTCTTTCACGCCCTCCCTACTCTTTCTCTCACGCCCCTTCAATCTCTCCCACGCTTCTCCCTTCTCTCCCACACCCCTTCCCCGTCTCTTCTACGAGACTCCTTTCTCTCCCACATCCCACCCCACCCCCACGTTCCTCCAATTTCTCCCACGCCATATTCCTGCCTCCCATATCCCACCCAACACCCATTCCTTCCCCTCCTCACATTCCTTCCTGCATCTCCGCCTCCCACGTTCTCTTGTCTATCTTGCTTTCCGTTTCCTACTCTCACGCCTACACAACCCAAAAACCCTAGCCAGGGTACCCCAACAAGGCCACCTCAGCTAGTCAGGCCACCCAGCCAGCCAGACCACCCCAGCCAGCCAGCCCACCCCAACCAACCAGCCCACCTCAGCTAGCCAACCACCCCAGCCAGCCAGGCCACCCCAACCAGTCAGGCCACCCCAACCAGTCAGGCCACCCCACACCAGCCAGCCAGGCCACCCCAACCAGTCAGGCCACCCCACACCAGCCAGCCAGGTGACCTCAGCTAGCCATACCGCATCAGCAGGCCACCCCAGCCAAATCACCCCAGCCAGCCAGACCACCCCGGCCAGGCCATCCCAACCAAGCCAAACTAGAACCCGACAGGCCACCCCAGAAAGGCTACCACAGCCCAAACACATACAACACATACACACACTTTTGAGTAAGAGACAAAGAGCATATGGGAGGCATTCTCGTAAACAGTGAGAGGAGGGGAATGAAGAAGCAGTTGGCATTATCTGGGAAAGATTATGGAAGACCTGAAGACATAACTGAAAGAAGAGTTTGAGGGAAAGTTTAGTTCCCTTCAGAGAGAAACTGTAGCAAATTGCAATGAATTAAAGGATAAAATCACAGTCAAATAGGGCAACTGTGGCAAAGGAAAGGGACCTAAAACTGGAAGAGGAAATGGTAAACATTAAAATGGTATAAAATACCGACAGGTTGTTAGGTAAGACATAAGCAACAGTTAGGTATCTTTATTTCGAAATAAAGATACCTAACTGTTGCATATGTGTCTTACCTAACAACAATAGGAAATGGTAAAGCTGAGAGAGACTACAGAGGGAGAAACAATCAGGGAGCTTTTGAAAGGTAGTTTAATTCCGTTCAGGAGCAAATTGGCAGAACAGGTAAGTAGGGACAATTTAGCTGAAGACAAACCTTTAAAACTGGAAGAGAAATTAAGGGAACTGATGGTGACCATGAAAGAAATGAGAGGTTAATAGGGACAGCAACAGTAAAGAAAGGAGAGGTAACCCAGGGGTTTGGAGAGATCAGTGAAGGAGAATCACTGTCAATGATGGTCTCTGAAGATAGGAATGTTAAGGCGATAAGAGAAACAAGGGAAATGGAAGAAACAGATATTTGGAAGGAGATGCAATGGGAGGAAGAAAGAAGGATGTTATTGATGATCCGTGGACTCCAGTAGGTTGAAGGTGGCCCAGATAGGAGTACAGGATGAGTGAATTATATCGATCAGGAAGTACACAGAAGGGAAGGAAGTGAAAGAGCAGACGGTGAATTTTCAGAGAATAGGGAGATTCTCCCACGGCAAATACCACCCAATCAATTTAACGTTTTGGTCTCTTATAGGTCAGCACAGGATATTACAACAGAAAGTGCACCTAAAGACCTCAAAATGCTACAGTCATGTCTACCTAGATCAGGGAAGGACGATGATGGAGAGAAAACAGA
>NC_091321.1:30187383-30274883 GCF_038502225.1 Cherax quadricarinatus | reverse complement strand
TTACTACTGCACCAGCATTACCATCATGGTGCCTAGAGACGATCATCATTTGCGTTTTCTCAGGTGCAAATGTTACTTGCCATCTATTTCCCCAAGCTGATATAGCTCTCAGCTGGTGATTGATGTAGCTTAGAGCAGCTGGCATTTCTTCTCTTGGATAAGTGAATGTCAGTGTACAGTCGTCTGCATATGCATGTGATTCTGGGATGAGATGAAGAAGGTCGTTGAAGTAGACATTCCAAAACAATGGTCCCAGTACGCTTCCTTGTGGAAGCGATGTCTTGCTGATTCCGTTCCATTGAGAACTACACTTAGAGATCTACCATGAAGGTAATTACTGAGGAGACAACGTAGAGCCTGCAATTCCCAGTGCTTGAAGTTTCGCTAAGAGGCCCTGGTGCCACACCCGGTCGAAAGCGCCAGCAATGTCCAGTGCTACCACACAGCTGACTTTGGATTCATCCAGTGACTGGTGTCACTTAGTGGAGAGGTTTAACAACAGATCAGCAGCAGAGTAACCTTTCCTGAAGCCATATTGACGATCACAAAGTAGTGAGTGGTAGTCAAAAAAACTGTCATTTGTCTTGAGATTATTGTCTCAAGGATCTTTCCAGTGATTGACAGGAGTGACACTGGTCTGTAGTTGCTGATTTCTGCTCTGCTCTTTTTGTGAACAGGGACTACATTTGCCTCTTTCCACAGAGAGGGCCATTTACACTGTACTAGGCAGTGCTGAAAGATGCGAGTTAGAGGTGCTGCTAGCTAGTCTGCACATCTCAGCAATCTTGGGCTCAACTTGTCTGGGCCCACAGCCTTTTCTTGGTCAAGCGATTTAAGAAGGAAATGCACCTCTTCCTGCCTTATTGTCACCACTGACAGTTTTGACACAGTTCTTGCAGCTAGCCAAGGAGGGTCCCTTATTGAATCAGGAACTTGTATTTTGGTAGCAAAGTGTTCAGCAAAGAGGTCTGCCTTCTCTTGACTACTAGTAGAGGTGGTCCCATCCTGTCGATTTAGAGGTGGAATGAGTTCATCAGGCAGATAACCTTGTCTGTCCTTGACCAGGGACCACCAGGTTTTGGAGCCTACCCTACCTGATGCTAGCTTTCTTTTAGTGTCCACCTCCCATTTAGCAATGGCTCACTTTTGAACGTCACCCATATGCCTACAGGCTTGCCTGTGCAAGTTCCTGTTATAGGTGGTAGAATGTCTCTTATACCTTCGCCATGCTTTGTACTTAGCAGTAGCAGCCTCTCTACAACGAAAGCCAAACCAAGGCTGATCTGTAGGCTTTGTCACATATTGCCGGTGATGAATGTGTTCTTGTTGTAGATTAAGGATGTGTCCAGTGAAGGCTTTCACTTGGTTGTCAACATCCCCTTGGAGAAGAGCATTCCAATCGGTGATGGCGAGCTCAGAGCAAAGGGCTGGCCAATTACATCTTTCCCATAGCCACGTTGTGCATGTGCACTCCTCACCTCGTTCTGTTGGGATCTTAAGTGTCGTAAAAACAGCTTTGTGGTCAGACGATCCAACGTAGCCGAGGGGTTGACAAGTGACTATACCTTCTGCCAGATCACTCACTACTGGGTCAAGGGAGGAGCCAGAGATGTGAGTAGAGAAATCAACAAAGTTTCTCATGTCAAATACTGCAAGAAGGTCATCAAAGACCCTCTGTATAAGGTGTTGGTTGAGGTCACCAACAATTATGATATATTGACAGTTGTGTTGTAGCAGAAGGGAGTCAATATTTTCCATTAGGAAGTTGATGGGATCTGCATGCTGCCACTGAGGTCTGTACATTTTGTCTTATCGTTTGGTACTTTATAAACAGTTGTTTTCCTTCTAGTTTATCTTTCTGTCTTATCCTTCTGTCTTATCACTTTGCTTCTGTTGTGACTACAGAGAAATTTTGTTTTTCTTTGATATGTCATTTTGAAGTTTCCCCTTTTCCCCATTTTTCCCTGTCATCTGTGCTCTTTAATTCTTCTACATTCTTTTGGTTCTTCCTGTGTGTCTGTGGGAAGGGGGGGGGAATGAGTGTGTGGACAGTGCGTGAATCGCGTATAGATCAAAACATTGTTCACCATGCATCTGCAGGCCATGAGAAAGTGTGTGTGGACCTTGAGTGCATTAGAGTTATTGAACCATTATTGTGTGTGGACCATGGATTAGTGTCTGGTTCATGAACTGTGTTTACCGAGAGCGTATATGAACTATGAGTGTGGACCATGATTGAGTGTAGACATTAAGTGTGGACCATAATTGTATGAATGGACCATGAGTGGGTGTGTGGTCCGTGAGTTATTATATGGACCATCAGTGATTGTGTGAACCGTAAGAGTGAATCATGAATGAGCGTGTTAAACCCTGGTACAGCGTATGTCAGAAATATGAGGATTCTTTCACGAGAACAATCATTTCCAGCCTGGACGACAAAAGTCATCCATTGAAACAAATCGCCTCTCTTAGTGAGAAAATCATTTTAGTGAAAGGTCTCATTAATTCTGTAGATTACCAAAATCCCCCTGAGACAGACAATAGCACTCTATATATAATTGATGACCTTTTCAATGAGGCGGTAAGGAGTGATATTATAGCTAATATTTTCACTAGAGGAAGACACGAGCAAATATCTGTAATCATCGTATCTCAAAATTTATTCCCACAGGGAAAATTCGCCGGCACGATTACACTGAATTGCAGTCAATATATTTTATTATGGCAACGAGATCTGTCACAGTTGGAATGTCTCGGGCAGCAAATTTATGGAAAAAACAGCCTCGAAATTTGTCGAGATATCGTCACGATTAACACGAGTGTGTAAATCATGTTTGTGGACCATTAGTGTGTTGACTATGTGTGTACGTGTAAGACCATGACTGTGTGAACCACAACTGTGAATCATAAATACGTGAGCGGATCATAAGTTAGTGTGTACATCATCAATGTGTGGATCATCAATGTGTGGATCATCACTGTGTGCGCGCAGGTCCAGTTCATCTTCTTACAGTACAAGACATCACTATCACTCTCTCATCTTTTCACTAATAATTTTGCAGAATGTAATATATGCAAGGTTCGCTCTCAGTGAACCTAAGTTCATTGGAATGAAGAAAACAACTTAATGAACATGGTAATGTCAGTTTTCTTTTCAAGTAGCAACTGATACTATTTCTATTGAATGATAATGTAAGAAATTACGGAAGTGTTTGGAATTTCGCTATTCTTTTATACTGGTTGTTCTGCAAATTGTGATATCACCTGTTTAATGTGATCTTATTGCACACACACACACACACATATATATATATATATATATATATATATATATATATATATATATATATATATATTTATATATAGTGTGTGTGTGTGTGTGTGTGTGTGTGTGTGTGTGTGTGTGTGTGTGTGTGTGTGTGTGTGTGTGTGTGTGTGTGTGTGTGTGTGTGTGTGTGTGTGTGTCGAATACGTAAAATTGGTTAATTAGCAAGAGCTCATTTAAAATTAAGTCCTTTATAAAATTTTCTCTTATACATTTAAAGATATGATTTTTTCATTTATGTTCATGTAAAAATTAATAATTTTGTAACAAAAGAACCTTAGAAAATTTACCAAACTTTATTATAACAAGCGCTAAATATATTTTAGATAAGTTTACAATAATTTAATAATAAAACACAATGAAATATTTTTTTTCGTTAGGTTCAGAATAATTTTTGCGAAATTATTATAGACAAAAATTCGCTTGCCTTATTCGGCAAGAAGAGCGTTGATATTTAGGCCAAAATAGCAAGTTTTACCTATTCGGCACGACATATTCGTTAACTGTTTACTTACCATATTCTCACAGCAGTGTTGTATTACCCTTAGATCAGCACCAGGCAAGAATGTTGTATTGTTCCTGGACTATAAACCTTGCAAGAGTGTTCTACTGATCTTAAGCATAACACCAAACATCAGTGTTGTATTACGTTTAATCCAACCACTACACAACAAAGCACCAAATAAGTGTTTTATTACTCCTAGGTAAAAAAAAAAGGTAATCAAACTTACGAATATCTACCGAAAAGGAGAAAAAAATTGTCCCAAATAGCTTATATTAAAAATAAGAAGAATTAGAGACAGAAAACAGGGAGAATGAGAGAGAGAGAGAGAGAGAGAGAGAGAGAGAGAGAGAGAGAGAGAGAGAGAGAGAGAGAGAGATAGAGAGAGAGAGAGAGATCTCCTGATTGCCTTGTAAGCGTGCCAAAATTGAAAGCGTGTGCCATTGTTGCACTCCACAGGTCAGTTGATGGATGGAGATGGTCGAGATAGCCTTAGCCAGCACAGCCGCGCCAATCACTTCTAACTGCTTGTTATGTCCTTGTTAAGTGATCGTTAACAGGCACTGAGTGGTTATTTAGTGACTGCTGAGTGGGGGTCGTTTATCGCCCTTGTTAACGTGTTGACCTGAGTGGAAGTTGACCAACAGTTTTTTGGGGGGTCAATCATGAGTGGTATTTACGCGAGTTCTGACCATTTTGTGAGATTGAGATTAGTGCAGGTATGTGTATTTTGTGGGTTTGGATGAGCTTCATGTAGGTATGAGTGAGCATTTTGAAGGTTTGAGCTAACTTATAGGTATTTCGTATTTAGTGAGCTTAATGTAGGTGTGGGTGAACTTCATGTGGGCATGAGTGAGCTTGTAGGTATGAGTGAGCTTATTGTAGGTACGTATGAGTGAGATAGTCATCAACTTGGTAATTTATACCGACAAGTTGATAAGTAAAGATATATGTGCAACAGTTTTGTATCTTCATTGTTGAAACGTTTCGGCTACACAGTAGACTTCTTTAGCCAATATAGAGGCAGTAGGTGTAGTGGTAGTGAAGTAAAGAAGATATAATCTCCATCTTGTAATCATTTCTCCAAGGTTGATGGACCTTAGAGAAACAGTATTTGAGGTGGTCAGTCCGTCAGACGATGGAGCTGACCACCTCCGACACTATTTCTCCAAGGTTGATGTACTGATTACATCAACTTGACTCCGCTACTACACCTACTGCCTCTGTATTTGACTGAAGAAACCTACTGTGTAGGGGAAACGTTTCAATAACAAAGATGCCCAACTGTTGCACTTGTATCTTACTCATCAGCTTAATTAATATGGCTAATTGAGAGCGTTTGTAGGTTGGAATTTTATTCGGGGATATAAGTAGGATCTGTATACGTAAAACTTATTTTTCTAGAGCGGTATTGGTTTAAAAATATCTGAACTTTAGGCTGTGTTCAATTTGCAAAGTGAAGAAGCTGTATAAGCTCTTTGGGTAAATGTTGTGCGTGTTGAGGCTGAGTTTAATGCGCGTTGTGGTTGAGATTCATGTGCGTTCTGGGCAAGTTTATGGTCGTTTGAACTGTTATGTTGTTATGAGGGTCTTGTTCATTCTGAATGAGCTATGTTTTGAACGAGCTATGTGATAATTAGATGTGAGAATGGCTTGACGCGCCTTCACGCAAGATTGTATTTCACTTCATATTGATGGAAAATATAAACACACAAGCGGCATAATGTGATCCTTTATTGACAACGTTTCGCCCACACAGTGGGATTTATCAAGTCACAGATAGATCGGTAGTTTATACCATTTATTTCCAGTTCATATTGATAATCAGTGACGTTTATAAGGAGTCAGTGTTTCCTCTGTCCGGATCTGATGATCAGTTTTAACGTGAGTTTTGTGTTTTGGTGGGTTTCAATAGTCTTAGATGAGAGTTTTGTGCCTGTTCGAGGAGTCTTTAGAGGATTTGAGTTGGTTTTTATTTTGGATTTAGATCAGTGGTTCTTAACCTGTCTTTGGTGGCGCCCTTTATCACGCATTTCCCCTTCCCTCTCCTTCCTTTTTCTTTATATAAAATTCTAAATGTAAACATTAAAAACAGTCCTCTTTATTTAAATAGGAATATTGAGAAACTAGTTTTCAATCTCGATAAATAATATAATTCATGTTTGGAGGCTTGATCCTCCGTCTGCCGAGTGCAGGATACACGTGCTTATCTGTACTCACCTAGATGCTCCAGTTTTAAGTTTTAACTTTAGTATTTTTAACTATTCAGAGTTTATTAAAGGAACAAATACATAACATATTCCATATTCCTGACAGCGAAGCCTTCTTCCCTTTCCTGGTTAAGAACCGCTGCTGTGGTTATATTTTAGCAGTGTCGATGTGCTAAGTGATGCTTTGTGTTACCTTTAAGGTTTTTAAACGAGTTTTAAGAAGGTCTTGGAATGTACTATAGATTTTGAGTGGCGATTAATTAAATTTGAAGATGCCTTAAGTTTTTAGGCTTAAAGTAGGCTTTAAAAATATTTAAAAAAAAATGAGAGGCTTAATAAAGGTTTGTAAGGAGCTTACGAAGTATTTCAGAAGCTTTACCAATGTACCATAGGGGCTTTAAGGTTTCAAGTGAGCTTAAGATTGTGTGTGTGTGGGGGGGGGGGGGGGTGGGGGGTGGGGGGGGGGGGGGTGGGGGGTTCTAATGAAGTTTGAAGAGGGTTAAGAATTTTTTAAGTGAAACTTAAATCAAGTTTTGATGGCTTCATGGTTTACTGGACCTCAGTAGAGATTTACGGAGAAATATAAAGGTTATAAAAAAATTTCAGATTCAAAAGGCTTGATGAAGGTTTAGAGAGAACGTTGAAAAAATATAAGGAGACTTTAACCCTTACCCCTTAAACTGTCCAAACGTAGATCTACTTTTGGAGCACTACGCATGTGAACGTAGATCCGCTTGGACAGTTTAAGGGTTAAACTGTTCAAGCAGATCTACGTTCACATGTGTAGTGCTCCAAAAGTAGATCTATGTTTTTTTTTACATATTTTCAAATATAACAAAAAAAGTAGATCAAAATTTTTTTACACATTTTCAAATGTAAAAAAAAAACCTACTTTTTTTTACATACTTAAAAATGTTGAAAAAAACGTAGATCTACGTTTGTAAAGTTTAATGGGTAAGAGTCTTAATGTATTTTAAAGTCTCAATTTTTTTAAATAGGTTTTAAAAGTATGGAAGGCTTTAAAAATTTTTAAAAGGGCTTTAAGTTTTAGAGACTTTAAGAAGGATGCAAAGATGTAGCTTGTTATTAAATGGCATCTGTAAGCCACTTGGACAGTACATACTGGTCCAGAACAAGCAACAATTAATTTAGAAGAGGTAATTAATGGATCAAATGGTACGAGTATTGTGTTTAAAATCATATAAACACTAAATGTAGATATTTTAGTGTACTCCCTCAGCCGTTTTGACACTATAAACACCGAATATTCATAACAAACCATTTAATAATATATATATATATATATATATATATATATATATATATATATATATATATATATATATATATATATAGTATATGTATATATATATATATATATGTGTGTGTGTGTGTGTGTGTATACTCACCTATTTGTGGTTGCAGGGGTCGAGTCCTAGCTCCTGGCCCCGCCTCTTCACCGGTTGCTACTAGACCCTATCTCTCCCCGCTCCATGAGCTTTATCAAACCTCGTCTTAAAACTGTGTATGGTTCCTGCCTCCACTACGTCATTTTCTAGGCTATTCCACTGCCTTACAACTCTATGACTGAAGAAATACTTCCTACTATCTCTCTGACTCATTTGTGTCTTCAACTTCCAATTGTGGCCTCTTGTTTCTGTGTCCCCTCCCTGGAACATCCTGTCTTTGTCCACCTTGTCTATTCCACGCAGTATTTTATATGTCGTTATCATGTCTCCCCTGACCCTCCTGTCCTCCAGTGTCGTCAGGCCGATTTCCCTTAATCTTTCTTCATAGGACATTCCCCTTAGCTCTGGAACTAACCTTGTTGCAAACCTTTGTACTTTCTCTAGTTTCTTGACGTGCTTTATCAAGTGCGGGTTCCAAACAGGTGCTGCATACTCCAGTATGGGCCTGACATACACGGTGTACAGTGTCTTGAATGATTCCTTACTAAGGTGTCGGAATGCTGTTCTCAGGTTTGCCAGGCGCCCATATGCTGCAGCAGTTATCTGATTGATGTGTGCTTCCGGAGACATGCTCGGTGTTATACTCACCCCAAGATCTTTCTCCTTGAGTGAGGTTTGCAGTCTTTGGCCACCTAGCCTATACTCTGTCTGTGGTCTTCTGTGCCCTTCCCCTATCTTCATGACTTTGCATTTGGCAGGATTAAATTCGAGAAGCCATTTGCTGGACCAGGTGTCCAGTCTGTCCAGGTCTCTTTGAAGTCCTGCCTGGTCCTCATCAGATTTAATTCTCCTCATTAACTTCACATCATCTGCAAACAGGGACACTTCTGAGTCTAACCCTTCCGTCATGTCGTTCACATATACCAAAAATAGCACTGGTCCTAGGACCGACCCCTGTGGGACCCCGCTCGTCACAGGTGCCCACTGTGATACATCATTACGTACCATGACTCGTTGTTGCCTCCCTGTCAGGTATTCTCTGATCCATTGCAGTGCCCTTCCTGTTATATGCGCCTGATGCTCTAGCTTCTGCACTAATCTCTTGTGAGGAACTGTGTCAAAGGCCTTCTTGCAGTCCAAGAAGATGCAATCAACCCACCCCTCTCTCTCTTGTCTTACTTCTGTTATTTTATCATAAAACTCCAGAAGGTTTGTGACACAGGATTTGCCTTCCGTGAATCCGTGCTGGTTGGCATTTATACTCCTGTTCCGTTCCAGGTGCTCCACCACTCTCCTCCTGATAATCTTCTCCATAATTTTGCATACTATACACGTCAATGACACAGGTCTATAGTTTAGTGCCTCTTTTCTGTCTCCTTTTTTGAAAATGGGAACTACATTTGCTGTCTTCCATACCTCAGGTAGTTGCCCAGTTTCCAGGGATGTGTTGAAGATTGTGGTAAGTGGTATGCACAACATATCTGCTCCCTCTCTAAGGACCCATGGAGAGATGTTGTCCGGTCCCATTGCCTTTGAGGTATCGATGTCCCTTAGCAGTTTCTTCACCTCCTCCTCATCTGTATGTATGTCGTCCAACACTTGTTGGTGTATTCCTTGTTGGTGTCCCCATCTGGTCTGTCCCCCCAGAGTCCTTCCTGTCTCTACTGTAAATACTTCCTTAAATCTCGTGTTGAGCTCCTCACATACCTCTTGATCGTTTCTTGTGAGTTCTCCACCTTCTTTCCTCAGCCTTATCACCTGGTCCTTGACTGTTGTCTTCTTCCTAATGTGGCTATACAGCAGTTTCGGGTCAGATTTGACTTTCGATGCTATGTCGTTTTCATACTGTCGCTGGGCCTCCCTCCTTATCTGCGCATACTCGTTTCTGGCTCTTCTACTAATCTCCTTGTTTTCCTGGGTCCTATGCCTCCTGTACCTTTTCCATTCTCTGTTGCACTTAGTTTTTGCCTCCCTACACCTTCGGGTAAACCAAGGACTCGTCTTGGTCTTCCTATTATTTCTGTTTCCCTTGGGAACAAAACTTTCCTCTGCCTCCTTGCACTTTGTTGCCACATATTCCATCATCTCGTTTACTGATTTTCCTACCATTTCTCTGTCCCACTGAACCTCCTGCAGGAAGTTTCTCATACCTGTGTAGTTCCCCCTTTTATAGTTTGGCCTGTCCCCTTCCGTTCCTGTTACCTTCTCCACTTGTAACTCTACTATATAGTCAAAACTCAGAACCACATGATCGCTAGCTCCAAGGGGCCTCTCGTAAGTGATGTCCTCGATGTCTGAACTGCTCAGGGTGAACACAAGATCCAGTCTTGCTGGCTCGTCCTCCCCTCTCTCTCTGGTTGTGTCCCTGACATGTTGATGCATGAGGTTTTCAAGTACCACATCCATCATCTTGGCTCTCCATGTTTCGGGACCCCCATGTGGCTCCAGGTTTTCCCAGTCGATCTCCCTGTGGTTGAAATCGCCCATTACCAGTAACTTTGCTCTGCTCGAGTGAGCTCTTCTTGCCACCTCAGCCAGTGTGTGTGTGTGTGTGTGTGTGTGTGTGTGTGTGTGTGTGTGTGTGTGTGTGTGTCGTGCCGAATAGGCAGAACTTGCGATCTTGGCTTAAATAGCAACGCTCATCTTGCCATATAGAACAAGTGAAAATTTGTGTATACAATAATTTCGCCAAAATCATTCTGAACCTAACGAAAAAAAATATATTTCACTGTGTTTGTTTAGTATTAAATTACTGTAAACAAGTCTAAAATATATTTAGTTAGGTTAGGCTAAAATAAATTGTTCTTGTTATAATAAGGTTAGGTAAGTTTTCTAAGATTCTTTTGGTGCAAAATTATAAATTTTTACATTAACATTAATGAAAAAAATATATCTTTAAACATATAAAAGAAAATTTCAGAAAGGACTTAATTTTAAATGAGTTCTTGCTAATTGACCAGTTTTACATATTCGGCACGACATATATATATATGTCCTGCCGAATATGTAAAACTGGTCAATTAGCAAGAACTCATTTAAAATTAAGTCCTTTCTAAAATTTTCTCTTATACGTTTAAAGATATATTTTTCTCGTTAATTTTAATGTAAAAAATTTTAATTTTGCTCAAAAAGAATCTTAGAAAACTTACCTAACCTTATTATAACAAGAACAATTTATTTTAGCCTAACCAAATTAAATATATTTTAGATTTGTTTACAATAATTTAATACTAAACACAGTGAAATATTTTTTTCGTTAGGTTCAGAATGATTTTGGCGAAATTATTGCATATACAAATTTTCGCTTGTCCTATATGGCAAGATGAGCGTTGCTATTTAAGCCAAGATCGCAAGTTCTGCCTATTCGGCAAGACATTATATACATACATATATATATGTATATATATATATATATATATATATATATATATATATATATTATATACACATATATATATTATATACATATATATATATTATATATATATATATATATTATATATATATATATATATTATATATATATATATATTATATATATATATATATATTATATATATATATATATTATATATATATATATATATATTATATATATATATATATTATATATATATATATATATATATATATATATATATATATATATATATATATATATATATATATATACAGAGAAGTACCACCTCTATGGCTGGAATGGGGACCCTCATCCTCAGAGAAGACAATAAACGTACTTCAGGGAAAACTCAAGGTTCTCCCCGGAGCTGTTTGAATATTTTCTTCTCCTACCACCCCTTGTATTAGATATTCTATGTGAACATTTATTAATAAATAGAAAACATTTACAGAAAAACATGAGTACAATGGCACAATGCATCAAAGATCATGAATTTCCTTCAGTTCCTCTGAGGCTGGACGCAAGCCAAGTATGCAGCAAGCATTTCCCCTCTGGATGCCTACGCTGAGGCGCTGGAACATGAAAGTGGCTGCCCTTGGGTCCCTGGTGGTGTCGATGAGTCTGGAACCCAATTCTTTAAGGAAACGTGTGGCATTTTTTCCCAATGATCCCAAGGTCTCTGATCCCACTGGGACAAATTGATACTGTTGGCTTATGTCCCTGTACTTGCTGATCTTGTACTCCTCCCTGTGGTCAGCAGCTCCTCCCTGTCGCCCCACACTGTGATGGATATAGGTGTCAGCCAGTGTGGACACACAGGTATAGTCCCATGCTAAGAGCTTGCCATTCTTCCAAGGATAGATGGTGATCCCGTCGGGGCGGTTTGCTAGGTTGTGGGTATTGTTGGCTGCTAGTGATCGGGGCTCCCTCTCGGTTGGGCATCCAGCTGTAGCAAGGGTTCTCTTAATGTCATTGACCTTAATATATATATATATATATATATAAAATATATATATATATATATATATATATATATATATATATATATGCAAAACAACCACTCTGAAAGAATAGAGAAATTCCAAGCGCTTTCGTGACTACTCACATTATCAAGGAACTATGAAAGTGAAGCATCCAAGGAAGCTATATAAGGGGTCTGCCAGCACCTCACTATCAGATCCCACAACGGTTAAACACGTGACGCGCGGCGAGCCAACTTGGACAGGTCCTTTGCAAAACTCACCCCCAAGCTATTTATTTGTCCAGTGTATTATTAAATTCTTCCCAAATTCTATTAATTATAAATGGATCTAATTTATATAAACCAAAGGAAATATTCATATTATTGTCAAAACTGCTTTTTATGAAACAAGATTCAATTATATTCCTGTCGACCATGGACTTGCTTGATACTACTTTCTCAACTTTTTGAAAATCAATTGGATGGTTAAAATCTCTTACATGAATAAATAGAGCATTGGAATCTTGTCCAGTTCTAATGCTATATTTATGTTGTTTTAATCTTAGTTCGAGATTTTTACCAGTTTGACCGTAATAAACTTTATCGCAAATTTTACAAGGAATCTTATAGACACATCCATCAGCATTTTGGGGGGAATTCTTAATCAAAAGTTTTTTTACTGTATCAAGATTTTTGAATACAACTTTAATATTAAAAGTCTTAAGAAGAGAAGGCATATCAACCAAGTTTTCATGGTAAGGGAGAACCAACATATTTTTAGTTGAATAAGGCTGGTTGCCCTTTTTGGATTATAAAAAGTGTTCCTAGCAACTTTAAAAGATTTATCAATTACATTTCTTGGGTATTTTAAATCATTACCTATTTCATAAATTTTGGATATTTCCTCATCTATGAACTCAGGACTACAAATTCGTAAAGCTCTCAAAAACATTGATGAGAAAACAGACAGTTTGACTCTATCTTGATGCGAGGAATAATAGTGGACATAGGAACAGTTATTTGTAGGTTTTCTGTAAATTTTAAATTTGAATTCATTACCCTTAATAATTAAAACATCTAGAAAAGGCATTGAGTTATTTCCTTCAAACTCAACAGTAAAGTTTATAGAATGGGCTAAGCTATTTAATTTTCCAAGAAAATGGTGTATATCTACATTTTTGGGCATAAGACACAAAATATCATCAACATATCTGAACCATTTAGCTCTATTAGGGAGGATTGTGTTAAGCAACCTTGTTTCAAAAAATTCCATGTATAGGTTACTAAGAACAGGTGAAAGAGGATTTCCCATTGCCATACCAAACTTCTGAGTGTAAAACTTATCATTAAATACAAATTTTGCATCAACAATGCAAAGTTTAATAAGTTTAATGATAGTAGGAACTGGCAATGGTAAATCATAGTTAACGAGTTCTTCAGATAAGAAACTTAATAAATCATCAACAGGAACTTTCGTAAACAAGGAAGTAACATCAAAACTAACCATGTTAAAATCATTTAAGTCAGTCAAGGAGCTTAATTTATCAACCAAGTCTATGTTGTTTTTAACATTAAAGTTAGAAATTTTGCCAACAATAGGGCTCAAAATATCAACAAGCCATTTGGATAATTTATATGAAACTGACCCTATGGAGCTAATAATTGGTCTGACTGGATTCCCTGGTTTGTGTGTTTTTATTAGTCCATACATGTAAGGTAAAGATGGATTAGTAGAAGTAAATTGTTTGACTAATTCATCTTTGCCTTTCAGTAGAAGTTTTATTGTTTTATTGAAATTGCTGTTAACGGTTTCTAGGGGATTTTTCCTAAGTTTAGAATAGGTTTCAGTATCATCTAAGAGATTATTCATTTTTTCTTGGTAATCATTTTCTTTCATAATTACTATTGCATTTATTTTGTCTGCTTTAGTAAGGCGCAAATTTTTATTGTTATTAAGTGTATCATAAGACTTAAAGAATCTTTGAGGGCAATTGGGAATGTTTGGTTTTAACATAGAGCTGTATACCATTCCTTTACTAATATTAATTTCATCAGAGGATAAATCAGAAAATTTTTCAAAGTTACAAAAGGCTTTTGCAATTTCAACATTATTAAGTTTTTTTGAAGTTGCAAAACTTAGGCCAAAACCTAGAGCAGCAGTTGTATGTTTGTCTAAAATTTCATCTGATAAGTTAATTACAAAATTGTTATTAGCATGCTTTGTCCAATCACTATTTTCAATTAAAATGTCTAATTTTCTTTGTAGTTTGCTCTTGAGTTCATTACAAATTCTTCTGAGTTTATTATAGCAATGATCCAACATACTGTGTTTCCATTCTGATGGAATCGCCTGATTAAAAGAGTATTTTTTGTTTCTCAATATTTTGAATGCTTCCTTCTCCTGTATTTTAGTTATTTCAATATGTTTCTGAAGAATAATTCTCATAAAATCATCAAAAGGACGATCTCTCATGTCAAGAAGTCTGTTGGGTAAAAGAGACTTGGGCAGAACTTGTTCATTTAAACAATTTTTTAAAAAATTAAGTCGAATTTTTAACTTGTGGGACTTGATCAGTGCAGAAGAAAACTGTGAAACAAAAGATATATGATTAGGAAAGCTTATCGAGAACATTCTGAAGAGTCGTGTGGTATCCATTAATGCAATAAGATCACAGTAAACAGGTGATTTCAAAAAATGCAAAACAACCACTCTGAAAGAATAGAGAAATTCCAAGCGCTTTCGTGACTACTCACATTATCAAGGAACTATGAAAGTGAAGCATCCAAGGAAGCTATATAAGGGGTCCGGCCAGCACCTCACTATCAGATCCCACAACGGTTAAACACGTGACGCGCGGCGAGCCAACTTGGATAGGTCCTTTGCAAAACTCACCCCCAAGCTATTTATTTGTCCAGTGTATTATTAAATTCTACCCAAATTCTATTAATTATAAATGGATCTAATTTATATAAACCAAAGGAAATATTCATACTATTGTCAAAACTGCTTTTTATGAAACAAGATTCAATTATATTCCTGTCGACCATGGACTTGCTTTACTTTACTTCCACTAATCCATCTTTACCTTACATGTATGGACTAATAAAAACACACAAACCAGGGAATCCAGTCAGACCAATTATTAGCTCCATAGGGTCAGTTTCATATAAATTATCCAAATGGCTTGTTGATATTTTGAGCCCTATTGTTGGCAAAATTTCTAACTTTAATGTTAGAAACAACATAGACTTGGTTGATAAATTAAGCTCCTTGACTGACTTAAATGATTTTAACATGGTTAGTTTTGATGTTACTTCCTTGTTTACGAAAGTTCCTGTTGATGATTTATTAAGTTTCTTATCTGAAGAACTCGTTAACTATGATTTACCATTGCCAGTTCCTACTATCATTAAACTTATTAAACTTTGCATTGTTGATGCCAAATTTGTATTTAATGATAAGTTTTACACTCAGAAGTTTGGTATGGCAATGGGAAATCCTCTTTCACCTGTTCTTAGTAACCTATACATGGAATTTTTTGAAACAAGGTTGCTTAACACAATCCTCCCTAATAGAGCTAAATGGTTCAGATATGTTGATGATATTTTGTGTCTTATGCCCAAAAATGTAGATATACACCATTTTCTTGGAAAATTAAATAGCTTAGCCCATTCTATAAACTTTACTGTTGAGTTTGAAGAAAATAACTCATTGCTTTTTCTAGATGTTTTAATTATTAAGGGTAATAATGAATTCAAATTTAAAATTTACAGAAAACCTACAAATAACTGTTCCTATGTCCACTATTATTCCTCGCATCAAGATAGAGTCAAACTGTCTGTTTTCTCATCAATGTTTTTGAGAGCTTTACGAATTTGTAGTCCTGAGTTCATAGATGAGGAAATATCCAAAATTTATGAAATAGGTAATGATTTAAAATACCCAAGAAATGTAATTGATAAATTTTTTAAAGTTGCTAGGAACACTTTTTATAATCCAAAAAAGGGGCAACCAGCCTTATTCAACTAAAAATATGTTGGTTCTCCCTTACCATGAAAACTTGGTTGATATGCCTTCTCTTCTTAAGACTTTTAATATTAAAGTTGTATTCAAAAATCTTGATACAGTAAAAAAACTTTTGATTAAGAATTCCCCCCAAAATGCTGATGGATGTGTCTATAAGATTCCTTGTAAAATTTGCGATAAAGTTTATTACGGTCAAACTGGTAAAAATCTCGAACTAAGATTAAAACAACATAAATATAGCATTAGAACTGGACAAGATTCCAATGCTCTATTTATTCATGTAAGAGATTTTAACCATCCAATTGATTTTCAAAAAGTTGAGAAAGTAGTATCAAGCAAGTCCATGGTCGACAGGAATATAATTGAATCTTGTTTCATAAAAAGCAGTTTTGACAATAATATGAATATTTCCTTTGGTTTATATAAATTAGATCCATTTATAATTAATAGAATTTGGGTAGAATTTAATAATACACTGGACAAATAAATAGCTTGGGGTGAGTTTTGCAAAGGACCTGTCCAAGTTGGCTCGCCGCGCGTCACGTGTTTAACCGTTGTGGGATCTGATAGTGAGGTGCTGGCCGACCCCTTATATAGCTTCCTTGGATGCTTCACTTTCATCATGGAGAACACTTCGACAGTGAGAAGCGATCAAGCGACTTAGCTCGAGTGGTGACGTGTGCTTACCTAACACATCGACGATCTCGCCTCTCTCGAAATTACCCCGTGTTGAGTAGTGCTTTGAGTAGTGCTTGCTGGACCTTCGTCTTCCTCTCCACCATCAGGACTGGTGCGTCGGTGGTTGCCGACCGAAGGGCAGGAAGCCTCTTGCTGCCTGAATTCTCTTCGCCTGTTGACTGCACGCCATACAGCCAGTCTCGCCACCACTCAGGATATACAGTGCTCCATCAAGCTACAGTTCACCTCCTCAGTGTCCTGCGCCAGGCAAGTACGTGTGTCTACTTACACGTACTTGCCTAGCTGAGTACTCTCACTTTTTGGCCGATTGTCACCTCCAATTACATCTTTTCGTAATTAGACGATGCCTTCGTTGCCTTCCACCTCCCACCCCCCTTCCACTCTCCCCCAACCTCCCACACCTGTTTCTGCTTCTACTAAATCCAATTCCTTCTCGCTAAACCTCAAATTTTCTAATCCTGATGCCACTATCTGTCCGGAAAATTTATTATATCAGATCACTGGTGCACCTCAACTTAAAGTCTTCAAAACCAACTCAGGCTTCAAACTCCTTCTTGACAAACATTCCTACGAAGCGTACACCTCAAGCGATACCAGACAAAAACTTCTCAACGCAGGCTTCACCATTATTTGGACTCCTGAGCACCGTGCCAAAAGCACAGTCATTGCTAAACACGTAGACTACTCTCTCCTGACAGCCTATGACACAGACAAAGAAGACTTAATAAAAGATATCAGTACTAAGAACAAAGTCTCTGTTGACGATATTTACAGACCAGAAAACTCTACCATTCTCAAAATACGCTGTTCTACTCCTGCTGACGCCTCTACACTCTTCAGTCAAGGAATCTTTGCCAAGACCATCCGCATTCCTCCAAACGCTCTCTTCACTCCGAACTTCCACCCAATCACACAATGTCTTAAATGCTACAAATTCGGCCACGACAAAAACACATGCACATCTACACAAGTCTGCTCCAGATGTTCAGCAACTGGCCACTTCTGGAATACTTGCAACCTCCCCCTTAAATGTTCTAACTGCGGCGGGTCACACACTGCAGTTGCAAATTCCTGCCCCTCTAGAAAGCACATTCTCTCCTCCCTCAGAGCAAACCAACCTCCCTCCCTCCCCAACCCCTTCCCTGCTCCTCCCTCCCCTTCCTTACCTCCCTCCCCTTCCACACCTCCCTCCCCTACCCCCAATGCCTGGGCCTCCCCACGCACTTGGTCTACCTCTTCTACTCTACACACATCAAACACCAACACACAGACTACAAGCACTTCTCCTTCTACACCCACACTAGACTACAAACTAACTGTCAACTTGCCACTGCTGCCCACTCTGCGATGGTAATCTCACAAGCTTACCAATCAGACTACTCACATGTCCTTAACCTAATCTTGTCTGCTAACAATCTTCCCTCTTTAATTATCCCTCCTTCCTGCTTCTCTTCCAAGCCTCCTACAACCTCTCCCTCCTTCCTCTCTCCCACCTCCCCACTTCCTACTCCCACCAGCTCTCCTCCTCCACTACCTCTCTTCACTACTTCTACACATCCCACCAACACCCCTACTGCTACTGCTACGACCACCCCTCCCCCCACTTCCTTACCCACTTCATCCCCTTCCAAAGCTTCCACTTCCTCACAGCTCACCAAAACTTCCACTTCCTCTGCATCCACCTTCGCCCACTCCACCACAACCAAAACCTCATCCAGGTCCAACTCCACCTCCTCCAGACAAAATCCACTCAAACCTAAACCTACCCCAACTTCTAACGGACAGACCAAAGAACATAAAAACAGATCCATCTCTTCCTCCCCCTCCAGGAAACGGGTCCGTAGCACCTACAAACACACATCCACTGATGGCACCACTATCACGGGCTTTAATCCAAACTCCTCCCCCGACATTAACTTTGCTAAGACGAAACCATTAAATCACGTTTAAGGCGATTCAGTTCAACGTACGTTCTTACTTTACAATTAGACACCTACTGGCCGAGCTCCTTGAAGCAGAGAGGCCAGATATTGTTTTGCTAAACAGTACCTGCCTCAAAGCCCCTCAATGTATCCGCCATTATGGTTATACTGCACTACAGTCCCCCTATGATCCCCACGATGGGGTTGCCATCCTTGTCAATTCCAACATAAAACATGAATTTCTCCCAATCCCTTTTATTCACCAACACTGTCTTGCGGTCAGAATACACACCCACCTTGGTCCCTTTATCTTTTTCACCACCTATGCTCGCCCAAACACTACTCTCAACATACACGACCTCTCCTTAGTCTTCAACTACACCAACACACCAACTTACCTACTAGCTGACATGAATGCCAAACACACTGCCTTTCATCACACCAGTAACAACCAACTT
The DNA here is from genome assembly GCF_038502225.1 of Cherax quadricarinatus. Classification (NCBI taxonomy): domain Eukaryota; kingdom Metazoa; phylum Arthropoda; class Malacostraca; order Decapoda; family Parastacidae; genus Cherax; species Cherax quadricarinatus. Next base: position 30,255,970 of record NC_091321.1, on the reverse strand, counting down.
GGTCACCAATTACTCAACTTCACAAACCATAAACACCTAATTCATCTTGGCCCAGACTTCAATACCTTCTTCAACCACACGGGCCAAGGCAAACCAGACATCATTCTGGCAAACCGAGCCAGCTCTCTATTTCAACATTACATCTCACCTGGCCCTATTACAGGCTCTGATCACATCCCAGTCATCTTACACATCTCCTCCAACCCTATCCTCATTCCAACCACACCTTCATTCTCCTACAAGAACGCTGACTGGGATGCTTTCAAACAACACATAGACAATATTAACCTCACCTATGACTACAACAACAAACCTATCTCTGACATCGATACTCAACTTGATCTCATCCAGGACACCATTACACAAGCAGCCAACATCGCAATACCAAAGAAAACTCACACCACTCGTTATTCCTTCAAACCGTCACTCAGAACAAGAAGACTAATTATCTGCTACCACAACCGCTTCCTCTACAACACACATAGATTTAATCAAGTCCGATTAGATCTCACTTACCTTAGAAACAACATTTTACACAGCCTAGACCAAGACCACAACAATCACTGGTCACGACTAATACAACAAGCGGACAGGCAGCGTGTTAAAAACACTAAAGCCTTCTGGAACTTTATCAAAAAAATCAGAGGCACTACTCCCACCAACAAATTCAAACACATCACCCACAACAACACACACATCTCAGACCCACAGGCTGCTACCAACATCTTCAAACACATCTGGGAGAACATCTTCCACGCTCACCCACCTCACCCTAACGTTATTCAACACATTCAGAACATAGAATACTGGAACACTGCACACACACAAGAAACAACACCAGACAGCCACATACATCTAGACACTCTTACCTCCTCCCAAGAACTCGACACTCCTTTCACCAACACAGACATTAAAACTCTCCTCAGACACCTTCCTCCAAAGGCTCCTGGTGCCTCTGGCCTAAACCATATTATCCTGAAACACCTTCCTGACTCTATCATTACTGCCTACACAAACCTCCTCAATGCCTCCCTTGCCTATGGATACTTCCCTTCCCTCTTCAAAGCTGCTACTGCTATCCTCCTTCCTAAACCCAATAAAGACCACTCTGACCCTAGAAACTATCGCCCTATCAGCCTCCTCGAAACTTTAGGAAAACTCTTTGAAAAACTCATTAATCATCGCCTTCGCAGATACCTGGAACATAATTCTCTACTTTCAGATGGCCAGTTTGGCTTCAGAACACACAGATCCACACAGGATGCCATTAACATCATTCTCAACTACATCCACATAAACACAAAACAAAGAAACAGGACAGCCCTGGTTGCAAAAGACGTTGAAAAAGCTTTTGACACTGTGTGGCACGAGGGGCTCAAGTACAAACTCTGCACTAACTTCAACCTGCCTCTCAATACTCGTAAACTCCTCTGCAACTTCCTAGACGGCCGTACCATGAGAATCAAATTCCAAGGCTGTTACTCTGACTACTTCACACTAAATGCTGGAGTACCCCAGGGATCTGTCCTTTCCCCTACCCTCTACATTTTATACACTAACGACATTCCAACACCTATATACCACAACTCCATCACACTAGCCTATGCAGACGACATTACACAACTTATCACTCATGCCAATACAGATACACTCACACACAAAACACAAAATGAGGTTGACAGGATAGCCATCTGGGAACAAAAATGGAGGATCAAAACCAATGCAGCAAAATCCAGCATTACGTATTTTAACTACAGGAAACGTGATCCTCCATTACCTGTCGAACTCAGAACAGCTGACACCCGCACTTACTTCCCTATCACACAATCTGTCACTGTCCTTGGCGTTAATCTTGACTACCTTCTTCGTTTACACGGACACATTCACTCAAGGCATGCAATAGCTAGTAAGGCCCTTGCGGGCCTCTACAAGCTGAAACATGCCTCTCAACGCACCAAACTACACCTATACAAATCCCTAATACGTCCTCTGATAACTTACTCTCCTCTAGCCCTCTCTCTTGCAGCAAAAACAAACTTACTTAAACTGCAGCGTGTCCAGAACAAGGCGCTGCGCTGGGTGCTTGATGTCAGATGGGAGGACTTCGCCACAAGCGAGTCTCTCCATGCCCAGTTAGACGTCCCTGCGCTGAATCTGTACTGGAAGAGGCTCAGTGACAGACAGATAGACAAACTTGAGACACGACATGACTACTGGACCTCTCTCCTTGACGAAGACATTCGCAGACCCACAAACCAACACAACCTTTTCTACTCCTTGCATGATCCTGCTCCTAACCCTACTTACAAATAACCTTGGATCCGCTGACAGGTACCTTCTAAGACAGGTACCATTCGCTGACCCACGTTCGCCTTAGCTTTTTAGGGTTAAGACATGACTCAGTTCTGCACTCCTCTCTAGCTCTAAAGGTCGCAAGTCCCTTACTCCCAGCTCACCCCACCGGAGTCCCAACAGAAGAACCGGAATTTCTCTTTTCAATATCTGTCCCACGATCGCCTTTGCTGCTGGGTTAAGCCCTGGCTCTATTTCTACGACTAAGAACACTCCTCTCCAGCACTATTCTTCGTCTGTCCCGTCTTCCCCGCTCATCCCATTTGGGATCTTACCTGAACTTTCGTTCGTTCACTTTCATAGTTCCTTGATAATGTGAGTAGTCACGAAAGCGCTTGGAATTTCTCTATTCTTTCAGAGTGGTTATTTTGCATATTTTGAAATCACCTGTTTACTGTGATCTTATTGCATATATATATATATATATATATATATATATATATATATATATATATATATATATATATATATATATATATATATATATATATATATATAATAAGAATATGCATATGGTCTAATGTGGTCTAACGCAGACCAAGTTGAACCGATACATCATGAGTTTGTTTCTCCTAAGCGCGGGTTATTAGTGTAGTGGTCTAACGTAGCTCTGTTACTTTAGAAAAGTATAAGTTCTCATGCCTTTATACCAATGAACAAATTTTACTTTTAACTAATCTTAATTAGAAAGTTTTAGCTAACTGGGAAGCATTCATGCTTCCATACACCAAAAACTGTCAATGGTTTTTTTTTTTTGAAAATCAACATCTGAATATCTAAACTCTAAAGAAAAACACAGGTTACAGAAGATTTTGGTGGGGTAACGTTAAGCTCCGTGTGGATCTTTCCCCTTCATAGGAGCTCTAATGTGGGTAAGGGGCTCTTGATCTAAGGAATTGGATATATCCTTCCTTTGGATTGAGCATGATTGCTTCCTGATTTTTCAGGCACTGACGATGATTGTTTCCTGATTTTTCAGGCACTGACGATGATTGCTTCCTGATTTTTCAGGCACTGACGAAGTCACCAATGTCATCTTGATCAAGCTCTACGCAGAGTGAAACTGTCTCTGGAAAATGCTGTTCCACAATGAGTGTTTCCTTCCTACTATGATGTTATTACGTGTTACTGTATCATTTTTTGGAGTTACTGTACCGTCTATTATGTTGATATGTTATTTTATGTTGCTGCAATGTTCATGTATGTTTGTCTTCTCCAGCTTCCACAGCAATGTCTACCACAATGGAATTCATGTCTCCCAAAACAAAATTAATATGTAACACTATGCTCCGAACACAAAAAAAAATAACTTAAAAATTATTTTGTCAGCTGATTCTGCAACCTGGCAAGTCCGCCACATTGTTGCTCCTGCAACCTGGCAGCAAGTCCACTTTATTGATCCTGCAACCCGGCAGCGAGTCCCCTATACTGATCCTGCAACCTGGCAGCGAGTCCGCTATATTGATCCTGCAACCTATCAGGAAGTCCGCTATATTGATCCTAATAAAGTTGGTAGAATTACCGACAATATGTAAAGTAAAAGGACACAAGTGCAACTAATGTGACATTTTATTGTGGCAACGTTTCGCTCTCCAGGAGCTTTATCAAGCCATTACAAACAATACATGGTCACAGAGGGTATATATAGGCTCAGAGTGAGGTGCGATACTAGTGGTAGTAGTAGTAGTAGTGATAAAAGTTGTAGTAGTAGTAGTAGTAATACAATATGGTGGAACAATTAATTCGTACATGAGTAAAAGGATATAAAAGCTATTACTTGGGTAACATAAAAATAGGTTGGACAAATATAGACTGGATAGAGGCAGCTTGTTTCAGTGTTCACTCTCTGTAATGTGCTTTGTGTAGTATAACCAACACCACTCCCAACAAAGTTATAATTGTAATAAAGTTGGTAGAATTATCGACAGTATGTAAAGTAAAAGGACACAAGTGCAACTAATGTGACATTTATTGTGGCAACGTTTCGCTCTCCAGGAGCTTTATCAAGCCATTACAAACAATACATGGACACAGAGGGTATTCACCTCACTCTGAGCCTTTATATACCCTCTGTGTCCATGTATTGTTTGTAATGGCTTGATAAAGCTCCTGGAGAGCGAAACGTTGCCACAATAAATGTCACATTAGTTGCACTTGTGTCCTTTTACTTTACAAAGTTATAATTTTTCCCAACAGTCAGGTTGCACTGAACGTTTCTAAAGTACTTTCACAAGCTAACACCAGAGTCGCCATCGCTTCTAGCACTTCAATAAAGGATTTAACCAGAACAAAATCAAAGCACCACGAACCAGTCAATGCAGGAGTTTACACTATACCCTGTGGAGGCTGTGACAAGATTTACGTAGGTGAAACAGCAAGAAATCTCGACACCCGCCTCAATGAACACATTTACGCATGTAGGAACGACAACCTGAACAACGCCTGTGTACAACACCGAAATTCCACCAGTCATCTCATGAAATTCAGAGACGCCCAATTAGTGATCAAAGAAACTAATTTCCGCAGACGCAAGTGCCTAGAATCAGCACTGATCGCTGTTTCGAATACAATTAAACAAAACAACGGCAGCTTCACCATCTCTGAAGTCTTAGCAAGAATCCTCCTGAAAACAGTAAACCCTGCCATCACATAGTCTCTCCTGTTATACTACACAAAGCACATTACAGAGAGTGAACAGTGAAACAAGCTGCCTCTATCCAGTCTATATTTGTCCAACCTATTTTTATGTTACCCAAGTAATAGCTTTTATATCCACATATGCAACAGTTAGACAACTTTATTCCGAAACGTTTCGCCTACACAGTAGGCTTCTTCAGTCGAATACAGAAAATAGGCAGGAACAGTAGAGATGTGAAGACGATGTAATCAGTCCATCACCCTTGTAGTCGTAGAATTTGAGGTTGTCAGTCCCTCGGCCTGGAGAAGTTCAGTTCCATAGTCAGGAACTATCTGAAGATCAAGCGACAGTGCGGAGACTTAAATACTGTCGGAAGGAGAGGTGCAGAGTAATAGTAATAGTAGTAGTAGTAGTAGTAGTGAGAATGTAACCACTGAAAGGTCATGTCCCTCTCAGATCCAACACTTCTCACTTGAAGGCGAAACGTTTCGGAATAAAGTTGTCTAACTGTTGCATATGTGTCTTACCTAACAACCTGTCGGTATTGTATACCATTTTGATGTTCAGCTTTTATATCCTTTTACTCATGTACGAATTAATTGTTCCACCATATTGTATTACTACTACTACAACTTTTATCACTACTACTACCACTACCACTAGTATTGCACCTCACTCTGAGCCTATATATACCCTCTGTGTCCATGTATTGTTTGTAATGGCTTGATAAAGCTCCTGGAGAGCGAAACGTTGCCACAATAAAAAGTCACATTAGTTGCACTTGTGTCCTTTTACTTTATATATTGATCCTGCAACCTGTCAGCAAGTCCGCCATATTGTTGATCCTGCAACCTGGCAAGTCTGCCATATTGCTGATATATACGATACAGGAAGTTTTATACAATTATTTATTGCTATACTGTTAAATTATGTTGTTTTATGTGAACACTTAACACATTTCTAAGCCTCGTCTGTTCATTACTGTCAATTACAATTCCAACTTGTACTGTTTCACAGGCAAAGAGTAACACAGACTGATTGTTTTAGTTATTAATGTCTTTTTACTAATTAAAAGATTCCATGAAAATCCAGAAATTATCATTTAGTAGCTACTGCAGTTTCAAAAGTTTACTTCGACAGTTTTAAAGATTACTTTCCTAGAGTGCTGGAGTTACATTAGTTACCGAAGCTATGACCATCACACATTCACCATTACATACTCTTGTAGTTAACCATCATCAGGGAACGTAACATAACCCAAAATCACCTTCACTCTGGCCTCATCTCACTCACCCAGCTCTCATCTCCATAAATCATCCGTCATCTCACTCACCCTGTTAACTACTCGAACTCAATAATCCTGTTTTTATCTCTCTGACCCAAGTTTCTCAGTCTTCACTATCGTGTGTGTGTGTGTGTGTGTGTGTGTGTGTGTGTGTGTGTGTGTGTGTGTGTGTGTGTGTACTCACCTAATTGTGGTTGCAGGGGTCGAGACTCAGCTCCTGGCCCCGCCTCTTCACTGATTGCTACTAGGTCCTCTCTCTTCTTCATGAGCTTTATCATACCTCTTCTTAAAACTTTGTATTGTTCCTGCCTCCACTACTTCACTTGCTAGGCTATTCCACTTCCTGACGACTCTATGACTGAAGAAATACTTCCTAACGTCCCTGTGACTCGTCTGAGTCTTCAGCTTCCAGTTGTGACCCCTTGTTCCTGTGTCCCCTCTCTGGAACATCCTATCTCTGTCCACCTTATCTATTCCCCGCATTATCTTGTATGTCGTTATCATGTCTCCCCTGGCCCTTCTGTCCTCCAGTGTCGTCAGTCCGATTTCCCTCAACCTTTCCTCGTACGACATTCCCCTGAGCTCTGGGACTAGCCTTGTTGCAAACCTTTGTACTTTCTCTAACTTCTTGACGTGCTTGACCAGGTGTGGGTTCCAGACTGGTGCTGCATACTCCAGTATGGGCCTAACATACACAGTGTACAGTGTCTTGAACGATTCCTTATTTAGGTATCGGAACGCTATTCTCAGGTTTGCCAGGCGCCCGTATGCTGCAGCAGTTATTTGTTAGGTAAGACACATATGCAACAGTTAGGTATCTTTATTATGAAACGTTTTGCCTACACAGTAGGCATTGTTCCATAGTATGAAACAATATTGTTTCATACTATGGAACAATGCTCTTCTCCAGACTGAGGGACTGACCACCTCAAAACTTTAAGGGTGATGGACTGATTACATCGTCTTCAAGTATCTTCTGCTTCTATCAACTTTTCTGTACCTGACTGAAGAAGCCTACTGTGTAGGCGAAACGTTTCATAATAAAGATACCTAACTGTTGCATATGTGTCTTACCTAACAACCTGTCGGTATTTTATACCATTTTAATGTTCAAGCAGTTATTTGGTTGATGTGTGCCTCCGGTGACGTGCTCGGTGTTATGGTCACCCCGAGGTCTTTCTCCCTGAGTGAGGTCTGTAGTTTTTGTCCACCTAGCCTATACTCTGTCTGCGGTCTTCTTTGCCCCTCCCCAATCTTCATGACTTTGCATTTGGCAGGATTGAATGCGAGAAGCCAGTTTCTGGACCACATGTCCAGCCTGTCCAGGTCTCTTTGCAGTCCTGCCTCATCCTCATCCGATTTAATTCTTCTCATCAACTTCACATCATCTGCGAATAGGGACACTTCAGAGTCTATTCCTTCCATCATGTCGTTCGTATATATCAAAAATAGCACTGGCCCTAGAACTGACCCCTGTGGGACCCCGCTCGTCACAGGCGCCCACTGTGATACCTCTTCACGTACCATGACTCGTTGCTGCCTCCCTGCCAGGTATTCCCTGATCCACTGCAGTGCCCTCCCTGTTACATGCGCCTGATCCTCCAGCTTCTGCACTAATCTCTTGTGGGGAACTGTGTCAAAGGCCTTCCTGCAGTCTAGGAAAACGCAATCAACCCACCCCTCTCTCTCGTGTCTTACTTCTGTTACCTTGTCATAAAACTCCAGGAGGTTTGTGATACAAGATTTGCCTTCCATGAACCCATGCTGGTTTTCATTTATAATCTTGTTCCGTTCCAGGTGTTCGACCACTCTCCTCCTGATAATCTTCTCCATGACTTTGCACACAACACATGTCAGAGACACAGGTTTGTAGTTTAGCGCCTCGTTTCTGTTTCCTTTCTTAAATATGGGGACTACATTTGCTGTCTTCCATTTCTCAGGTAGTTGCCCAGTTTCAAGGGATGTGTTGAAGATTGTGGTTAGAGGCACGCACAGCATCTCTGCTCCTTCTCTAAGGACCCATGGGGAGATGTTATCCGGTCCCATCGCCTTTGAGGTATCAAGGTCACTTAGCAGCTTCTTCACCTCCTCCTCGGTTGTTCGTATGTCATCCAACACCTGGTGGTATATTCCCTCTTGATGTTCCCTTCTGTACTGACTTCCCACAGCCCTTCCTGTCTCTACTGTAAAAACTTCCTTAAATCTCCTGTTTAGCTCCTCACATACCTCCTGGTCATTTCTTTTGAGTTCTCCCCCTTCTGTCCTTAATCTAATCACCTGGTCTTTGACTGTTGTCTTCCTCCTGATGTGGCTATACAACAGTTTCGGGTCAGTCTTGATTTTCGATGCTATGTCATTTTCATACTGTGTGTGTGTGTGTGTGTGTGTGTGTGTGTGTGTGTGTGTGCGCGCGCGCTCACCGAATTTCATTTGCAAGAGTCGAAACCTAGTTCTTGTCCCTCTCCCTCTCTTAGATTACTGTGATCAGCATCACAATTCAAATGATTCCACTATTCATTCACCTCTGTACTAAAAAAAGATGCTTCCTTACATAACGGTAAAAAATTATTAATACTGTTGTTATTATTATTATTAATTACGAGAAAAGTTTGCGACCACTTTCAGCATCAGAGTTAGTTATCTCTGAATTACCAGACCCTGCCACGTGAAGGCCAGTGGTACATCTTTAGGGTCCCCCCCCCCATCCATTCTCTACCATCTTGAGGATTCCCTCAGATCAGTGTGTCCAGATCACCAGTGTCCCCTCAGGTATTCTTCTTTTCCCAAGGAACGTCCTTTCTCTTTCCTTCTCCCTGCTTATCATTTAGATCATATTTCCACATCTCCATCCGTGTGCCTCTAGATTTCAACCCTTCCACACTCCCCGCTCCCATTTTCTTGGTGCTTTCCTTTGGTTTCGTGTCTCCAGAAGTCCATCTGTGTCCCTTAAGATAAACTTCCTTCCTTACTTACCCAGGTTCTGTATTGTGTTGCCTTTCCCAGGTCAGTGGTTCCCCACTTCCGAAGGTTAGCGGTTTTTAGCTGCTTCCTAGTGACCTTATTGGATGGAAACTTGGTCTTGTCTAGCTGGTCTACTTCAGAGACTGTCCAGGTGGGTGGAATTACACAGAAAACTGCGTCTTGTAATTACACCCCTAAGACAGCCGCGACAGTAGGCCAGCTAGACGAGACGAAGCGTTCACCCAACTCGGCCACCAAGCAGAGAATACTAAGTGGAAATTTCAGAATTCTAATTATATTTCATAATATGCTTATGTTAATGTCCTTTGTTTTCACTTACGTGGGTGTATAAGTGTTTGTGTGACGTTCTGTGTGTATATCTGTCAGTATGCTAATCTGTTTCTTCCCACCAAGAAATCTGCAACAAAAAAGTTATCACTTCTGATTTGTTGTAATTCGTCCATTTTTTTTATAAGGGAGGAATTCAAATGCAAACTAGTAAGTGTGCATGTGCACTCACATAGATATTTACGTACCTCCGCACATGAACGCTACACACACACACACACACACACACACACACACACAGGAGCTCGGACTCGACCCCCGCAATCTCAACTAGGTGAGTACTAGGTGAGTACACACACACACACACACACACAAAATACTGAACATAATGCTTTCGTCCCACTCTAGTATGTATACAAACTCAAATTCCTAATCACACGTGCAGTAACTCGTATTTTAACCCCTATGTTACTTACTCATGTGTACACATTCTCATGCACATGTGCACACATTCTTATGCGCACACATTCTCATGCACATATCTATACTGCACTGACAATGAAGGGTAGATAAGGAAATTCTTAAGTATAAATTTAAGTAGAATTCTAAATAAATGGGAAAGAGAATACTGATATATAGTTATAGTATTTATACATAGTATAGTACACTATAATATAGTACAGTATCGTACTGCATAGTGTAGGAAAGTACGGTATATTACAGTATCCTACGATTACAGTACAGTACAGGATAGTATAGTAAAATATACTATACTATGCTGTACTATTATATAGTTTAGTATATATGTAATATATACTATAGTGTATATAGATTTCATGAATTATAAATTGTAAGATATAAAATAGTGACAATTGACACAAAGTTGTTTTGGATACTGCAAGAAATACACACATGAATTATCTTGTGGAATGTAAGAAGTAACCAGAAATAATTATTAAATAAATAAAGAAGACTCACTTTGTAAGTTTTCCTGTCTTCACGTCTCATCTTCTCTATACTGAGAAAAAAAACATTCACCGACACAAAAACAAAAATCTCGGGGAAGGAAATACGGACAACAATCTTGGAGACTCGACCTCTTGACAAGAAGGATTTCCGTTTCAGATCCCACAACCTGGCCCCTAGAACTCTTTGTTAATGTCTTTAATACTGTTGTTTTAGGTATATTAATGTTCCACTGTTTCCGTATTTTACCGTATTGTTCTTGTGTCGTACTTGGGTGTTACTGAATTGATCTGTTGTATATTACTGTACTTTATTGTTGTGTGTGTGTGTACTTTTCTTGTGTTACCGTACTGTTTTATGAGTTACTATGCTGCTCTTGCAAATTACTGTACTATTCATTATGTTACTCTACTATTGTAAGCTCTTGCGTGTTGCTTTGCCGTTTTTGCGTAATGCTTTGTCGTTCATTCATGCTGACGTGCTTGTTGTGTTGTTAACATGAGCTAGAGACTCCACACTGCTGTTAACTGCAAGCACATCAAACTTGCCCACTCAACAACAGTTTCTCCCACACTGGAAATAAGTTACTTTGACTTTTTTTTTATTTTGGGTTATCCCAGGTTCTCTACATATATGTTATATATGATAATCTACGTAACTTGCTTGCTTAGTTACCCTGGTAAGCATCTTTAATTACCAATGATTCGCAACAAGTATATAGTTAACAGTATATAACTATATTTAATCGAATATAGTTAACAGACTATATATAATTACGAAATGATAATTTAATATTTGTAAAACTTGAGAAATAAAAGCATTATAATCTGCAAAGAAAATTTGGTTTACCCTTTTCATAAAATAAATAAAGCAATTATAAAAATATTATTAATAATAATTAACAAATCAATAAAAAATATCAAGTATAATAATCACAATGTATTTTGCATTAAATATATTATGAATTATATTTATGATCTTCAGATTATTATCCGTAGCTACATGAATGTACTAATATTATCTGTTTAATTACTCATCTTCAGCTTACCACTTAAGGTAATTACAAAAAATGAAAAGGAATTCTAAACTTAAGACGTTATATAGGTGACCTGCTTGTCCCTGCTATCACAGCAGCGCCTGCTGCGACCTGCTTGTCCCTGCTATCACAGCAGAGCCTGCTGTGACCTGCTTGTCCCTGCTATCACAGCAGCGCCTGCTGTGACCTTGTCCCTGCTATCACAGCAGAGCCTGCTGTGACCTGCTTGCCCTATCACAGCAGCGCCTGCTGTGACCTTGTCCCTGCTATCACAGCAGCGCCTGCTGTGACCTTGTCCCTGCTATCACAGCAGAGCCTGCTGTGACCTGCTTGCCCTATCACAGCAGCGCCTGCTGCGACCTTGTCCCTGCTATCACAGCAGCGCCTGCTGTGACCTTGTCCGTGCTATCACAGCAGCGCCTGCTGTGACCTGCTTGTCCCTGCTATCACAGCAGAGCCTGCTGTGACCTGCTTGTCCCTACTATCACAGCAACGCCTGCTGTGACCTTGTCCCTGCTATCACAAAAGCGCCTGCTGTGACCTGCTTGCCCCTGCTATCACAGCAGCGCCTGCTGTGACCTGCTTGTCCCTGCTATCACAGCAGAGACTGCTGTGACCTGCTTGTCCCTGCTATCACAGCCGAGCCTGCTGTGACCTGCTTGCCACAGCTATCACAGCCGAGCCTGCTGTGACCTGCTTGCCCCTGCTATCACAGCAGAGCCTGCTGTGACCTGCTTGCCCCTATCACAGCAGAGCCTGCTGTGACCTGCTTGCCCCTATCACAGCAGAGCCTGCTGTGACCTGCTTGCCCCTATCACAGCAGAGCCTGCTGTGACCTGCTTGCCCCTATCACAGCAGCGCCTGCTGTGACCTTGTCCCTGCTATCACAGCAGCGCCTCCTGTGGCCTTGTCCCTGCTATCACAGCAGCGCCTGCTGTGACCTGCTTGCCCCTGCTATCACAGCAGCGCCTGCTGTGACTTGCTTGTCCCTGCTATCACAGCGGAGCCTGCTGTGACCTGCTTGCACCTATCACAGCAGAGCCTGCTGTGACCTGCTTGCACCTATCACAGCAGAGCCTGCTGTGACCTGCTTGCCCCTATCACAGCAGCGCCTGCTGTGACCTTGTCCCTGCTATCACCGCAGCGCCTCCTGTGGCCTTGTCCCTGCTATCACAGCAGCGCCTGCTGTGACCTGCTTGCCCCTGCTATCACAGCAGCGCCTGCTGTGACTTGCTTCTCCCTGCTATCACAGCAGAGCCTGCTGTGACCTGCTTGTCCCTATCACAGCAAAGCCTGCTGTGACCTGCTTGCCCCTATCACAGCCGAGCCTGCTGTGACCTGCTTGCCCCTGCTATCACAGCCGAGCCTGCTGTGACCTGCTTGCCCCTATCACAGCCGAGCCTGCTGTGACCTGCTTGCCCCTGTTATCACAGCAGAGCCTACTGTGACTTGCTTGCCCCTGCTATCACAGCAGAGCCTGCAGTGACCTGCTTGCCCCTGCTATCACAGCAGAGCCTGCAGTGACCTGCTTACCCCTATCACAGCAGAGCCTGCAGTGACCTGCTTGCCCCTATCACAGCAGAGCCTGCTGTGACCTGCTTGCCCCTGCTATCACAGCCGAGCCTGCTGTGACCCGCTTGCCCCTGCTATCACAGCAGCGCCTGCTGTGACCTGCTTGCCCCTGCTATCACAGCAGCGCCTCCTGTGACCTGCTTGCCCCTATCACAGCAGCGCCTGTAACCTTGTCCCTATCACAGCAGCGCCTGCTGTGACCTTGTCCCTGCTATCACAGCAGCGCCTGCTGTGACCTGCTTGCCCCTGCTATCACAGCAACGCCTGCTGTGACCTGCTTGTCCCTGCTATCACAGCAGAGCCTGCTGAGACATGCTTGCCCCTATCACAGCAGAGCCTGCTGTGACCTGCTTGCCCCTGCTATCACAGCCGAGCCTGCTGTGACCTGCTTGCCCCTGCTATCAAAGCCGAGCCTTCTGTGACCTGCTTGCCCCTGCTATCACAGCCGAGCCTGCTGTGACCTGCTTGCCCCTATCACAGCAGAGCTTGCTGTGACCTGCTTGCCCCTATCACAGCAGAGCCTGCTGTGACCTGCTTGTCCCTATCACAGCAGAGCCTGTTGTGACCTGCTTGCCCCTGCTATCACAGCCGAGCCTGCTGTGACCTTGCCCCTGTTATCACAGCAGAGCTTGCTGTGACCTGCTTGCCCCTATCACAGCAGAGCCTGCTGTGACCTGCTTGCCCCTGCTATCACAGCAGAGCCTGCTGTGACCTGCTTGCCCCTGCTATCACAGCAGAGCCTGCTGTGACCTGCTTGCCCCTGTTATCACAGCAGAGCCTGCTGTGACCTGCTTGCCCCTGCTATCACAGAGCCTGCTGTGACCTGCTTGCCTGGTATCACAGCAGAGCCTGCTGTGACCTGCTTGCCCATGCTATCAAAGCAGCGCCTGCTGTGACCTGCTTGCCCCTATCACAGCAGCGCCTGCTGTGACCTTGTCCCTATCACAGCAGCGCCTGCTGTGACCTTGTCCCTATCACAGCAGCGCCTGCTGTGACCTGCTTGCCCCTGCTATCACAGCAGCGCCTGCTGTGACCTTGTCCCTGCTATCACAGCAGAGCCTGCTGTGACCTGCTTGTCCCTATCACAGCAGAGCCTGCTGTGACCTGCTCGCTCCTATCACAGCCGAGCCTGCTGTGACCTTCTTGCCCCTGCTATCACAGCCGAGCCTGCTGTGACCTGCTTGCCCCTGCTATCACAGCAGAGCCTGCTGTGACCTGCTTGCCCCTGCTATCACAGCAGAGCCTGCAGTGACCTGCTTGCCCCTATCACAGCAGAACCTGCTGTGACCTGCTTGCCCCTGCTATCACAGCCGAGCCTGCTGTGACCCGCTTGCCCCTATCACAGCAGCGTTTGCTGTGACCTTCTTGCCCCTATCACAGCAGCGCCTGCTGTGACCTTGTCCCTGCTATCACAGCAGCGCCTGCTGTGACCTGCTTGCCCCTATCACAGCAGCGCCTGCTGTGACCTGCTTGTCCCTATCACAGCAGAGCCTGCTGTGACCTGCTTGCCCCTGCTATCACAACAGAGCGTGCTGTGACCTGCTTGCCCCTATCACAGCCGAGCCTGCTGTGACCTGCTTGCCCCTATCACAGCAGCGCCTGCTGTGACCTTGTCCCTATCACAGCAGCGCCTGCTGTGACCTGCTTGCCACTATCACAGCAGCGCCTGCTGTGACCTTGTCCCTGCTATCACAGCAGAGCCTGCTGTGACCTGCTTGTCCCTATCACAGCAGAGCCTGCTGTGACCTGCTCGCCCCTGCTATCACAGCCGAGCCTGCTGTGACCTTGCCCCTGTTATCACAGCCGAGCCTGCTGTGACCTGCTTGCCCCTGCTATCACAGCCGAGCCTGCTGTGACCTGCTTGCCCCTGCTATCACAGCAGAGCCTGCTGTGACCTGCTTGCCCCTGCTATCACAGCAGAGCCTGCAGTGACCTGCTTGCCCCTATCACAGCAGAACCTACTGTGACCTGCTTGCCCCTGCTATCACAGCCGAGCCTGCTGTGACCCGCTTGCCCCTATCACAGCAGCGTTTGCTGTGACCTTCTTGCCCCTATCACAGCAGCGCCTGCTGTGACCTGCTTGTCCCTATCACAGCAGAGCCTGCTGTGACCTGCTTGCCCCTGCTATAACAACAGAGCGTGCTGTGACCTGCTTGCCCCTATCACAGCCGAGCCTGCTGTGACCTGCTTGCCCCTATCACAGCCGAGCCTTCTGTGACCTGCTTGTGCCTGCTATCACAGCCGAGCCTGCTGTGACCTGCTTGCCCCTATCACAGCAGAGCCTGCTGTGACCTGCTTGCCCCTGCTATCACAGCCGAGCCTGCTGTGACCCGCTTGCCCTTGCCATCAGAGCCGAGCCTGCTGTGACCTGCTTGCCCCTGCTAACACAGCAGAGCCTGCTGTGACCTGCTTGCCCCTATCACAGCAGAGCCTGCTGTGACCTGCTTGCCCCAATCACAGCAGAGCCTGCTGTGACCTGCTTGCCCCTGCTATCACAGCCGAGCCTGCTGTGACCCGCTTGCCCCTGCTATCACAGCAGCGCCTGCTGTGACCTGCTTACCTCTGCTATCACAGCAGCGCCTGCTCTGACCTGCTTGCCCCTACCACACCAGCGCCTGCTGTGACCTGCTTGCCCCTACCACACCAGCGCCTGCTGTGACCTTGTCCCTGCTATCACAGCAGAGCCTGCTGTGACCTGCTTGTCCCTGCTATTAAAGCAGAGCCTGCTGAGACATGCTTGCCCCTGCTATCACAGCCGAGCCTTCTGTGACCTGCTTGCCCCTGCTATCACAGCAGAGCCCGATGTGACCTGCTTGCCCCTATCACAGCAGAGCCTGCTGTGACCTGCTTTCCCCTGGTATCACAGCCGAGCCTGCTGTGACCTGCTTGCCTCTGCTATCGCAGCAGAGCCTGCTGTGATCTGCTTGCCCCTATCACAGCAGAGCCTGCTGTGACCTGCTTGCCCCTGCTATCACATCAGAGCCTGCTGTGACCTGCTTGCCCCTGCTATCACAGCAGAGCCTGCTGTGACCTGCTTGCCCCTATCACAGCAGAGCCTGCTGTGACCTGCTTGCCCCTGCTATCACAGCCGAGCCTGCTGTGACCTGCTTGGATGGTATCACAGCAGAGCCTGCTATGACCTGCTTGCCCATGCTATCACAGCAGCGCTTGCTGTGACCTGCTTGCCCCTATCACAGCAGCGCCTGCTGTGACCTTGTCCCTATCACAGCAGCGCCTGCTCTGACCTTGTCCCTGCTATCACAGCAGCGCCTGCTGTGACCTGCTTGCCCCTGCTATCACAGCGCCTGCTGTGACCTGCTTGTCCCTGCTATCACATCAGAGCCTGCTGTGACCTGCTTGTCCCTATCACAGCAGAGCCTGCTGTGACCTGCTGGCCCCTGCTATCACAGCCGAGCCTGCTGTGACCTTGCCCCTGTTATCACAGCCGAGCCTGCTGTGACCTGCTTGCCCCTGCTATCACAGCCGAGCCTGCTGTGACCTGCTTGCCCCTGCTATCACAGCAGAGCCTGCTGTGACCTGCTTGGCCATGCTATCACAGCAGAGCCTGCAGTGACCTGCTTGCCCCTATCACAGCAGAGCCTGCTGTGACCTGCTTGCCCCTGCTATCACAGCCGAGCCTGCTGTGACCCGCTTGCCCCTATCACAGCAGCGCCTGCTGTGACCTTGCCCCTGCTATCACAGCAGCGCCTGTTGTGACCTTGTCCCTGCTATCACAGCAGCGCCTGCTGTGACCTTGTCCCTATCACAGCAGCGCCTGCTGTGACCTGCTTGCCCCTGCTATCACAGCAGAGCCTGCTGTGACCTGCTTGCCCCTGCTATCACTGCCGAGCCTGCTGTGACCTGCTTGCCCCTATCACAGCGCCTGCTGTGACCTGCTTGTCCCTGCTATCACAGCAGAGCCTGCTGTGACCTGCTTGTCCCTATCACAGCAGAGCCTGCTGTGACCTGCTGGCCCCTGCTATCACAGCCGAGCCTGCTGTGACCTTGCCCCTGTTATCACAGCCGAGCCTGCTGTGACCTGCTTGCCCCTGCTCTCACAGCCGAGCCTGCTGTGACCTGCTTGCCCCTGCTATCACAGCAGAGCCTGCTGTGACCTGCTTGCCCATGCTATCACAGCAGAGCCTGCAGTGACCTGCTTGCCCCTATCACAGCAGAGCCTGCTGTGACCTGCTTGCCCCTGCTATCACAGCCGAGCCTGCTGTGACCCGCTTGCCCCTATCACAGCAGCGCCTGCTGTGACCTTGCCCCTATCACAGCAGCGCCTGCTGTGACCTTGTCCCTGCTATCACAGCAGCGCCTGCTGTGACCTTGTCCCTATCACAGCAGCGCCTGCTGTGACCTGCTTGCCCCTATCGCAGCAGAGCCTGCTGTGACCTGCTTGCCCCTGCTATCACAGCAGAGCCTGCTGTGACCTGCTTGCCCCTATCATAGCAGAGCCTGCTGTGACCTGCTTGCCCCTGCTATCACAGCCGAGCCCGCTGTGACCTGCTTGCCCCTGCTATCACAGCCGAGCCTGCTGTGACCTGCTTGCCCCTGCTGTCACAGCAGAGCCTGCTTTGACCTGCTTGCCCCTATCACAGCAGAGCCTGCTGTGACCTGCTTGCCCCTGCTATCACAGCCGAGCCTGCTGTGACCCGCTTGCCCCTGCTATCACAGGAGCGCCTGCTGTGACCTGCTTGCCCCTGCTATCACAGCAGCGCCTGCTGTGACCTGCTTGCCCCTATCACAGCAGCGCCTGCTGTGACCTGCTTGCCCCTATCACAGCAGCGCCTGCTGTGACCTTGTCCCTGCTATCACAGCAGCGCCTGCTGTGACCTGCTTGCCCCTATCACAGCAGCACCTGCTGTGACCTGCTTGTCCCTGCTATCACAGCAGCGCCTGCTGAGACATGCTTGCCCCTGCTATCACAGCCGAGCCTTCTGTGACCTGCTTGCCCCTGCTATCACAGCCGAGCCTGCTGTGACCTGCTTGCCCCTGCTATCACAGCAGAGCCTGCTGTGACCTGCTTGCCCCTATCACAGCAGAGCCTGCTGTGACCTGCTTGCCCCTATCACAGCAGAGCCTGCTGTGACCTGCTTGCCCCTATCACAGCAGAGCCTGCTGTGACCTGCTTGCTCCTGCTATCACAGCCGAGCCTGCTGTGACCTGCTTGCCCCTGCTATCGCAGCAGAGCCTGCTGTGATCTGCTTGCCCCTATCACAGCAGAGCCTGCTGTGACCTGCTTGCCCCTGCTATCACAGCAGAGCCTGCTGTGACCTGCTTGCCCCTATCACAGCAGAGCCTGCTGTGACCTGCTTGCCCCTATCACACCCGAGCCTGCTGTGACCTGCTTGTCCCTGCTATCACAGTTGAGCCTGCTGTGACCTGCTTGCCCCTATCACAGAGCCTGCAATGACCTTGCCCCTGCTATCACAGCAGGTTCTGCTGTGACCTGCTTGCCCCTGCTATCACAGCAGCGCCTGCTGTGACCTGCTTGTTCCTATCACAGCAGAGCTTGCTGTGACCTGCTTGCCCCTGCTATCACAGCCCCTGTTGTGACCTGCTTGCCCCTATCACAGCAGCGGCTGTTGGTGACCTGCTTGCCTCTGTTATAACAGCAGCACCTGCTGTGACCTGCTTGCCCCTGCTATCACAGCAGCGCCTGCTGTGACCTGCTTGTTCCTATCACAGCAGAGCTTGCTGTGACCTGCTTGCCCCTGCTATCACAGCCCCTGTTGTGACCTGCTTGCCCCTATCACAGCAGCGGCTGTTGGTGACCTGCTTGCCTCTGTTATAACAGCAGCACCTGCTGTGACCTGCTTGCCTCTATCACAGCAGCGCTGCTGTAGACACCTGAGAGTTATCACCAGAAAATCTCACTTCCGTTCATTAGTTTAGAGATCTGGCAAAACATGAAGTGCAATATTGACCAAAACAGAGATATTTAGCACAATGTTGACAGTCTGCATGAAAAATAATCATTACATAATAACGTAGAACATAAGTGACGTAATGGCAAACTACCAACAATCTACACAGACCATGTGTAAGCAGATAATAACTAATCAATAATATAATTATACACTTCTACAGTCTTTACATTATGCCCTTGTAGTTTACTGCCTAATTCATCAGTGTTTCTATTCCTGCTGGCAGTAACGTTGACACTGCTAGTGACTAGAACAACTTGCAAGAATATTTGAACTTACAGAATGTAAGCCATTTACATGACACGTCTTCTTGTAAGATAGTTTGAGTAACGGCCTATGGTGTGTCAACACTAGCTGTAGCAATATTTCAAACATTCGTTAGAGTGCTTCACATTACAACGTGAATTAGATCATGCTTCACAATTATACGCAGCACATTCTTTCCGATAAAGCCGGGTAGAACAGGTGACTCATACAAGTATCTCAGGTAACAACTGAAGCATCATAGACCGACACACACTGCGACAAGTGCCTAAAGACGAAACCTGAATGCGCAATTATGTACGTTATTTGGCGCTGGCCATTGTGAAGGGTCTTTCATCAGCCTCCATTTCATCAGAGATCGACACCCAGCTTACACTGCTCTTTTCTCGAATCAGAGGCAACATTCAGTTATGTAGAAATGGGGAGGCAGGTTTGACTGGATCCTACCAATGGCTTAATTGGAAATATATGGAAATATACCTAGTGTGACATGCTATGAGTACGTTACATTTTATACATTTTATCCCGACCAGCGAACTGGGTACTAAGGATTTAACGATCTAATAGGGGTCCCGTTCGTTCATTGGCCAGACACAGACGTGCCCACCCGAGCTGTGAAGCAATGTGGCTCACTTGTGACATGAGGCAAACCTGTCTGGGCTGCTGGTCACTCACGGTGCTCTGTGTCTGGTGCTGGCAATTATCCTCTTTTGACCATCGTGTTGTATACTTGCGCTAACATTATTGTACATAGCGTACATACTGTACATATCAGTTTGTTTCTTTGAAGGAAATAAAAGTCATATAACCTCTGCTGTCTTTTGCTTGCTTCACCACTGGTTATCGCATTACGACAAGATGTGGAGGCCATAATACACCTGTGTTCGTAATACCTAGTTGGATGAATCTCATTAGAGCCAACTGGTACAGTGGTTAACACACTTACTATGGGTTCAAACCCAACCTATTCCCCCGTTTGTTTGTAATTATGTTATTACGATTTCGTGAGTCGAGTTATTCTTCTTCTATCTTTCAACTCGCCTAAATTCCACAGGAAGATCTTGAATGCTGAAATCTACGAAGCAGTGAGTCGTCTCACTTTCATATTACTTCTCTCCTTGTTGGATATTTTTCTCTTTTATTTAATTTCTTTTTCAGGACCGC
Organism: Cherax quadricarinatus; assembly: GCF_038502225.1. Classification (NCBI taxonomy): domain Eukaryota; kingdom Metazoa; phylum Arthropoda; class Malacostraca; order Decapoda; family Parastacidae; genus Cherax; species Cherax quadricarinatus. Next base: position 30,235,514 of record NC_091321.1, on the reverse strand, counting down.
AAAAGAAACCACTAATGGGTTTCTAGCTGTCTACAGTTTTGCTTCAATATCCTCGACTTACTGGCAGTCACATAATTTCTAGACTAATATTAACTCTGGTAGTAAATTCCTTTGCCAGTAACACCTGTTGTTCTACATCCGTCTTTCCTTAATTGACTTTGGCTTGAATATCTTTAATTTTACCTTTGTACTTTTCCAGCCCTTTTCTCTCCTCTAAAGTTTTAACAGTTTCATGGACATCCCGAGCAAGCTGCACTTGGTAATCTCCCTTTGTCTTCTGCTTAGTTATTCCTGCATAACATTCTTGTGATTTTGTACTCTTCTAAATCTTTAATCTTTTCTATATCAGTACTATTTCTAGCAAATTTCTTGTCTATCTCCTCTCATTTCTTTATTATAACAGCTTTGTCTTTAAGTAATTTCTGCATGTGTTGTATTGAATCCTTCAGTACTTTTATGACAATTTTCAAGTCATATTTTCCTTATTTATCAATCTTCTTGCCTTACCTGATATTATTCCAGTTAGTCATTTTGTCCATCAATCCACGTGATATTTCTGTTGATGTAAAAGCATAGCCATATTTTGATCTGTCGACGTCTGTCTTATTTTAAGTAAATGGTCCACCGTACTGATGTTACTTCCATTTTATAATATTGTACCAATAATTTATCCTTACCTGTACCTGGTTGCACATTCCAGAGGCCTCGCTCTTGGGATGAACGCCCAGGTCCTCTCGAATGTAGGAGATAAAAGAAGAATTACACACATGTGCAACATCCGCGTATCTTTACAGTAGACGTTTCGCCATCCAATGGCTTTATCAATACATGGACATAATCCAAAGACTGTAGAAACATATACAGAAGACAGTAGAAGGCGAGGTAATTACTCCCTCAGCCTAGGAATAATATCTGTAGCAAATATGTATGCAAGGTATGAGATGCATTTTTCGGAGACTTGGGAGACAGTATTAGCCAGTTCAGTTGAAAAATGTTTCTGAATTGTGCAGGACACTAAACTGACAGTAGATGGAAGTACGAATGTGGTGTGTGGGTGTGGTGTGTGGGTGTGTGTGTGTGTGTGTGTGTGTGTATGTGAATGTGAATGTGAATGAATGTGTGTGTGTGTGTGTGTGTGTGTGTGTGTGTGTGTGTGTGTGTGTGTGTGTGTGTGTGTGTGTGTGTGTAACAAATGGGTGAAATGGATGAAACAAGCAAGAATTACCAAGATACTGTAGGAAAACAGTAATATTTAATCCAAGTCTAAACTCTTTAAGGTCATGAATTCCTCCTCGGTGAGATCTTCTTCAGAATTATTTAAGGCAGAATTAATACTTAGAAAACACATAATGTTTAAGGGAATCTTTAAAAACATTAATACCTAGCCTAGCCTTTGGTCAGGTTGTCCTAGTTTAGGTTAGATTTAATCTGTTTATGTCAGGTTTGGATGTTACTTATATTAGGCTAAGTTAAAACTTGTTAAGTTACATTAGGTTACGTATGTATGCTGGTTAGATTTGGTGTGCCATTTTTTCATACTTTTAGGTGTGCCATTTACCCGTGCTATTTTTACTGTGCCATTTTTACTGTTCTGTTTTTTTACTTTATTTTTACACTTGATTAAGGCCACATAATAATAATATGTGGTTAAGGTCACATGGTATTACAGTTAATGGTCAAGTTCACAGAGGGTTCCATTACTTATGTAACGTTTTTGTGTTACATAATGCTTAGTTAAGGGCACATGGTTACAATGCTCAGTTCTGGGCACATGGTTACATTATGCTCAGTTAAGGTTGCGTGGTTACACAATGCTCAGTTAAGCACCTTTTCTTTAGGGAATAATGCTCAGTTAAGGGCTAGTGGCACTACAAGAATCAGTCAAGAGCTCGTAAATTACAGTGTTCAGTTAAGGTTCAGTGTAAGTACAATGCTGAGTTAGGGGCCCGTAGCATAACACTGCTCATTAATGGCCAGTGGTATAACATTGCTTATTTAAGGCCAGAGAAAACACTGCTAATCTGAAGGGGGCATGTTAGCATAATGATCATTTAAGGACACATGGCAGCATAATGCTCATTTGAGAGGACAATGCTCGGTTAAGGGCGCATGGTATAACAAAGCTCATTTAAGGGCCCATGTTCAGTTAACTGGTTGTCTGCGGTCATAAAAGATGGAACCAAGACTCCCAGCTTCATAAAATGGTGCAGAATGAAAAGCTAATTTAGAAATCCCAGCTCCACTTGACCACTTGACCCTTCTTTTTTTTCATATAAATGGAAAGAAGCCAAGCTTAGACGAGGTAACCCCGCGAACATTGAACTTTCCTGCGCAATTTGTTCAACACGCTCATCTTCCCAGGAAATTTAATTACGGCGCGCACCATTATCTGGTTATCTCTGGGATCCGGCTCGTGATATCAGATTGGCCGGGTGGTGCTGGCTATCATAAAGGTGGGAGGCAGTGTTGTCTCCGTGCTGTTCAGGCAACAGCTCCGCCTATCATGAAGGTGGGAGGCAGTATTGTCTCCGTGCTGTACAGGAAATTGGCCGCGTGGTGCTGGCTATCATGAAGGAGGCAGTATTGTTCCCGTGCTGTACGGGAGATTGGCCGTGTGGTGCTGGCTATCATAAAGGTGAGAGGCAGTGTTGTCTCCGTGCTGTACGGGAGATTGGCCGTGTGGTGCTGGCTATCATAAAGGTGAGAGGCAGTGTTGTCTCCGTGCTGTACGGGAGATTGGCCGTGTGGTGCTGGCTATCATGAAGGAGGGAGGCAGTATTGTTTCCGTGCTGTACGGGAGATTGGCCGTGTGGTGCTGGCTATCATAAAGGTGGGAGGCAGTATCTCCGTGCTGTACAGGCAACAGATCCGCCTATCATGAAGGTGAGAGGCAGTATTGTCAAGGTGCTGTACAGGAGATTGGCCGGGTGGTGCTGGCTATCATGAAGGAGGGAGGCAGTATTGTTTCCGTGCTGTACGGGAGATTGGCCGTGTGGTGCTGGCTATCATGAAGGAGGGAGGCAGTGTTGTCTCCGTGCTGTACGGGAGATTGGCCGTGTGGTGCTGGCTATCATAAAGGTGAGAGGCAGTGTTGTCTCCGTGCTGTAGAGGCCACAGCTCCGCCTCTGAGTAAATATTTAAATTGCATGCATGGATAAACATCTGCTGATTGTGTGAAGTATTGTGTTGTGGCATTTATAGCCAGGCTGTGTGATGGGTTACTCGCAGCTCTACGGGAAGGCGCTAATATTATGATAATGGAAATTACATGCTCAATGACTGAAGCGATTTTTCCGAGATATCGTCCAATTAATCGCAACAATAAAATTATCACTATAGTCTAGCTGGAATGGAGGTGCTAGCAATCATTCGCAGGCATTCCAACTGGAGAAACACGTCGGATTCCAAGTGTTCGCTCATAATTCGATTTCTGGAGTGTTTCATATCCATAAAGATGGTATCCAAACCCACCTGTAGACTACCTTTTGTTTCCAGCTCTCTTGTGAGCCTACACACGTTCGCCGAGACTCATTATTTATACTAATTTGTGTACAAGTTGTTCCTCAATCAGCATTTGTGTTTCTGGGCCCCCAGTCCACGTCAACTATCTCGTAAATATTCTCTGGAGTGAGAAATGTGTATAAAGTCTTCGTCTATTCTCAACGCTCGTCAGCAGGAGCACACTTCAGCTTTGAAACACACAGCGTCCGTCAGAATTACAGATCTGCTCTCCAATTGTCTCTAGATTTCATCAGAAGCAAACAATTAAACAAATAAGTAAATATATCATGTTGAACCGAATAAGCCAAACCGGCAAGTTAGGCCTAAAAAGCAAGTAACTTTTCTGCCGAATAAGCAGTTAGAAGACGTTAACGCCATAAATCTGCGAGAATCAATCGGAACATAAAATGAATGATATATGGTAGATTGGTCTATCTACCATATATTTAGTAGAATTTGGCTAAAAAAAAAAATACATTAATTTAGTTTAGGTAGGTGAGATTTCTAAGTTAGATTGGTCATAAAAAAATATATCAATGAAAAAATGTCCATCTAGTTTTTTTTTCCTTACAAAAGTCTATTTTTAAGGGAACTCGGCCTATTCGACAAGTTCGGCTCATTAGCAGTGTGTGTGCAATTATATATATATATTTTATTTTATTATCACACTGGCCGATTCCCACCAAGGCAGGGTGGCCCGAAAAAGAAAAACTTTCACCATCATTCACTCCATCACTGTCTTGCCAGAAGGGTGCTTTACACTACAGTTTTTAAACTGCAACATTAACACCCCTCCTTCAGAGTGCAGGCACTGTACTTCCCATCTCCAGGACTCAAGTCCGGCCTGCCGGTTTCCCTGAACCCCTTCATAAATGTTACTTTGCTCACACTCCAACAGCACGTCAAGTATTAAAAACCATTCACTCCTATCAAACACGCTCACGCATGCCTGCTGGAAGTCCAAGCCCCTCGCACACCAAACCTCCTTTACCCCCTCTCTCCAACCTTTCCTTGGTCGACCCCTACCCCGCCTTCCTTCCACTACAGACTGATACACTCTTGAAGTCATTCTGTTTCGCTCCATTCTCTCTACATGTCCGAACCACCTCAACAACCCTTCCTCAGCCCTCTGGACAACAGTTTTGGTAATCCCGCACCTCCTCCTAACTTCCAAACTACGAATTCTCTGGATTATATTCACACCACACATTGCCCTCAGACATGACATCTCCACTGCCTCCAGCCTTCTCCTCGCTGCAACATTCATCACCCATGCTTCACACCCATATAAGAGCGTTGGTAAAACTATACTCTCATACATTCCCCTCTTTGCCTCCAAGGACAAAGTTCTTTGTCTCCAGAGACTCCTAAGTGCACCACTCACTCTTTTACCCTCATCAATTCTATGATTCACCTCATCTTTCATAGACCCATCCGCTGACACGTCCACTCCCAAATATCTGAATACATTCACCTCCTCCATACTCTCTCCCTCCAATCTGATATTCAATCTTTCATCACCTAATCTTTTTGTTATCCTCATAACCTTACTCTTTCCTGTATTCACCTTTAATTTTCTTCTTTTGCACACCCTACCAAATTCATCCACCAATCTCTGCAACTTCTCTTCAGAATCTCCCAAGAGCACAGTGTCATCAGCAAAGAGCAGCTGTGACAACTCCCACTTTGTGTGTGATTCTTTATCTTTTAACTCCACGCCTCTTGCCAAGACCCTCGCATTTACTTCTCTTACAACCCCATCTATTGTAATAAAGTTGGTAGAATTACCGACAATATGTAAAGTAAAAGGACACAAGTGCAACTAATGTGACATTTATTGTGGCAACGTTTCGCTCTCCAGGAGCTTTATCAAGCCATTACAAACAATACATGGACACAGAGGGTATATAAAGGCTCAGAGTGAGGTGAATACTAGTGAGGTACCATTCCGATGTTCACTAGTGGTAGTAGTAGTAGTAGTAGTGGTAGTGACAAAAGCAAATAATTCGTACATGAGTAAAAGGATATAAAAGCTATTACTTGGGTAACATAAAAATAGGTTGGACAAATATAAACTGGAATGAGGCAGGTTGTTTCAGTGTTCACTCTCTGTGCTTTGTGTAGTATAACAGGAGAGACTATGTGATGGCAGGGTTTACTGTTTTCAGGAGGATTCTTGCTAAGACTTCGGAGATGGTGAAGCTGCCGTTGTTTTGTTTAATTGTATTCGAAACAGCGATCAGTGCTGATTCAAGGCATTTGCGTGTGCGGAAATTAGTTTCTTTTATCACTAATTGGGCGTCTCTGAATTTCATAAGATGATTGGTGGAATTTCGGTGTTGTACACAGGCGTTGTTTAAGTTGTCGTTCCTACATGCGTATATGTGTTCATTGAGGCGGGTGTCGAGGTTTCTTGCTGTTTCACCTACGTAGATCTTGTCACAGCCTCCACAGGGTATAGTGTAAACTCCTGCATTGACTGGTTCGTGGTGCATCAACACCGCTCCCAACAAAGTTATAATTCTTCCCAACAGCCAGGTTGCACTAAACGTCTCAAAAGTACTTTCACAAGCTAACACCAGAGTCGCCATCGCTTCTACCACTTCAATAAAGGATCTAACCAGGACAAAACCCAAGCACCACGAACCAGTCAATGCAGGAGTTTACACTATACCCTGTGGAGGCTGTGACAAGATCTACGTAGGTGAAACAGAAACCTCGACACCCGCCTCAATGAACACATATACGCATGTAGGAACGACAACTTAAACAACGCCTGTGTACAACACCGAAATTCCACCAATCATCTTATGAAATTCAGAGACGCCCAATTAGTGTTAAAAGAAACTAATTTCCGCACACGCAAATGCCTTGAATCAGCACTGATCGCTGTTTCGAATACAATTAAACAAAACAACGGCAGCTTCACCATCTCCGAAGTCTTAGCAAGAATCCTCCTGAAAACAGTAAACCCTGCCATCACATAGTCTCTCCTGTTATACTACACAAAGCACAGAGAGTGAACACTGAAACAACCTGCCTCATTCCAGTTTATATTTGTCCAACCTATTTTTATGTTACCCAAGTAATAGCTTTTATATCCTTTTACTCATGTACGAATTAATTGCTTTTGTCACTACCACTACTACTACTACTACTACCACTAGTGAACATCGGAATGGTACCTCACTAGTATTCACCTCACTCTGAGCCTTTATATACCCTCTGTGTCCATGTATTGTTTGTAATGGCTTGATAAAGCTCCTGGAGAGCGAAACGTTGCCACAATAAATGTCACATTAGTTGCACTTGTGTCCTTTTACTTTACAACCCCATCTATATTAAACAACCACGGTGACATCACACATACTTGTCTAAGGCCTACTTTTACTGGGAAAAAATTTCCCTCTTTCCTACATACTCTAACTTGAGCCTCACTATCCTCGTAAAAACTCTTCACTGCTTTCAGTAACCTACCTCCTACACCATACACTTGCAACATCTGCCACATTGCCCCCCTATCCACCCTGTCATACGCCTTTTCCAAATCCATAAATGCCACAAAGACCTCTTTAGCCTTATCTAAATACTGTTCACTTATATGTTTCACTGTAAACACCTGGTCCACAGTGAAACATATAAGTGAACAGTATATATATATATATATATATATATATATATATATATATATATAATGTCGTGCCGAATAGGCAGAACTTGCTATTTTGGCTTAAATAGCAACGCTCATCTTGCCATATAAGACGAGTGAAAATTTGTGTATGCAATAATATCGCCAAAATCATTCTGAACCTAACGAAAAAAATATATTTCTCTGTGTTTGTTTAGTATTAAATTATTGTAAACGTATCTAAAATATATTTAGTTGGATTAGGCTAAAATATATTGTTCTTGTTATAATAAGGTTAGGTAAGTTTTCTAAGATACTTTGGTGCAAAATTAAAATTTTTTACATTAACATTAATGAAAAAAATATATCTTTAAACGTATGAGAGAAATTTTTAGAAAGGACTTAATTTTAAATGAGTTGTTGCTAATTGACCATTTTACATATTCGGCACGACATATATATATATATATATATATATATATATATATATATATATATATATATAATGTGTGTGTGTGTGTGTGTGTGTGTGTGTGTCGTGCCGAATATGTAAAACTGGTCAATTAGCAAGAACTCATTTAAAATTAAGTTCTTTCTAAAATTTTCTCTTATACGTTTAAAGATATATTTTTTTCATTAATGTTAATGTAAAAATTTTTAATTTTGCTACAAAAGAATCTAAGAAAACTTACCTGACCTTATTATAACAAGAACAATTTATTTTAGCATAAGCCAACTAAATATATTTTAGATTTGTTTACAGTAATTTAATGCTAAACAAACACAGTGAAATATATTTTTTTCGTTAGGTTCAGAATGATTTTGGCGAAATTATTGCATACACAAATTTTCACTCGTCCTATATGGCAAGATGAGCGTTGCTATTTAAGCCAAGATCGAAAGCTCTGCCTATTCGGCACGACATCCTGGTTCAGGATGTCCTCCTGTGGAAAGTGATGATCCAGAGCCACCTCAGGCACCTGAACCCACTCCAACAGATTTCATCTCATCAGACAATCTCTTGGAAGCAATTAAAGCAACAGGTACGAGGACACTCACACATATTCCCAAAGCAGCCCGTCCACACGCAGCTGGGAAACTTACAGACCTCCTGAAAAAAGTAAACGATTGTTCCACTATCTTAAATGCTTCACCAATCATCAAGGCATGGCACAACTTGCTACTTTTTGGCAATGTCTGCTTAGCTATGCCGGAAAGAAGGGGAAAGAGGCTAGCCTCAATGATAATTAAATCCTTAAGAGATTTTCCTAGAGTTGATAACCTCATTCGCCTGCCCCGTCAACACAAAATAGGGAGAGGCAGAACCCCCACTCACTCTACTGACAGTGAAAAAGTCAGAGTCCAAGTGAGCAAGAAAATTGAAGAGGGCAACACAGTGGGGGCAATCAGAATTATTACCAGTGAAGATACAGTTGCTCCCAGGGATGCTGACATGGCTGAAGCACTTAGAGGAAAGCACCCTGCCAGGGAAGCCAGTGGCACCAACAGTTCCAACACCTCTGTCCCCACTATGGAACCATTGATTGTGGAAGACTCAGACATTTACAAAGCAATAATGTCATTCCCATCTGGCTCTGCTGGGGGTTACACTGGAATAAGGCCACAGCATTTAAAGGAAATGGTTAATCCAGTTATTGGGGAAATTGCAGAGACACTCCTTTCAGAGATCACAAGGTTCGTCAACAATTCCTTGGCTGGTCTGATTCCTGATGAAATTAGACCTTTCTTTTTTGGTGCAACACTTTGTGCACTTGAAAAGAAGGATGGAGGAATTCGGCCAATTGCAGTAGGCAACACGTTACGCCGCCTCGTATCCAAAGCTGCTGTCCGAAGTATTCGTGCACAGGCAGCCATGATGCTTCAACCAAACCAGCTTGGCTTTGGGGTCTCTCAAGGAAGTGAAGCAGCGGTTCATGCAACAAGTGCGTATATCAACAACCTGCCTGAGGACAATGCAGTGGTAAAATTAGATTTCAAGAATGCGTTCAATCTCCTGAAAAGAGACGTGGTATTAGCAGCAGTACAAGAACATTTCCCTGGTCTCTTCCCTTTTGTTTCAGCCGGGTATAGCAAGGAATCAATGCTTCTCTTTGGAGAGCATGAAATTACATCATCGGAGGGTGTCCAACAAGGAGATCCTCTTGCACCATTTCTCTTCTGTATAGCAGTTAGGGAAATCACAGTCAGATTGACCAGCGAGCTAAACATCTGGTTCCTAGATGATGGCACACTAGCAGGTACAAAAGAGTCCCTCCTACATGACCTTACACAGGTAATGACACGGGGACAGGAAATGGGTCTCATCCTGAATCCATCCAAATGTGAAATCATCTCAGTCAGTCAACAAGTGATAAATGCAGTGAGATCAAAACTACCAGGAGCAGCAGTCATTGCCCCCACAAATAGTGTCTTGCTAGGAGCACCTCTGGGAAGCAATGCCATTGACACAATTCTCAGGAAGAAATTGGAAGAGTTAAGGAGGATGGAACAACGAATAGGCAATCTGGACACCCACGATGCCTTGTACCTTCTCACAAAGTGCTTGAGTCTGCCCAGGTTGACATATTTCCTAAGATGTGCACCTTCATATGATAACCCTATACTGCACGAATATGACAGTATTCTGAGGCAGATTTTTACGAAAGTACTTAACCTTACTCTAGAAGACGGGCAGTGGAACCAAGCTACACTTCCAGTCAGACTAGGAGGCATTGGTGTCCGCAAGTCATCACAGATTGCGTTACCTGCTTTTCTGTCCTCGTGTATTGCATCCAGAGAGCTTGTAGCAGCGATTCTCCCTGAACATCTTAGGGACAAGATAGGAGTCCAGGACCAAAAATTCATTGACGGAGCAATGATCTGGGATAATCTAACGGGCTCTGGAGCCAGACCTGCTCCCCCCAACAACTACAAACAATCGCACTGGGATGGTCCAATAGTGGAAAATATTGCCTCAACAATGCTTCAGAGTGTGTCAGGGAAGGATAGAGCCCGCCTCCTGGCAGTGAGAGCCCCTCATGCTGGGGACTTTCTGTTGGCTGTTCCCAACTCCAGCCTTGGCACACGTCTCGACCCACAGACCATCCGCATCGGTGTTGCCCTTCGACTTGCCACCCCTATTCTCGCCGAACACAGGTGTATTTGTGGCAGTGAAGCAGCAGACCGATTCGGGTACCATGGTCTTGTGTGCCGTAAATCCGAGGGAAAGATTGCAAGACATGAGGAGGTTAATAACATTATCAAGAGGAGCCTCACAACAGCTGGATGCCCAGCAGTAAGGGAGCCACCCCAACTATGCACATCTGATGGCAGCCAGAAGCGTCCAGATGGTATCACCCTTCAAGCCTGGACAGATGGGAAGCAGGTGGTGTGGGACTATACATGTGCATCTACCTTGGCTGATACCTATCTCCAATACACCAGGGAGGAAGGAGGGGCAGCTGCCAGCTTCAGGGAGTCCCAAAAGTCTAGAAAATATGGAGAACTTGCCCATCATTATATGTTTGTTCCCATAGGCTCAGAGACCCTTGGCTCATGGGGAAAGAGTGCATCTAAATTCCTTAAGGAGCTGGGAAAAAGACTCATCAGGGTAACTAGGGATCCCAGGGCAGCTAGTTTTCTGTTCCAGCGGCTCAGTGCGGCTGTTCAAAGGGGTAATGCCTGCTGTATTTTGGGCACGCGCCCCAGCTCTGAGGAGCTGGATGAGATTTTCGCCTTATAATCGGTGATACACACGTAACAACATGTACCGTATGTGCCACCTTTATATCAATAGTGTATCTCTTGGATCTTCTATATATATATATATATATATATATATATATATATATATATATATATATATATATATATATATTTATATATATGCAAAACAACCACTGTTTTGCATATTCTGAAATCACCTGTTTACTGCGATCTTATTGCGCATTATATATATATATATATATATATATATATATATATATATATATATATATATATATATATACACACACACACAGTGGAATCTCTGGTCACGACCATAATTCGTTCCAAAACTGGTCGTGACCCGAACCTAATTTCCCCACTGGATTGTATGTAAATACGATTAATCTGTTACAGACCTCCACGAACTGTATGTAAATATTGTTTTTTAATTTTTTCAGCACAAAAGTAGTTAATATGCCATAGAATCCGCAGTGTAATAGTAAACTAAATGTAAAAACTTTGAATAATACTGAGAAAACCTTGAACAGAGAAAACTAACGTTACACGAGTGCGTTCTAGACTCGTACGAACCACCATTCGCTGTAAACAGGTTTTTTTTTTTTTTTTTTTTTTTCTCTCTCTCTCTCTCCAAGACTTAAGAGACGTCTAATGGCTGAGAAGTCAACTCGTTATTTATTGTCCGATTTCTTTCGTTTCTGGAGTACGTTAAGAAGCATCTTTCCATCATACATTACCCAAGATAGCCAATAAACAACCGAGAAAAAAATATTTACCAAAAATCATATATAGCAAGCCCCTAGCCAAGTACTGGCACTGCGAGCAGTTGTTTGTGCACTACCTGATAAAACATTGCTAATCCGAATTTATCACGGTCATAATTGCTGTAATTTATGAAGAACTTACTTCCGAGATAATCAACGAAAACGAGCGGGCACCGAAAAAAATCAAGAAAATAAGTGACTGAATTTTTTAGGTTATCCTAGGTTCTCTACACATATGCTGCTATGTATGATAATCTATGTAACGGTATTTGTGTATATCTGAATAAACTCACTCAGTTTTATGGTGCATTATTAGTGCATATCACAGTACTACACTACGTTTTCTTTAATATAAGTACCAAGGAGAGGATCAGAGGATGGTACTTTATCCCTTATCCTCGAATTCACAGCACGTCTGACCAAGGCCGACTACAAGGCGAGGAAATTTGTTAAGTGCACACAAACAACAGGAAGTGGGGAAAAATTGGTGCGGAATGTGAAAATTGGCGCGGCTACGTTTGTTCGGCACCCGATTATGTGTTCGTGACAAAATGCAAAAATTTGGCGAATTTTCTGGTCATGAACCGATTTGTTCGTTTTCAGAAGCATTGGTGATCAGAGGTTCCACTGTATATATACTAGGTAGTAGGTTGGTAGACAGTAACCGCCCAGGGAGACACTACCGTCCTGCCAAGTGTAAAACGGAAGCCTGTAATTGTTTTACATGATGGTAGGATTACTGGTGTCTTTTTTGTGTCTCATAAACATGCAAGATTTCAGGCATGTCTTGTTACTTCTACTTAGGTCACACTACATATGCATGTACAAGCGCATAATATATATATACACACACACGCACACACACCTCTGGGTTTTCTATTTTCTTACTAATTCTTGTTCTTGTTTATTTCCTCTTATCTTCACGGGAAATTGAATCAGAATTTTTTGTCCGTTAGTCGTGCGTGTGGTAAGAGGCGACTAACATGCCGGGAGCAAGAGGCTAGTAACCCCTTCTCCTGTATACATTACTGAAGTTAAAAACAGAAACTTTTCTTTTTCTTTTTGGGCCACCCTGCCTCGGTGGGATACGGTTGGTTTGTGGAAAGAAGAATTGTGTATGTGTGTATGTGTACTCACCTAGTTGTACTCACCTAGTTGAGGTTGCGGGGGTCGAGTCCGAGCTCCTGGCCCCGCCTCTTCACTGATCGCTACTAGGTCACTCTCCCTGAACCGTGAGCTTTATCATACCTCTGCTTAAAGCTATGTATGGATCCTGCCTCCACTACATCGCTTCCCAAACTATTCCACTTACTGACTACTCTGTGGCTGAAGAAATACTTCCTAACATCCCTGTGATTCATCTGTGTCTTCAACTTCCAATGGTGTCCCCTTGTTACTGTGTCCAATCTCTGGAACATCCTGTCTTTGTGTGTGTGTGTGTGTGTGTGTGTGTGTGTGTGTGTGTGTGTGTGTGTGTGTGTGTGTGTGTGTGTGTGTGTGTGTGTGTGTGAGCGCGCGCGCAAGAGAAGCCATGGGGTGGAAACCTTTAGCTCAAGTACTTTCACACTTCTCAGTGCGTCATCAGGAGCCGTGCAATTTTGCAAAGGTAGCAAAAGGAGCAATGAGGTGAAGTTCTCTCGAGTATGGTAACGTGAGTGACACCGACTCGCACCTCTCTCAGAATACGAGAGCCACGGCCGAATGCCACCCATTCACATGCCCCCCAACGCTCCAGCCCATATGAGGTAGAGTGGACTAGTCCTCAAAGTTTGCAGAAAGCAGGAGGTAAGAAAACTAGGAGATTTAATAGCCAGTCCTAAGCTTCTTTTAATCGCTGAGAACAAGTCATATGACGTAAGAGATTACGTTACAATAGTGGATAATACACATACAGAATGCAGTTATTATGTGTAACCTTCTAATTAATTAAATAGAAGGAATGACTGCGCTCATTTGTCAGCTGACAATACCCCAAGTCCATGGGCCTTCTAGAATGTTCAGGTAACACTAGGGAGGATCTCAGCACATGTTCCTAAGTACTGCCTACCACTATTCCCAGTGTCGATTAATATGCCTGTTTATCTCTCTAATATTCCGATTATTCTTTACCATAATAAGTAGATAGTTCCTGAATATCACTATTACTCACCATTTAAGGACTGACCTGTGACTACCACCAACACTCAGTATTAAGCCTGACCTGTATATAACGTGATCACTCACCATTAAAAAATTAATATTGTCCACACACAGCATCAAGAGACTGAGAAATAATGAAAGGATGGTCGTAGGGGTGTATATATAACGGAAGGGCGGTCGTTGAAGTGTGCCTATAATGAAAGGGTGGTTGTAGATGAGTATGTATCAGGAATGGGCGGTCGTAGAGGTGTCTCTGTAATGATCTCCTATATTTTAATTTATGCTTATTCAGCATAAATTAAAAAATATATTTGATTGTTTAAAATAAGGAAATAAATACAAGTATATATGAACATACTGGAAAAAACTAAAATGATTGGGAGAAGACGAAGACACACACACACACACACACACACACACACACACACACACACAGAACTACTTACCAGACGAGAACAGAGACGAACACACAAAGAAAATTACAAAAAACGCCAAAAACAGAAACTGAATGCCTCCCATCCCATAGTCAGTATATCTTTTACGGGTTTAGCGCTTTCCTCGGGTTAAAATAAAGCCTCTGTTAACGGCATCAATCTCTAGTGGCTGATGCATTGTATAAAACTGAAGACACGTTTCACTTTCTGCCTCAGAGGAAACTGTATTTCAGTATTTGTGAGTTTTGTGTCAAATTTATTAACCATTTTATTTTTCTGTGAAATATTTGCAAACTAACTCTTCTGATCAGAAGTCACACAGATTGACTTAATTGGGTTATCGTACGTTATATTTAGATAATGTACTTTTATTTATCTATAAAATGGGTGTGCCCTCACGCCCATTGTTTAAAACTTTGTTCAAAAACCTTAAATAAAATTATCTTACTGTACCTACTTACCTCCTTCACAGTTGGTCAGTCTTACCTAGAGAAAAGTTTGGATTGATCTGGCGGGTGTAGGTCACAGTTGACTGCGTTTCTTGGACGTAACTGAGAAAGTTTAAACTGTGCTTTCCTTGTAAAAATTTTTGTGTTGCCTTTAATTACCTGCAATTCTTCAACGTTGATAACTTGAAAATACAACTTCTGAGCGACTTTAAGCTATATGTACTTGTGTATTTTACTGTACTGTTCTCTCTTAGAAAAGATGAAAATGCCATTTCCGTTCAGCTCTAAAGCTTAGAGTTTCTTAGTAGGAGGTTTGAAATAGGTCTTGGCTGTGTATATCCTAATTTGCCATTCTTATTGAAGAAAATGGGATAATTATTTCCATATAATGACTTGTGCAGGACTTCTGATTCCCTTCAAATCTTTAACGTTAAAATTAACTACACTACAAGCTCATGCCGCACTCTTTATCTACTGCGTAATTATATATAATAGTGTAGAAGCACACTGTTGATGTATCCAGTTTTGTTAATATTAAAAAAATATTCCAATCGCGTGCACCAATGTACAGAGGACTGGAGGTATGTAACACGGGGCCGTTACTCTCCTAGCTGCGGCATTTTGGTGAATCGTTCCAGTTAGTTTAATATGTTTATTATGCACCCCATACCCATCCTGTGGGCGGTAGTCAAAAGATTACAGAGGTACATAATTGGTCCAGGGACTGGGCCTCAAAGTTTTGATAGCTGAGCAAGTTACAGAGGTAATGAATTCACAATTTACAAAGGTAATGAACTCACAATTTACAAAGGTAATGAACTCCAGGTAGGTCTAGTCACAATCATGACAAGTTACAAAGGTATTTACAGATTACAGAGGTACATAATGGGTCCAGGGACTGGGCCCCAAAGTTTTGATGGCTGAACTAGGTACAAGGTAATGAACTCACAAGTTACAAAGGTAATGAATACTGTAAGAATGGTTACTTACGTTTATACATGGCTACAATCATGAACAAATTTTAGAGTAATGAACAATTCACACTTCCACACACGGTCACAACTGTAGTGAGTTATTGGTGCAAATATTGATTGTTGAATCACACACACACACACACACATACAAATTCATACACACACACACAAACACACACACAGACACACACACACACACACACACCATAGTTTTAAGAAGAGGTATGACAAAGCTCAGGAAGCAGAGAGAGAGAGGACCCAGTAGCGATCAGTGAAGAGGCGGGGCCAGGAGCTGAGTCTCGACCCCTGCAACCACAATTAGTTGAGTACAATTAGGTGAGTACACACACACACACACACACACACACACACACACACACACACATATATACAAATTCATACACACACACACACACAAACACATATACACACACACACTCATACACACACACACTCATACACATACACACACGCACACACACACACACACACACACACACACACACACACACACACACACAGGAGCTTGGACTCGACCCCTTCAATCTCAACTAGGTGAGTGCACACACACACACACACACACACAAACACACATGTGGTAATGCTTTATTTACAGCTAGCAAAATCAGGGTATTTCTCCGGAATGGTCTGTAATATACCACTGTGGATAAAATACTTAGACATTTCTTGAACACTTCTGAGTGAATTATTTCTAAATTCATTAATTTTATCGCACTCCAGTACATAATGACGCAGGGTGTGACAATAGCCCATCTGGCAAAGTTTACATTTCGTTTGGTCTACATCTGGTGGTGGTGATTTAACCTGCCAAAGATACTTGTAACCCAGCCGGAGCCGGGCGGTAGTGACATCCAAGAGTCTGCTTATTTTGTTGGATGCACCATAGACATGTGGCTCCTCCTGCATGATAGAATGATGATAGATGGACTCACTGGTGTCAATCTCCCTGAGCCTTAAGTCCATAAAATTCAGTTGAGTTCTTTTCGTATTATTGTTCTCAAACTACTACCTGACAAGCCAAGATTGTAATCTACTCCCTCTTTGAAAGCATACAGCTTAGCCAATTTATCAGTTCTATCATGCATCTGAAGACCAATGTGAGATGGAATCCACAGCATGTGCACTCTGACTCCACTGTCCACAATCCTACCATACCTGTGTCTGGCTTCTGACACAAGCATGCAACAATTTATGCTTAATGAGTTGAGAGCATTTATGGATGACAGAGAATCAGTTACAATTAAACTGTCAATCTTTGATACATAGATGCATTTCAGAGCAAGGAGTATGGCAAACAGTTCTGTCTGAAGGGTAGAGGCCCAATTATTGATGCGTGCTCCAATTTCTTTAAGAGAGCCATCACTCTGTACGACAACAGCAGCACTACCAGCTGCACCAGTGGATTGGTGAACAGAACCATCAGCGTAAATAATTTGCGAGAGTGTGTGCTGTGTGACTAAGTTATCAATACAGCTTAAGGCCTCATGTTTGGCTTCAAGGTGAAGTTTTGGTTGTGATTTAAGAAGTAGTTTGGGGGGAAATGGAGGAATGGTAGTTTGGAATGGGGTAATATTCCATGGAGCGGAGAAGTGCCGCTGTTGCCTTACTTGACATAGCTCATGTATCTGATTCATGCGGAGGTCGGTTCCAGTTTTTTCGATCCATCTGGAGGAGTGTTCACCAGTGCTGAGGAAAGTTTGGAGGGCTTCTGTGCAGGGGTTTGAATGAGCTTGCCTGAGCATATTAACCCCAATTAGGATATTTCTTTCAGTAACACGATCTCTGATGCTTGGAATATCAAGTTCTTTTTGCATATTTAAAATTTTGGCAGTACGAGGGCATCCTAAAATGATCCTCAATGCTTCGTTCTGCAGTTTTTCCAACTCTCCAGGCTTCCAGTCAGACACGAGTGCAAGTAGTGGCGCCGCATAATCAACCAATGATCTAATATAAGCAAGATACATCATTTTCACAATTTTAACATTAGCACCATACCTGGGGTGAAGCTCCGCCACAACTCTAAGTGCTCTTAGTCGTTCTTTGTATTGGCGACAAAGTCTTGTTACAACAGGTCCAAGTAGTGGAACCTCAAAGCCTAGATACCTGTATCTGCTTACATATTCTAGAAGAGACCCATCATGCAATTGGATCTGACGAACTGTGCCTCTCTGTCGAGGAGGACGCCTATTGAGTATCTTTGTTTTATCAGTAGAGATTATCAACCCCAGGTCCTGACACGAGGCTAGTACATGATTAAGAATGTTTTGGGTGTTGGAGAATCCGGTGGTGTGAATCATTATATCATCAGCAAAACTAATCACATAATGATGGGGCTGACTAGGCATAGCATTAAGTAATGCATTAATTAGAATATTGAACAGTGTGGGACTGAGCACACCTCACTGTGGGGTTCCTAATTCAAAGTCTTTAGTTACACTTCTATGTCCCTGGAACAACACAGACGATTTTCTGTTGGACAGGTAGCCTTTAATCCAGCGGAGAAACCATCCTCCAACATCCATTCTGGCAAGTTCACTAATGATTACATGTCGGTTGGCTACATCGAAAGCGGATTTAAGGTCAAGGAAGGTAGTGTATGAGCTGTCAGTGTGCAGGGTGAGAAATGTAGCTATGCAATGATGCACGCTCCTTCCATGCATGAAACCATGTAACCGGGGAGACAAAAATTGTTTGATCGTTCCAGCCACAGTATTGTGACTTCTTAGTTTTTACGGAACCCCGCGGGTAAGCGTCTCACTATCACAAATACTACAACTACTACTACCCTCCTGCTGCTCTTCTCCCCCACCGGCCTATTCAAAGGTGACATGATGACATAAAAAATACTTGAAAGACTTAACAAAGTTGACAGGGATAAGCTAAGTGGAGAGAAACCGGCACACAAGGGTACAGTTAAAAATTAAAGACATAGGTGAGTTACGGTGATGTTGAGGAGAATTTCCTCAGCTTCATGGTGATCAGGTGGCGGAAAGACGTGGATGACAACGTAGTGGAGGCAAGCTCCATAGTTTTAAGAGTAGATACTAGGCTAGGAGGAGCGTTCCCGTCAGGCGGCACAATACGAGACATTACCGACAAGTGAGACAAGACTCGTGCAAAACAAAAACATAAGGTAGACCTTGACACATTTCTGTCCCTGAAAAATCCGAAAAATGGCATCGCCATATTGCAGGACTCCAGTTCCTTGTGTCACACTGTAGAATAGTGCAGAGTGCGGCATAAGACTGTAATGCACTTAAATATTAGCATCGAATATTGTGTAAGTTAATCAGAAGAGGCATTAACTAGTCATCACGTGGATATCACAATTTCTTAAATACTGAAAATTAAGATACAGAATGGGATGGACGAGAAAAACGAAACCTCGAAGAGGAAAGTACTCAGGCATGAGGACATTCCTGAGTGATGTTATGTTGAAAGTGGTATAAAATACCGACAAGTTGATGATTAAGACATGTGCAACAGTTGGGTATCTTTATTGTTGAAATGTTTCGCCTACACAGTAGGATTCTTCAGTCAAATACAGAGGCAGGAGTAGTAGTAGTGAAATGGAGATGATGTAATCAGTCCATCAACTTGATCGCGCACTTTATCGCGTAACTACTAGTTTTGAGTAAGAAGGGTTGTATTCCAGATGGACCTGCCTTCTTACTTCCAATAGTGAATCCCGTCTCCTGCAGTCTTCTTGATCTTCCGCCTAACCTTCGACAGTATTTAAGATTCCATTCTTATGCTTCAGCTTCATATCGTTCCAGACCATGAAGCTAACTTTTCTCTAGACTGAGGGACTGAACACCTCAGATACTCTTTCACCAAGCTTGATGGACTGATTACATATCTTCATTTCACTATTATACCTGCTGCCTCTGTATTTGACTGAAGTAGTCTACTGTGTAGGCGAAGCGTTTTAACAATAAACATACCCAACTACTGCACATGGGTCTTAGTCATCATTCCTGAATGATGTAAAGTAGGAATGGTAACATGAAGGGAAAACACAGATTGAAAAAATGAAGCATGTAGGTGCAAAGTAGGTGCTTCAGCATAGAGAAAACACAAAGCGAAGATCACAGGAATATAAGGATGTGTATAGATACGGCAGAAACGAATATGCATGGGTAAAAAGTGAGAGGATGAAACACAGTTTTAGATTATTGCATCTTAAACCAAATCTGATCAAAGTTCTTACACAGTCACATCATTACGAAGACAATAGTAAAAGTACAGGTAACCAAGCTGAAGAAAAGAGGAGAGCTCACAAGAAATGTTTAGGAAGTTCGTAAGAATCTCAGGAAAATATTTAGGGAGATATTCTCAGAGGAAATAGGGACGTCGCCAGAGAGCCAATGAGGAAGAGTGCACCAGCGAGTATTGGACACAATGCTTACGACGGGAAGAAAGGTAAGGAAACTACTCTGATCTAGATGCATCGAAGGCAATGGAACTAAATATTATCTTCACAGATTCTGAAAGACGGAGTCGAAGCAGTGTGAGAGTCACCATCCTCAATCTTTAAGTCAATGGATCCAGGGTAACTACCAGAGGTGTGGACATCGTCGAGAGCGTGAGCTCTAGCCGGCAGCCTGCCCTACGTGAGGAAGCACGTGACGTCATGGCTTGGCAAGGGACCATGACTATACTTGGTACTATCACTTATGTAATACTACACAAGTATTACACTGTTAACATGGAAGACAGCAGGTGTAGATCCAATATTTAAGAAAAGGAACCGACAGGTAGCAGTAAACTAGAGGCCCGTATCACCGACATGCATAATAAGGTTAAGGAGAAAATTATCAGAAGACTAGTGGAGCACCTGAAAAGAAGTGGGTTCATAAACAACAACCTGCACAGCTTCAGAAATAGTAAATCCTGTCTCACAGATCTACTAGAGTTCTACGACACCGTAATAAAAGAGGAAGGATTGAGAGGGATAAGTGGACTGCAAATTTTTGGACAGTAAGCAGGCTTTTGAAAGAATACGGCACAAAAGACTGGGACAAAAGTTAGAGGAGCGGGCAGGAAAAAACAGGAAAGGCGCTACAATGAATAAAGAAATACTTAAGAGGGAGGAAACAACGAGTGATTGTCCAAGAAGGGACGTCGAAAATGACCTGTGTGACGCGTGGGGTTCCACAAGAGTCAGTACCGGAACCGAAACTATTTCTTGTGTAAGTGAATGACATAGTATTATGGTACATTGTATAATACTGGTATCTTTACAGGCGAAAGGTTTCACCTGCACCGCAGGCTTCAGCAGTTGAATAAAAATATGAATTACAATAGTGAAGACAGTAGACGAGGCATATAATGCCTGACCTCAGGTGTCTGCTTAATGCTAAGATTCTTAGTATCTTCCATCAAGACTACAGATTGCCTTAGACTGCCTCTCCGCTTCGTCTATCCTCCAACAATGTTGAGGGATTGATAACCTCAAACTGATTGATGATGCCTTCAGCGCAGGCATCATCAGCCCCTACTGTAGCGTGGCACATGCGTTTTATTCATAAACGTAAAACACATAACTGAGGAAATAAAGATATATCTTTTCGCTGAGAATGTGAAAATCATGAAGAGAACGCAAGCAAGTGAGGACCAGTGAAGCCTACATATGCCCAAGACAAGCTGCTGGTCTGGTCTAAGAAGTGGCTATTAGAAATGGACCCCGGTATTTGAAAATTTTGGAAGATTGGAGGGGCAAAAAAGGCAGTAAAAGAAGTACAGGCTCGGAGGGAAATCCTCCGAGCCTCACTAATGGAGTAGGATGGATGATAAGGTAAGCATTGTAACGAGAATATCGCCTGAGGCGCACATCACCGAATATGCCGTAGCAACCGAGCGTCAGGCAAATCTAAGATTTGTTTCCAGTAGCCTGAGCAAGGAATCATTTATGACGCTATGTACGGCATATGTCAGGTCCATATTTTAGAACGCAGAACTGGTATGGAAACCTCACCTGATGAAGCATTGGCTTGCAACGAAGCTAGTCTCATAGTTCAAAGGTATGAGCTGTAAGAGACTAAAGGAGGTAAACCACTTGACAAAGGATAAATAACCAAGGGAGACAAGATAACGACGTACAAAAGAATGCGAGTAATTGATAGTGGAAAAGCACAGATTGCTGGAGAGACAAAGCAGATACCAAGGACACAAGTTGAAGGTAAAATCAAAGGCGAGTCCAAGTGATGTCAGAAAGAATTTTCCAGCCTTAAAGTAGACAAGAAGTGGAAGGACCTAAACAGCAAGGAGAATGTAGCAGTAATACATAACTAAGAAGAGGTACGAAGCCAAGGGAGAATAAATAGTGGCCAAGCAATGAGTTGGGGTCAAGAGCCGAGACTCGATATATTTAACCATGAGAAGTATTCATTCATTCTCTCTCTCGTTACTAACCAAAGTTTTCTTTTCGGACCCAGTGTCAGACTTACTCAAACTCCAGGAATATCATTACCAATATTTTTCAAAGTTAAAAATGTAAGCATATGGCAAACTATTTGCAACGTTTGTATTGCTTCCATCCCACATTTACACCGGAGAGGCACGAGAGTGGACCAGCTGGCAAGACAATGCAGACTGCGATGTTTAAAAAACATTGCGAAGATGGCAAAAAAAAAAAAAACTGAAGGATGAAATCACTGAGATATGTTAGGAAATGCTGAATCTGTAATGCTTTAAATTAGTTAAGGAAAATGATGACTGATTATACCAGAATACAGTAACATATAATTCGTTCCAGTAACATATACAAACAATAGGAACGTGTTGAAACTCAGGGTCGTGAAATGTGACAAAAAAAAAAAAAAAAGTCGGAGTTGCTGCAGTTAGATAAGAATAATTTGCAAAGTCAGTGATACCTGGATGTTGCAACACCTAAGGAAGGCGTTGATATCGTCAATAGCGTGTTAGCTATTTGGGTTGATATGTACTGTCTTTATGGCAGCATGTTCACTCTCACAGTGAGTAGCGCTGCCCAATAAACTCAACCTTGAGGGAGAAAAAAAAAACGCGGTAAATGAATTTACGAAAATCATTGTTTTCTTTTAGCTCTACACAATTTTTGACTTTAGGAAATGGTTGATCGAAGAATATATGATATACAAGGCTACTCTTCTCTCTGTATAATACAAATGTTCTCTCTTCTCCATAAAATAAGGACTACATAGTTATCCTCAGGACTACATAGTTATCCTCAGGACTACATAGTTATCCTCAGGACTACATAGTTATCCTCAGGACTACATAGTTATCCTCAGGACTACATAGTTATCCTCAGGACTACATAGTTATCCTCAGGACTACATAGTTATCCTCAGGACTACACAGTTATCCTCAGGACTACATAGTTATCCTCAGGACTACACAGTTATCCTCAGGACTACACAGTTATCCTCAGGACTACATAGTTATCCTCAGGACTACATAGTTATCCTCAGGACTACATAGTTATCCTCAGGACTACATAGTTATCCTCAGGACTACACAGTTATCCTCAGGACTACACAGTTATCCTCAGGACTACATAGTTATCCTCAGGACTACATAGTTATCCTCAGGACTACATAGTTATCCTCAGGACTACATAGTTATCCTCAGGACTACATAGTTATCCTCAGGACTACACAGTTATCCTCAGGACTACACAGTTATCCTCAGGACTATAGTTATCCTCAGACTACATAGTTATCCTCAGGACTACATAGTTATCCTCAGGACTACATAGTTATCCTCAGGACTACACAGTTATCCTCAGGACTACATAGTTATCCTCAGGACTACATAGTTATCCTCAGGACTACACAGTTATCCTCAGGACTACACAGTTATCCTCAGGACTACAAAGTTATCCTCAGGACTACACAGTTATCCTCAGGACTACAGTTATCCTCAGGACTACACAGTTATCCTCAGGACTCTCCAAAACAACGCACAGATGTACACCGACAGGTCCTCACCTATTTGTGATTGCAGGGGTTGATTTACAGCTCCTGATCTCGCCTCTTTGCTAGTCGCTACTAAGTCTATTATCCCCTTTCAACAAGAGCATTATCATACCTCTTCTTAAAGCGATGTATGGATCCTGCCTCCATTACTACATTCTCCACATTGTTCCACTTCCTGACAACTCTGAAGAAGAAATACTTCTCAGCGTATATACAGGGTGGGCCAAAAGTAGGCTTACACTTAGTAGGTATGCACCTAACTCCTGCACCTGCTCGGCATTTTCACTCTTCCAATAGTGCTTTAGTATCCACTTTCTTTGCTCTTGATGTAAACTGTTTGCCATTGGGCACAATATCTAAAAAACTGATAAGATCGAAACCGAAATTGGAGGAAATGGCTTATTAACATTTCCAAAACGTAAATAAGGGATATGGAATAATGGTTTGGAATACTGGTTTGGAATAATGGTTTGGAATAATGGTTTGGAATAATAATTTGGATAAATTAATTCGAGAAAAGTGAACCTATATGATGAGTTAACTATAATCCTTGTTTGGTGGTAAGAAGGTTACACTGCAGCCTTAATAACCTTAATGCAGTCGATAGGCTTAAAACCCCATTAACCAAATCACAAGAGTATGTACAACAAAAAGTATATGCCTCACGGAGTATATACACTGATAGGTTATTTTAATTCCTTTCTAAGAGTTTAAAGTATTCTTGATAGGTTGAAAAAAAAAAGTAATGAACCTCGACGACTCTTGTGTAGCTGACAGGTTTTAAACTCCACTAACCAATAACCAAAACAAAAACATGAAATATATTAGTGCCCACGAACAAGTGATATTGATCAATAACAACACTGCGACTAGCCAAGGACTCGAACCCATGCTGCTTTGGCCTGCCTCATGGTGGGCGAAAACTCATGACGCCTTAATCCACGGGACCACACAATCCTTAAGAGTAGCGCATCCAGCAGAACTGAATGTTGTATTTGTTATATATATATATATATATATATATATATATATATATATATATATATATATATATATATATATATATATATATATAATTTCTTCCATTTTTTTAACTTTTCTTTCCCCTCCCCTTTTCTCCCCTAGCTTTCTTCTTCTCCCCAACTTTGCCACCCACTTCTTTTCCACCGACCAACTACTTCATTGTGTACCTCACTCCCCATTCTATCCTTCCTTTCCCATCCCCTTCCTCTCTATTTCCCATTCTCTTCTTTCACTTTCTTCCCTCTACCTTTCATCACCACCACTTTCCCTTTCTTCTTTTCCCTCTCTTCCCCTTTACATCACTTGCCGTTTTCCCTCTACCATTCCACCCCTCCTTTTCCTTTTCTCCTCCTCCCCTAGCTTCCCCTCGCCTCCCCTTCATCTCTCTCTTCTTTTCCTTTTTCCCATCTCCGCTCCTCTTCTCTCCCTCCCTTTCCACCTCCTCTCCTCTGCTTCCCTCTCCATCCCTTTCCAATAAGGTTATATTTATAATACTCGCGTATAATCGCTGGTCGTCTTCAACGTAAATAATTATCTCTTTCTCGCAGCCTCAAAATTTATACACTGAAAAGAGGAATAAATTTTTGGATTACATATTGTCTTTCCGAACGTTTCAAAATCGACACCAAAGTTGGTATTAATGGTCAGAAGTGTAGTTTATTACCGGGGTTATTATGGTGATAGTTTGATTTACTGAAGTATCGTGGGTTATGCGAGGCGGAGGTTCAGTGGGAGCGAGATATAAGTAGGTAGATAAATGTGGTGGAATAGAGGTAGATTACCTGGTGCAGAGGAATAAGATGGGATGATAAAGACTGGCAGAGGGAGAGGGAGGGGGGGAAGGAGGGAGAGAGAGGGGAAGGAGAGAGAGGTGAAGGAGGGAGAGGTGAAGGAGGGGGGAGGGAGAGGGAGAGGGAAAGGGAGGGAGGGGAGAGGGAGGGAGGGAGGGGAGAGAGAGAGTTAGGAATCCTTAACCTAACCTTGTTTAAAAAAGAATAAAAAACAGAGAAAGAGAGAATGGATCAAGAGAGAACATTGCAGTACACAGTAAGGCCAGGTTGATGACCTTGATGACACTTGTGCAACACTTGCGTACCTTTATTACGGAAAAGTTTCGCCAACTACAGGCTTCCTCAGTCCAGTTCAGAGAAGAATGTTTGATGATCAAAAGAAGTTTGAGGGATTGATTACATCAAGCTGGTCCTGATCTTCAACCATTCCTTGGACTGAAGAAGCCACTGGTTGGCGAAACGTTTCCACAATGAAGATACTCAAGTGTTGTACTCGGTTCTCTGAAACATTTATCTACATGGCCAGGTTGAACAAGACTTTGCCGTACACATGCAGGTTATCTGCACTGAGGCAAAAGCTCATACTGCAATAAAAAATAAGCTTGGATATATGAGAGGAAAGACAGAAGTGGTTGTGCGAGGGTCTGCACTTACCTCTACATTATCAACACTAAGATTATCCCAATTATTCGTGCTACTCCACTGGCCAATCAGATTTCCTGTGCAGCTCAGTAACTTCTGCCAGTGTGCCGGTAGCCACTGCCAGGGATGGGTTGTAACTGACATGATCAATATATGTAAAGTGTTTGTTCGGCTCATTCTTGAAGATTTAAATTGATATGACACTAACACATTCATGAAGACTTTCCAGTGCTCCACAACTCTGCGAGAAAATCTCGTACCCACTTCCGTGTTAAATCTTTTACTGATTATCTTTTCACTCTCTCAAGTTTGTCACTGTAACTGTACCTAGGGCACAAGAACCTGATAATACCATACAATGTGAGGTCAGACAAGAGTGCTGTGTAGTGCTCATAAGCCAGGCATCCTACTGGCTTTGATGCTCACCGAAGCCATTAAGTTATTACTTGTCTTTTTGAGTTAGTTTCCATATAAGTTACACTCATACTTTAATATTATATATTAGTGTTATATTATTATATTCTAAAGGCATTAAGTTACAATGGTTCACATTACGTTCATCTACCACTTTTCTGACCACTGAGACAGGTTGCCCACGTTTCTCTGAATACTTAGACAGTACAAGTCATGAATGCTGCACACTTTTCCCAATTTCGTGTCATCCGCGAGCTTTGCAATGGTTTGTGTGTATTAAGAACAAGACTGGGCCCAGGTTCCATTCCTAGGTTACCCCACTCGCCATGCCTCGCCACTCAAGACATCTCGCTCCCTAAGACTATTCGCTGCTTCTTGTCAGTGAGCCATTGACTAGTTCAGTCCTGAATATTTTGAACAATCCATCGAAACTATAGTTTGTTTTGTGATCTTTATGATACTTTATGGAGCATCTTAAACTCAGCGATACACTACATTCACGAGACAGGAAAACAATGGGGATGAAGAAGGTGGGTCTAGAATATACCAAAATCTTGTTGAAAATGGCAGGAAATTTGCAAGATAGGAAAAGTGGATAGTAAAAGTGTGCTACTGCTTCTAATAAATTATTTATTTATATATATCTTCATCTAGCTTCGTTGCTCCACTGCCAATCACGCAACTGTATGTAATAATGGTTGCACTTGTGCCTACAATAATTCTCCTACTACTAATACTGATTCGGTCCGTATAGGTTCAGTGTGGTTTAAGCGAGGGGTTGAGTGAGGTAACGAGTGTCCTTAACATCACCTCGCTCCTGTCCTGTCACCTTATTGGTCACTATAACTTATCAAGTTTACTAACATAAAGCGATTTATTTTGAGCCAGCAATCTTGAGTGAATGATGTATTCTGAGCTAAGTGTCTGTGCACTTACAACATTAGCGAGTAGTTTCTTCTATTCTGATATAATTCTCGCGGCATCTTCTGCCTCGCACTTTCATTCCATTGTTTATCATTAACTTATTCAGCGCTTCAGAAAATTCTTTATGACTGTGTTGAAGCCATTCAGTAATTTGAAGCTTTGAAAGACCCGTAGCCTAGGATTCCGAAGAGAGAAAAAAAGTTAAGTGTTTTAAAACCTACTTCATTAGGTTTGCTTCTGAGCGATGATATGTGTTTGGTTATTCTTCTCTATACCCTTATAATCCTTTATGTAATTTGGAGATTAAAACTGGACAGCTTATTCAAGATGCGTCCTAACAAGTGCATTATAGTCAATAAGGAATCTGGTATTTTGCGCTCGAATTTTTAGCCAGGAAACCTAGCATTTTGTTAGCTTCGCTGTGCTGTTCGCAGTTAGGCATTGCTTATCGATTACTCCAAGGTCCCGTTCTTCACCTGTGTTGATAAAATTGCTGCCAAATGTTTTATGTTTGAGAATGATATACCCAAACCGCATTAATCTGCACTTGTTTACATAATTCATTTTTCAAGCCTCTGACCATGAGTATTCAGATAACTCTGAATACTCAAGGAATCTGTGGATGCTGCATTTTTCTCCAATTTTATGTAGTCCGAAAATGTTGATGTCCTAGATGTTAACGCTACCCAGAGATCATTTATACATATTGTGAAAAGGAATGGACCAAATATATCGATCTTCTGGGAACTCCATTCTTTAAGGTAAGCCACTCAGACACTTATCAGCTGAGTACCACTCTGTCGCCTGTGAGCCAGTCACAAGGGTAACTTATGGAAAGCCCTCTGGAAATCTGGATGTAGTACAGTTGATGGGATCTTTCGTCCTAGTTTTTCTATAATTTATTGTACAAATACTGTGTTGCGAAATCCATGCCTTTTTCCGGTAATTAGGTTGTTATTTTCCGGACTCATGCTGGAGTCCAAACTCTTGGAAGTGGACTTTGACTTCGAGGATTTTGCCGGCGCATTGGTTAAGCGAAATGTCAGCTAAAATGAATGACTACATTCAGATACGACGACCGCTCAGAATTTAGCGGGACACAAGCTAATAGACAACCTGCACCGACCTCTCCACGAGTTCAAGACCACCAAACCCTCAGGTAGAATTAATATACCTGATGGGCCAGGTAAACATTGTTCATTAAGTAGACTGCCATCCATAATCTTGTGCAAGGCAGGTAGGGACCTGGCTGATATATGGTTACTATAAGACGAGAGAGATGAATAACCTCTTGAGCTGATCAGATGTTATTTTCCACGAGCTGTGAATTTACCCTCGTACCAGCCAAGCTTTATGCAGGTACCAGTTACGCTGGAACCAGGTGTCATCAAAGCCATCAGAATAGTACTCATACACCTAGGTGTATTTCTGATACTTGATAGAGCACATGGAGAGGCTAGCAGGCTGTAGATGAACAAGCTGTTAGGTAAGACACATATGCTAACACAAATTAACAGTCATTCCCGTATACACAAAATTCTCCACAGTTATGGTCGCCTACAAACCGGATGTTGGTTCCATGACCCAGTGAGGTTTCACGAGCCGTGATTCCCTGAACCATTGGAAAGATAATATCACTGATCATCGACAATCTATCCTAATTGTTTAAATTAAGTACGCTATTGATATTAGGTTTGACCTTCTTATTGTCTGTGTAATTTGCTGCTATATACAACAGGTTATTTTTTTTTATCTTGTAGGATGTCGGAGAGCGTCATTGGCATGTATTCCTCTGTGGTCGTGGGAGTTGGGGTATGGCCACCCCATATCCCCAGCCTTGTAAGCGTTATGGTTATGCCACCTTGAAAAGAGGAGGAAGGGGGCCACTCTCACTCCTTGTGATATGTGAAGGAAAACTTAGGGAGGCCTTAGTAACAGTTTCAAGGCTGTGGAAAGACACTTATGTACAGTTCAGGACATTTATTAAAGGAAACGTTTCGCCACGAGTGGCTTCTTCAGTCCTAATACAGAGAAAACTAAGAAAACATTTATATATATAGTGGCAGGAGTCAGGTGAGGTGACGCGTGGGTAGAGGTAGTAGTAGTAGTAGTTGTAGTAGTAGTAATGGAACTAAGGAGGTGAGGCAAGAGAGGGACCTGCTGGCATCAAGTAACACCAGTTCCCAGGATGGGTAATATCCTCTTGCTTAGTAATTTTGAAATACTGTAACTACCGGATTTTTGCTTTATAGTGTTACTGACAGAAATTAGTGCAGCTTCAATGCATTTTCTCCGTCTTAAGTCGTCTTCTTTAATAACAAAGGTTTCATACAAGGACTTATTGCAGCTGCAGTTTCTGAACCTAGTCGTCCAGTCATTCCTCGTCGCTACATCCAGGCACTCAAAAACTTAGCTACTAATAATGATATCCTCATCACCACAGCGGACAAAGGAGGAGGAGTGGTCATCCTCAACAGTACAGACTACGTTAGTAAGATGCAAGATTTATTGAACGACGCCAACACATACGTTTCCATCCCCGAACATGCATGGAAGAAAGAAACAGATTCTTTTCTCAGTAAGACCCGCAGCATACTCAGGAAATCAGAAGAAGGTAAAAAGCTCTTGCGCCACATCCCTACCAACCCCAAGTCAGCTAGACTTTATGGTTTACCAAAGACCCACAAACCAAATGTGCCTATGAGACCCATTACATCTGGAATCGGCAGCGCCCCTCACAGTCTAGCAGGAGTTTTGGCGAAATATTTGTCAAAGCTCCTGGGTACAATCAGTCAGGCTCATCTAAAGCATTCGGGTGACCTCCTTAACCGTATCAGGGATCTCGACATGAGTGATAAGAAGCTTGCAAGTTTTGACGTGACTGCCTTATTCACCAATGTCCCAGTTGATCAAGCCATTGATCTTCTTCGCAGGGTGATTAAAGATGATACAGAGTTACCTGTACCCCGCCAAGATTTTGTGAGCCTTGTCGAACTTTGTGTTCGTTATAACTGGTTTAGGTCTGAGGACAAGAAGTACAAACAACTCTTCGGACTAGCCATGGGATCCCCCCTTAGTGCAGTTCTTGCCAATTTATATATGGAGGACCTGGAATCAAGAAGGATCCTCAGTAACATCCCTCGCTCAGTTACATGGATGCGGTACGTAGATGATATTTTGGTCATTGTACCCAAAAATCTTGACGTACGGGGCATCCTCAACACCATCAACACTCTGGAACCTACTATTAAATTTACACTAGAGGAGGAGAAGGACAACCAATTACCTTTTCTCGACGTTCTCTTACGCACAGGGGAAAATAAACTTTCTTTTAAAGTCTACCGGAAGCCTACCTACAAGAACGATCTTCTACATTTCTTCTCTCACCATGACACAAGAACTAAAAGAGGGGTAGTTATTGGCTTCTTTCTGAGAGCCTACAGAATTTCCAGTCCACAGTTCCTCGAAGAAGAATGTACATACATCACCAACTCTCTTAGTTCACTGCACTTTCCCCTACACTTCATACGTGACTGTAGGAAACGTGCGGTACGTATCCTCAGCAAGACCAACACCTATCAAATTGAAGAAAAGCCTCCAAGTTACATCGTTTTACCGGTCAGCAACGTTGCCACTAATGTTTCAAACATGTTTGACAGAAAACTGGCTAAAATATCTACCAGCTCTTCAACTACTATTAGGAACCTGATACAAAAACCCAAGCATGATTCTGGCACAAGTGCAGGAATCTACACTATACCATGTGGGGTGTGTGACAAAGTATATGTAGGGGAAACAGCCAGAACTCTGGACATTAGAATAGCAGAACACAAAAATGCTTGCAGAAATGATGACCGCAAAAACGCATGTGTTCAACATAGAGACGATGTTGGACACCTCATGAAATTCAATGAAGCTAAATTAGTTATTAAAGAAGACGACTTAAGACGGAGAAAATGCATTGAAGCTGCACTAATTTCTGTCAGTAACACTATAAAGCAAAAATCTGGTAGTTACAGTATTTCAAAATTACTAAGCAAGAGGATATTACCCATCCTGGGAACTGGTGTTACTTGATGCCAGCAGGTCCCTCTCTTGCCTCACCTCCTTAGTTCCATTACTACTACTACTACCACCTCTACCCACGCGTCACCTCACCTGACTCCTGCCACTATATATATAAATGTTTTCTTAGTTTTCTCTGTATTAGGACTGAAGAAGCCACTCGTGGCGAAACGTTTCCTTTAATAAATGTCCTGAACTGTACATGTCTTTTTCCACATCTTGTCGGTATCACCATACCATTTCCTCAGTTTCAAGGCTCCCTCCCAGCCACCCTGGCCAGGTGCCGCCCAACCATGGCAAAACCACTTAGGTTTCCAGTGAGCTGGCAAGAGTTTATGCCTCTTGGAGATGGCCGACCAACACCCCGTGTCCAGCTGGCCTCAGTTTTGCGTGCCCACCGACCCATTTTACCTGCCTGATGGATGTCAATTGAATAAGAACATAAGAACATAAGAAAGGAGGAACACTGCAGCAGGCCTGTTGGCCCATACTAGGCAGGTCCTAATTTTCAATGCTACCCAAGAAATAAGCTCTGGTACGAAAGTCCCACTCAAATCCAACCCTTCCCACTCATGTACTTATCCAACCTAAATTTGAAACTACCCAAAGTCCTAGCCTCAATAACCCAACTAGGTAGACTGTTCCACTCATCAACTACCCTATTTCCAAACCAATACTTTCCTATGTCCTTTCTGGGCCTACTCATCACTCAATTAACACATCTGCTGGATAATAAATAATCTATTTAATGCGTCACATGGAAGAATGCTTCTGCTCAGTTATACAAGTCACCACTCTGTTGAAGAAGTGTCAGTTTCCTGTCGTGTTTGTATAACGATCGTTGCAATATTGTGATATCCTGAAACTGAAACTGTCTGTCCATTATCATATTTGTGAGAAACGGGAGAGCGGCTGTGATACCTTCAGACGGGATATCTCGTTTCTATTTGTTTGCACAGACAGGAGTGTTGGTTGCTAATCTTCATACCCTGGTTCTATCAAGGGACAGTTCTGAATGTTCTCATGGGAGCTGACCTCTAGCCCGAAGTTATGTCGATGATGTGGGGGAGGGGGGTGTAGGCAATTACAAGCTCAGAGGGAGTAGTTAAGGGCAACTAAAGGCAATTCCTAATGGTTATAATTATAACCATAATTTTTGAAGGGGTGGACCGGTAAGCTAGCGGAAGGAGAAAACTCGGTGAGGAGCTTTGGCCGGGTGCGGAACTGGAGGCCATGCGAGAACTTGGTGGTCAGACTGTGTCAGGAAGAGTTGAGGCTGTGCCAGGTCTTAAGAACATAAGAAAGAAGGAACACTGCAACAGGTCTACTGACCCATGCAGAGCAGGTCCATGTTCCTCCCCCCGGATTAGCCCAATGACCCCCCCAAGAACCTGCACAGTCATATTGCACATAAGAGGCTCACAGTCACAAAGTACAAGACTTCATACATTGCGAAAGGAAACTCCATTTTACTCATACCCGTTTCCTGAATGGAATCTGGCTGCCTCACAACCCCCGGGTTTAGCGTATCCCCAGTGTTCGCATCGCTATTGGGCCGTGCGGACGTGCTGCGCAGTAGCTCCTGATTGAGTTGGCTTTTGCGCAGTGTTGACGTGTACTTAGCTCTGTGAAGACCTGTTTGCGCGCTCTCTACGAATTGAAGCAAGATGCCCTCCATTGAGCAACTTTACCATCAGCTTAAGGAAGAATTGAGGATGGCGAAGTTGGAGATTCGGCGACTGACCGAGGAAAACAAGAAGATTCGTAGTAGTCCTCCTGTTTTGAGTCCTCAGGTCAAGAAGGGAAACTGGTCAGTGGCTGGGCAGCAGGGAACGAAGTTGACGATCAAGAAGACGAATGGAAAGGCAGAAACGATGAAGAAGAAAGAGACTGCCCTGGAAACTGTTGTGGAAACATCTAATACATTCTCAGTGCTACCCGACGAATGTGAGTCGACTACTGGGAACATCACGACGAACGACACCAAGGAAGGTAAGAATATTGTTGTTGTTGGGGATAGCCAAGTTAGGTATATGGATAGGGCGTTCTGCTTGAAGGACAGAAGTAGGAGACAGAGTTTGCTTTCCTGGGGCTGGGATGGAGGATATTGTTAGCCGTCTGGATGACATCATGAGAGGTAATGGGAGCAATCCTATTATCTGTCTCAGTGCTGGAGGCAACGATGTTGGCAGACGTAGGAGTGAAAACCTGATTAGCAGGTATAGATCAGCAATAGAAATAATTAGGAATAAGGGTGGGAAACCTGTCATATGTGGTATTTTGCCAAGGAGAGGAGTTGGAAATGAATGGTTGTCCGGGCAATTGGTGTCAATTGCTGGCTGGACAAATACTGTAAGGAAAATGCGGTAACATTCATTGACAACTGGGACCTCTTCTATGGCAGAAATGACATGTATGCCAGGGATGGAGTTCACTTATCTAGGTCTGGGGTGGTAGCACTGGCAACTGCAGTGGAGGGAGCTGTTAGGACTTTAAACTAGGAATAGTTAGTGGTATGGGTTTTGGCAGGAAAACAGTGAAGTCCCAGTGTAGTAATATTACGAGTTCTAGGGGAACTAGTAATAAGCAGAACGAGGTAGATATTGAAAAGCCAGGGACTTTGGGTGATAAGGACAGTAATAGGTTTAGTAGAAAAACAGAAATGAGCAGGAAGGGTAAAGAGAAAGGAGAGTCTTTCAATGTTTATTATGCTAATTTCCGTAGTGCTAGGAATAAGATGGACGAGTTGAGATTAGTTGCTAGTGCAGGTAACATTGATGTATTTGCCTTAACTGAGACGTGGTTTAATTCAAAAAGTCGGGACATGCCTTAGGAATGTCATATTCAGGGTTTTAAATTGTTCCAAGTAGATAGAAGTGTCGGGAAAGGGGGTGGGATGGCATTGTATGTCCGAGATCGCTTGAACTGTTGCATAAAAACGGGTATTAAGTCTGAAGAAACACATACAGAGTCTGTTTGGGTAGGATTTTCAGAGGGGCATGAAAAACTGATTTTAGGAGTGATATACCGTCCCACAAACTTAGATAGGGACCAAGGGAGACTACTATGGGAGGAAATTGTTAAGGCCACAAGGCACGATAATGTAGTAATTCTAGGAGACTAACTTTAGTCATATTGATTGGAATTTCTTGACTGGGAATTTAGAATCATACGACTTCTTAGAAGTAGTTCAGGATTGTTTTTTGAAGCAGTTTGTGACAGAACCTACAAGGGGAAATAACCTGCTTGACTTAGTTATGGCAAACAATGAATCCCTTGTTAATAATTTAGAAATTTCAGAGGAACTGGGTGCTAGCGACCACAAATCAATTACATTTAGCATTGAATGGAAGTACGATAGTAGCGATAACTCAGTAACAGTCCCAGATTTTCGCTTAGCAAAAATCTGGGGTAACGAAGTGAGCTATCAATATGACAGTTTTCTGAACACTATACATGCTGCTCAAAGAACGTTTATCCCATATAAAGAAATTAGATCAAATAGAAATGACCCAAAATGGATGAATAATAGGCTCAAATATCTACTAGGGCATAAGAAAGGAATTTATAGGCGTATCAAAAGAGGTGAGGGTCATCTTATGAATCAGTATATTGACATTAAGAGGGACATTAAAAAGGGGATAAGAAAAGCTAAAAGGGACTATGAAATTAAAGTTGCTAGGGATTCTAAAACTAACCCAAAAAGTTTTTTCCAGGTCTATAGAACAAAAGTTAGAGATAAGATAGGTCCCCTTAAAAATAACTATGGGCACCTTACTGACAAAGAGAACGAAATGTGCTCGATTTTTAATAATTATTTTCTCTCAGTTTTTACACAGGAAGACACTAACAATATTCCAGTAATTAATTTTTATAGTGGGCCAGAAGAAGATAAATTATGTAACATCACAGTCACTAGTGAAATGGTTGTGAAGCAGATAGACTGAAGCAAAATAAGTCGCCGGGTCCTGATGAGGTTTTTTCAAGGGTTCTTAAGGAATGCAAAATGGAACTCTGTGAACCATTAACTAATATTTTTAATTTATCTCTTCAAACAGGTGTAGTGTCTGATATGTGGAAGATGGCTAATGTAATTCCTATTTTTAAAACAGGGGACAAGTCGTTACCGTCAAATTACCGCCCAATAAGCCTGACCTCAATTGTAGGCAAATTACTGGAGTCAATTATAGCTGAGATTATAAGAAGCCATCTCGATAAGCATAGCTTGATTAATGATACTCAGCATGGATTCACAAGAGGCCGGTCTTGTCTAACTAATTTATTAACTTTCTTCAGTAAAGCTTTTGAGGCTGTTGACCACGATAAAGAATTTGATATTATTTACTTAGATTTTAGTAAGGCTTTTGATAGAGTTCCGCACCATAGACTGTTAAAGAAAGTGGCAGCTCATGGCATTGGGGGAAAAGTGCTCTCGTGGATCGAGTCATGGCTCACTGACAGGAAGCAGAGTGTGTCCATAAATGGGGTTAAATCCGAGTGGGGATCTGTAACAAGTGGCGTTCCACAGGGATCAGTCTTGGGCCCGTTGTTGTTTATAATATATATCAATGATCTTGATGAGGGAATTACTAGTGATATGAGCAAATTTGCCGATGACACAAAGATAGGTAGGATAATTGATTCAAACGTAGATGTTATGGAACTTCAGGAGGATTTAAACAAACTCTATTCTTGGTCAGAAAAGTGGCAGATGCAGTTCAATGTAGATAAATGCAAGGTTCTGAAGCTTGGGAGTGCCCATAACCCTAGTACTTATAAGTTAAATGACGTAGAACTTAGCCATACAGATTGCAAAAAGGACTTGGGGGTTATGGTGAGCAGCAACCTTAAACCAAGACAGCAATGCCGTAATAAGGCAAATAGATTACTGGGATTTATATCAAGAAGTGTAAGGAACAGAAGTCCAGAGGTCATACTGCAGCTTTATACATCATTAGTAAGGCCTCACCTAGATTATGCAGCTCAGTTCTGGTCTCCATATTACAGAATGGACATAAATTCCTTAGAAAACATTCAGCGTAGGATGACTAAATTAATACATAGCATTAGAAATCTTCCTTATGAAGAAAGATTGAAGACTCTTAAGTTACATTCACTTGTTAGACGAAGAATGAGGGGAGACCTGATCGAAGTGTATAAGTGGAAGATAGGTATTAATAAAGGGGATATTAATAAGGTCTTGAGGATGTCTCTCCAAGAGAGAACCCGCAGTAATGGATTTAAATTAGATAAGTTTAGATTTAGAAAGGACATAGGAAAGTATTGGTTTGGAAATAGGGTAGTAGATGAGTGGAACAGTCTACCTAGTTGGGTTATTGAGGCTGGGACTTTGGGTAGTTTCAAATTTAGGTTGGATAAGTACATGAGTGGGAGGGGTTGGATTTGAGTGGGACTTTCACATCAGAGCTTATTTCTTGGGTGGCATTGAAAATTGGGTTGGGCAAATGTTTTGTTAGTGGGATGAATTGTAAAGGACCTGCCTAGTATGGGCCAACAGGCCTCATGCAGTGTTCCTCCTTTCTTATGTTCTTATTAAAATAAGAAGAATCATAC
Organism: Cherax quadricarinatus; assembly: GCF_038502225.1. Classification (NCBI taxonomy): domain Eukaryota; kingdom Metazoa; phylum Arthropoda; class Malacostraca; order Decapoda; family Parastacidae; genus Cherax; species Cherax quadricarinatus. Next base: position 30,198,484 of record NC_091321.1, on the reverse strand, counting down.
GCTTACCCACAACCAGGTCACAACCCCCACCTCGTATAACACATGACATGGAAAGTTCCCTGGCACCAAGACACTCACCTAACCCACACAACTTCCACTTAAGGAAAGAGCACGGCATCAGACTAGTAGCACAAACTAGTCAGGTCTAACTCACACCCACTCGTGTATTTATCTAACCTATTTTTAGAACTACACAATGTTTTAGCCTCTATAACTGTACTCCGGAGTTTGTTCCACTCATCCACAACTCTATTACCAAACCAGTGCTTTCCTATATCCTTCCTGAATCTGAATTTTTTCAACTTAAAACCATTGCTGCGAGTTCTGTCTTGGCTGGAAATTTTCAGTACGCTACTTACATCCCCTTTATTTATTCCTGTTTTCCATTTATACACCTCGATCATATCCCCCCTAATTCTACGCCTTTCGAGAGAGTGTAGATTCAGGGCCCTTAGTCTATCCTCATAGGGAAGGTTTCTGATACATGGGATCAACTTTGTCATCCTCCTCTGTACGTTTTCCAGAGCATTTATACCCATTCAGTAATACGGTGACCAGAACTGAGCAGCATAATCTAAATGAGGCTTAACCAAGGATAATAGAGTTGAAGAACAACCTGAGGACTTCTGTTATTTATACTTCTAGATATGAAGCCAAGAATTCTGTTCGCTTTATTGCGAACACTAATGCACTGTTGTCTTGGTTTTAGATTACTGCTAACCAGAACCCTTAAATCCTTTTCGCAATCAGTAGTATTAAGATCTACATTTAGTTTATATGTGGCATGGTTATTTACCTGTCCAACATTTAGAACTTTGCATTTGTCTATATTAAACTGCATCTGCCACCTCTCCGACCACTGCATCAGTTTATTCTTGGGACCTGTGGCTAGGAATCTGACTCGTCTTCAGAGTGTTCCATATTAAGGACTCTATACTTTAAGTTAATATTCGGTTTCGTCGGAGAACTGTATTCCCCTGTCTCAATTATCTTGTATATTCCCAGTTATCTTAGTACCAGATCAGGTGTGCATGAATATACATTCAATCGTCTGTCAGCTAGAGCACTCACAGCTCAACTCGGCTCACACACACAACAGGTCTAGTGTCTAATCGACATGTGCCTAAGACAAAATGGCAACTAACACTTAAAGTCTGTCCATGATAATCAATTCGACAGCCAGGTGTGTGTAGTATACAGACAGTTGTCTGCTATTTTGAACACTTAAAAAAAAAAGTTCGACTTGGCTCACGTACACCTAAATCCGCCAGTACTGTGTCACAAATAATTGTAGTTATGAGTAAGGGAGCTGATCAATTATCTTGCTGTTGCTGCTGACTAAAGAGGTAGCAACCACGTGAACGTTGACGAATCTTCCTGCTTGTATGACCCCTCCAGATGAATTAAGGCACAGAGTAATTGTAATCTATCAAGTAGGGTAACTGACCAAAGCAACCAGTCGGTAAGTGGCATCTAAGTCAGCTAACTGACCGAAGTAACTAGTTATTCAGTGACACCCAATTAGTTTCATATAACTGTGCAATTATTAATCATATTAATAGTTTCATTATTAATCATATTAATAATTTAATATTTCCTACTCGCAGAGGTTTTGTGTCATCAGCCTAATTATACTGATCCTTCATAAGAATTAATGACAAAGGTTGAGTACAATCATCATTGAGTTGTTAGTCACATTAAGTATGTGAATACTTGCGAGTTGAATAAACCACTTTCTTGAGACTGACATGTATTGTGAACTGTTAGTGACAATTGTTTATACTTAATTTTAGTGTCTACAATGTGAGTAGTTTTTGGGCGAACTTAATACGCCTAGAAGGGAACTATGAGACCAGAAGTATGCCGAGTGACGTTCGGATTCTCCGAACTCGGCCCCCTTCCCTCCAGTGCGATAATTTTTTTTTCGAGTTCCCATAGGAGAGTATTTTCCACAGAGTACCTATGTGACACAAGAAGGTCTATGTTACAGTTATTCCCATTACTGTCAAGTAGGCGGGAAGGTGGAAAAAGAGGGATTAACAACTTCTATCCTCACTGCCTTGAGAAGCGATTTTCCCGCTAATACAGCGATATTTGCCATATTTACACTTGCCTAACAGGTGGCCCTTGTAATGTTAGAAATAAGGCTTATTTGTCACTAGGTCCCAGTATCCTGAGCTTTTACGAAAGTCATCGTGTATGATGTTCTGACGTAAGAGAGTGATGAACACTCTCCTTTGAAAACCATCTGGCTTCAATGCCTCAGCCCAGGGAATCACCAGCGTTGTTAAGGCCGGGCTGTTGAATCCCTGGGGAATTAATCTATGGTTTTGCTCCAAACAGCACATCACAATGTGTCTTTTCCAAGATGCCTTTTCCAAGATGCGAGTGCCAGGGAGTCATGTGTATATTCAGCGGTGACCCTAATTAGACGTTTGTTCTAACACGCCATTCTTTAGAGTGCATGGGAGAGACTCATTCAATTTTTGGTGGACTTTCCAGACTTCAGACGTGTGCAAATCTTGGAAGTGGACGGTGACTTCGAGGATATTGTTGGCATGTTGGTTAAGCAGAATGTCAGTTATAATGATAGACAACATTCACATACAGTGAACGCTCAGAATTTAGCAGAACATAATAAACGTCAAGCACTGCCCTCTCCACGAGCCCAAGACCACCGAACCCTAAGTTACTGTACAATTAATACACAGTACTACACCCATGCATTCGTTGGTACCTCACTGCCTAATAATTGCATAAATTCGCCTGTCAGACAAATTTAAATGGCTAGCTATTCCCTTGGCCCTTTTGAACACTCATGAGCCAAATAACATCCACACTCGACGTACAATCCTCGCTAGTTCAGCAGGTATATGAATTTATAAGTAAAGATTGCTATCTTTTAAATATGCCGCAATGGCTTGCAGGTCCAGTCTGGAGTTTACAAATTAAATTTTTGTAATGGTGCCAAATTTGGTGACATCATCAGAGAGTGCACAATTGTTAGGTTATTTTCGCTTATGCCACCCCACTATGAGTCAGTTAGAAAAAATTAAAATAGCATAGAGGCAAGTGATGCTAAATTTCCAAATACTTACCACAATAACGCGTCTAAGATAATGAAAAAGTGTAATCCTCACTCACGTCAAAATATAATCCCAACACACCCCAAAATGTAATTCCTACTCATTCCAAAATGAAATCTCTACTGACACCAAAAGTGTACGTCATTACCCCAAACAAAAATAGGCAGTCGTGCTACGAGTGTCGTGTTGAGGTGTTGTACTGGGGATGTGGTGCTGGGAAAGTCGTACCATTGGTGTCGAGCCGTTGGGGTCGTGCTAAAGGGTGTAGTGACGTACGCAGTGCGTATATACGAGTATATTAGTATACAAGTGAATAAACAAGAATAGACGGTGACTGGTTCCTTCCACATTCACTAACAGTTTTCATTACGACTTACCTTGACTATAGCTGCTATACTGACTGACTATTGTGTTAATTTTGCATAAGACAGAATTTATGTAAGACAGACTGTAAGCTTTTGCATAAGAGACAGCTAGAATTTGATTAAGACAGACTGCTAGAATCTACGTAAAACAGGTTATTAATGTTTATATATGACACTTTTAGAATATTCGTAAGAGACTGTAAGCCCTTATATAAAATACATTGTCAGCATAAACGAAACTCAGCTTTAACGGGAGTGTCGTGTCAGAGGCGTCTTGCACGAGGTGAGCCAAGTGAAGAATTGTTATTGTGTTGGATGTGTCGTGTCAAAGATGTCGTGCTAAGAGTGTCGTGCGGGGGGTGTTGTATCAGGGGTGTCGTACTGGGGGTGTCGTGCGGAGGGTGTTGTATCAGGGGTGTCGTGCTGGTGTGTGGGGTACCATGGGTGTCGTGCTGGTGTGTGGGGTACCATGGGTGTCGTGCTGGTGTGTGGGGTACCATGGGTGTCGTGCTGGTGTGTGGGGTACCATGGGTGTCGTGCTGGTGTGGGGTACCATGGGTGTCGTGCTGGTGTGTGGGCTACCATGGGTGTCGTGCTGGTGTGTGGGGTACCATGGGTGTCGTGCTGGTGTGTGGGGTACCATGGGTGTCGTGCTGGTGTGTGGGGTACTATGGGTGTCGTGCTGGTGTGTGGGGTACTATGGGTGTCGTGCTGGTGTGTGGGGTACCATGGGTGTCGTGCTGGTGTGTGGGGTACCATGCGTGTCGTGCTGGTGTGTGGGGTACCATGCGTGTCGTGCTGGTGTGTGGGGTACCATGGGTGTCGTGCTGGTGTGTGGGGTACCATGGGTGTAGTGCTGGTGTGTGGGGTACTATGGGTGTCGTGCTGGTGTGTGGAGTACTATGGGTGTCGTGCTGGTGTGTGGGGTACCATGGGTGTCGTGCTGGTGTGTGGGGTACTATGGGTGTCGTGCTGGTGTGTGGGGTACCATGGGTGTCGTGCTGGTGTGTGGGGTACCATGGGTGTCGTGCTGGTGTGTGGGGTACTATGGGTGTCGTGCTGGTGTGTGGGGTACTATGGGTGTCGTGCTGGTGTGGGGTACCATGGGTGTCGTGCTGGTGTGTGGGGTACCATGCGTGTCGTGCTGGTGAGTGGGGTACCATGCGTGTCGTGCTGGTGTGTGGGGTACCATGGGTGTAGTGCTGGTGTGTGGGGTACTATGGGTGTCGTGGTGTGTGGGGTACCATAGGTGTCGTGCTGGTGTGGTGCCATGGGTGTCGTGCTGGTGTGTGTGGTGCCATGGGTGTCGTGCTGGTGTGTGTGTGGTGCCATGGGTGCCGTGCTGGTGTGTGTGGTGCCATAGGTGCCGTGCTGGTGTGTGGGGTACCATGGGTGTCGTGCTGGTGTGTGGGGTACCATGGGTGTCGTGCTGGTGTGTGGGGTACCATGGGTGTCGTGCTGGTGTGTGGGGTACCATGGGTGTCGTGCTGGTGTGTGGGGTTACCTGGAGGTTATTCCGGGGATCAACGCCCCCGCGGCCCGGTCCATGACCAGGCCTCCCGATGGATCAGGGCCTGATCAACTAGGCTGTTACTGCTGGCCGCACGCAGTCCGACGTACGAGCCACAGCCCGGCTGATCCGGCACTGACTTTAGGTATCTGTCCAGCTCTCTCTTGAAGGCAGCCAGGGGTTTATTGGCAATTCCCCTAATGCTTGATGGGAGGCTGTTGAACAGTTTTGGGCCCCGGACACTTATGGTGTTTTCTCTTAGTGTACCAATGGCGCCCCTACTTTTTATTGGCGGCATTTTGCATCGCCTGCCCAGTCTTTTACTTTCGTAGGGAGTGATTTCTGTGTGCAGATTTGGGACCATTCCTTCCAAGATTTTTCCAAGTGTAGATTATGATATATCTCTCCCTCCTGCGTTCCAACGAGTACAAGTCAAGTGCTTCCAAGCGTTCCCAGTAGTTAAGGTGCTTGACAGAACTTATACGTGCAGTAAAGGATCTCTGTACACTCTCTAGATCTGCGATTTCACCTGCTTTGTATGGAGATGTTAATGTACAGCAGTATTCCAGCCTAGAGAGAACAAGTGATTTGAAAAGGATCATCATGGGTACCATGGGTACCATGGGTGTCGTGCTGGTGTGTGGGGTACCATGGGTGTCGTGCTGGTGTGTGGGGTACCATGGGTGTCGTGCTGGTGTGTGGGGTACCATGGGTGTCGTGCTGGTGTGTGGGGTACCATGGGTGTCGTGCTGGTGTGTGGGGTACCATGGGTGTCGTGCTGGTGTGTGGGGTACTATGGGTGTCGTGTGGAACCATGGGTGTCGTGTGGAACCATGGGTGTCGTGTGGAACCATGGGTGTCGTGTGGTACCATGGGTGTCGCGGTGGCGTGTGGTACCATGGATGTCGTGGTGGCGTGTGGTACCATGGGTGTCGTGGCGTGTGGTACCATGGGTGTCGTGTGGTACCATGGGTGTCGTGGTGGCGTGTGGTACCATGGGTGTCGTGTGGTACCATGGGTGTCGTGGTGGCGTGTGGTACCATGGGTGTCGTGGTGGCGTGTGGTACCATGGGTGTCGCGGTGGCGTGTGGTACCATGGATGTCGTGGTGGCGTGTGGTACCATGGGTGTCGTGGCGTGTGGTACCATGGGTGTCGTGGTGGCGTGTGGCACCATGGCTGTCGTGCTGGTGTGTGGTACCATGGGTGTCGTGGTGGCGTGTGGTACCATGGGTGTCGTGGTGGCGTGTGGTACCATGGGTGTCGTGGTGGTGTGTGGTACCATGGCTGTCGTTCAGGGTGTGTGGTACAATGGGTGTCGTGGCGGGGGTGTCGTGCTGGAGGTGTCGTGCCGGGGGTGTCGTGCTGGGGGTGTCGTGCTGGGGTGAGGTACCATATGCGTCATGTTGGGGTGAGGTACCATATGCGTCATGCTGGGGTGAGGTACCATATGCGTCATGCTGGGGTGAAGCACCATGGGTGTAATGCTGGGGTGTCGTGCTTCGGGCGAGGTACCATGGGTATCGTGATGGGGTGTGGTGCCGGGGGTGTGGTGCCGGGGGTGTCGTGCCGGGGGTGTCGTGCCGGGGGTGTGGTGCCGGGGGTGTGGTGCCGGGGGTGTGGTGCCGGGGGTGTGGTGCCGGGGGTGTGGTGCCGGGGGTGTGGTGCCGGGGGTGTGGTGCCGGGGGTGTGGTGCCGGGGGTGTCGTGTGTCGTGCCGGGGGTGTCGTGCCGGGGGTGTGGGGCCGGGGGTGTCGTGCCGGGGGTGTGGTGCCGGGGGTGTCGTGCCGGGGGTGTCGTGCCGGGGGTGTCGTGCCGGGGGTGTCGTGCCGGGGGTGTCGTGCCGGGGGTGTCGTGCCGGGGGTGTCGTGCCGGGGGTGTCGTGAGCTGGGAGAGTACATCACTAAAACTACTAATTGTTTGAGCGACTCAGGAGAGACTTACACATAATTATTTTTTACTACGGCAAGGTCAAGGGTGAAGAGGGAGAGGTAGGTGAGGAGGAGAGGGAGGATAGTGAAGGAAGGTGGGATGGAGGGTGGGTGGGATGGATGGACGGTGGGAAGGAGGGTGGGTGAGTGGGATGGAAGGAAGGTGGAAGGGCCGTTTTAATATCGAGGTGTTGTGCACCTGTGTTTATGTCCCCGTGTATGGTTAAATTGATACACAATTTGGTTCACATTTTTCATGTGTGCGGTCATTAATATTTAGGTTAGGTAAGTTGAGTTAGGTTAAACTACCCTCTTATCAATAAAAATTACCTACTAGTAACAACGACAGTTAATGAAATGAAAAATTAAGGCAACAGAATGTTATGATTTGTGAGCATACAACGTGGAGACAGCGTTTGCATTACAAAAATCTAAGTCAGATAACTACTACTGAAGTATCGTTAAACAGAGAACCATTTATCTACTTTAGCAACAGTGGAATACTCTGTTATTAAGTGGATGGGCTGAATGTAACTACGATAATGTCAGCTGCTTATTTTTTTTTTTTTTTTTTTTATTATCACACCGGCCGATTCCCACCAAGGCAGGGTGGCCCGAAAAAGAAAAACTTTCACCATCATTCACTCCATCACTGTCTTGCCAGAAGGGTGCTTTACACTACAGTTTTTAAACTGCAACATTAACACCCCTCCTTCAGAGTGCAGGCACTGTACTTCCCATCTCCAGGACTCAAGTCCGGCCTGCCGGTTTCCCTGAATCCCTTCATAAATGTTACTTTGCTCACACTCCAACAGCATGTCAAGTATTAAAAACCATTTGTCTCCATTCACTCCTATCAAACACGCTCACGCATGCCTGCTGGAAGTCCAAGCCCCTCGCACACAAAACCTCCTTTACCCCCTCCCTCCAACCCTTCCTAGGCCGACCCCTACCCCGCCTTCCTTCCACTACAGACTGATACACTCTTGAAGTCATTCTGTTTCGCTCCATTCTCTCTACATGTCCGAACCACCTCAACAACCCTTCCTCAGCCCTCTGGACAACAGTTTTGGTAATCCCGCACCTCCTCCTAACTTCCAAACTACGAATTCTCTGCATTATATTCACACCACACATTGCCCTCAGACATGACATCTCCACTGCCTCCAGCCTTCTCCTCGCTGCAACATTCATCACCCACGCTTCACACCCATATAAGAGCGTTGGTAAAACTATACTCTCATACATTCCCCTCTTTGCCTCCAAGGACAAAGTTCTTTGTCTCCACAGACTCCTAAGTGCACCACTCACTCTTTTTCCCTCATCAATTCTATGATTCACCTCATCTTTCATAGACCCATCCGCTGACACGTCCACTCCCAAATATCTGAATACGTTCACCTCCTCCATACTCTCTCCCTCCAATCTGATATTCAATCTTTCATCACCTAATCTTTTTGTTATCCTCATAACCTTACTCTTTCCTGTATTCACCTTTAATTTTCTTCTTTTGCACACCCTACCAAATTCATCCACCAATCTCTGCAACTTCTCTTCAGAATCTCCCAAGAGCACAGTGTCATCGGCAAAGAGCAGCTGTGACAACTCCCACTTTGTGTGTGATTCTTTATCTTTTAACTCCACGCCTCTTGCCAAGACCCTCGCATTTACTTCTCTTACAACCCCATCTATTAATATATTAAACAACCACGGTGACATCACACATCCTTGTCTAAGGCCTACTTTTACTGGGAAAAAATTTCCCTCTTTCCTACATACTCTAACTTGAGCCTCACTATCCTCGTAAAAACTCTTCACTGCTTTCAGTAACCTACCTCCTACACCATACACTTGCAACATCTGCCACATTGCCCCCCTATCCACCCTGTCATACGCCTTTTCCAAATCCATAAATGCCACAAAGACCTCTTTAGCCTTATCTAAATACTGTTCACTTATATGTTTCACTGTAAACACCTGGTCCACACACCCCCTACCTTTCCTAAAGCCTCCTTGTTCATCTGCTATCCTATTCTCCGTCTTACTCTTAATTCTTTCAATTATAACTCTACCATACACTTTACCAGGTACACTCAACAGACTTATCCCCCTATAATTTTTGCACTCTCTTTTATCCCCTTTGCCTTTATACAAAGGAACTATGCATGCTCTCTGCCAATCCCTAGGTACCTTACCCTCTTCCATACATTTATTAAATAATTGCACCAACCACTCCAAAACTATATCCCCACCTGCTTTTAACATTTCTATCTTTATCCCATCAATCCCGGCTGCCTTACCCCCTTTCATTTTACCTACTGCCTCACGAACTTCCCCCACACTCACAACTGGCTCTTCCTCACTCCTACAAGATGTTATTCCTCCTTGCCCTATACACGAAATCACAGCTTCCCTATCTTCATCAACATTTAACAATTCCTCAAAATATTCCTTCCATCTTCCCAATACCTCTACCTCTCCATTTAATAACTCTCCTCTCCTATTTTTAACTGACAAATCCATTTGTTCTCTAGGCTTTCTTAACTTGTTAATCTCACTCCAAAACTTTTTCTTATTTTCAACAAAATTTGTTGATAACATCTCACCCACTCTCTCATTTGCTCTCTTTTTACATTGCTTCACCACTCTCTTAACTTCTCTCTTTTTCTCCATATACTCTTCCCTCCTTGCATCACTTCTACTTTGTAAAAACTTCTCATATGCTAACTTTTTCTCCCTTACTACTCTCTTTACATCATCATTCCACCAATCGCTCCTCTTCCCTCCTGCACCCACTTTCCTGTAACCACAAACTTCTGCTGAACACTCTAACACTACATTTTTAAACCTACCCCATACCTCTTCGACCCCATTGCCTATGCTCTCATTAGCCCATCTATCCTCCAATAGCTGTTTATATCTTACCCTAACTGCCTCCTCTTTTAGTTTATAAACCTTCACCTCTCTCTTCCCTGATGCTTCTATTCTCCTTGTATCCCATCTACCTTTTACTCTCAGTGTAGCTACAACTAGAAAGTGATCTGATATATCTGTGGCCCCTCTATAAACATGTACATCCTGAAGTCTACTCAACAGTCTTTTATCTACCAATACATAATCCAACAAACTACTGTCATTTCGCCCTACATCATATCGTGTATACTTATTTATCCTCTTTTTCTTAAAATATGTATTACCTATAACTAAACCCCTTTCTATACAAAGTTCAATCAAAGGGCTCCCATTATCATTTACACCTGGCACCCCAAACTTACCTACCACACCCTCTCTAAAAGTTTCTCCTACTTTAGCATTCAAGTCCCCTACCACAATTACTCTCTCACTTGGTTCAAAGGCTCCTATACATTCACTTAACATCTCCCAAAATCTCTCTCTCTCCTCTGCATTCCTCTCTTCTCCAGGTGCATACACGCTTATTATGACCCACTTCTCGCATCCAACCTTTACTTTAATCCACATAATTCTTGAATTTACACATTCATATTCTCTTTTCTCCTTCCATAACTGATCATTTAACATTACTGCTACCCCTTCCTTTGCTCTAACTCTCTCAGATACTCCAGATTTAATCCCATTTATTTCCCCCCACTGAAACTCTCCTACCCCCTTCAGCTTTGTTTCGCTTAGGGCCAGGACATCCAACTTCTTTTCATTCATAACATCAGCAATCATCTGTTTCTTGTCATCCGCACTACATCCACGCACATTTAAGCACCCCAGTTTTATAAAGTTTTTCTTCTTCTCTTTTTTAGTAATTGTATACAGGAGAAGGGGTTACTAGCCCATTGCTCCCGGCATTTTAGTCGCCTCATACGACACGCATGGCTTACGGAGGAAAGATTCTTTTCCACTTCCCCATGGACAATAGAAGAAATAAAAAAGAACAAGAGCTATTTAGAAAAAGGAGAAAAACCTAGATGTATGTATATATATATATGCATGTGCGTGTCTGTGAAGTGTGACCAAAGTGTAAGTAGGAGTAGCAAGATATCCCTGTTATCTTAGCGTGTTTATGAGACAGAAAAAGAAACCAGCAATCCTACCATCATGCAAAACAGTTACAGGTTTTTGTTTCACAGTCATCTGGCAGGACGGTAGTACTTCCCTGGGTGGTTGCTGTCTACCAACCTACTACCTATGCTTATGTAGTCGGAAAATTAACGAATAACTTAAAAAAAATCAAGGTTTGTT